>NC_140999.1:92474064-92517836 GCF_052327205.1 Somniosus microcephalus | reverse complement strand
CCAGTCGCTCTCTCTCTTCCACCCCAGTGTCTCTTCTTCCTCAGTCTCTTCCACCTCTTCTCTTCTTCTCAGTGCTCTCTCTCATTCCCCCCGTCAGCTCTCTCTTCCCCCCAGTCGCTCACTTCACTTCCCCAGTCGCTCTCTCTCTTCCCCCCCAGTCGCTCTCTCTCTTCCCCCCAGTCGTCTCTCTCTCTCTCCCCCAGTCGCCAGTCGCGCTCTCTCTTCCCCCCCGAGTCGCGCTCTCTCTTCCCCCCCAGTCGCGCTCTCTCTTCCCCCCCCTAGGTCGCGCTCTCTCTTCCCCCCCCAGTCGCGCTCTCTCTTCCCCCCCAGTCGCGCTCTCTCTTCCCCCCCCAGTCGCGCTCTCTCTTCCCCCCCAGGTCGCGCTCTCTCTTCCCCCCCCAGTCGCGCTCTCTCTTCCCCCCCCAGTCGCGCTCTCTCTTCCCCCCCAAGTCGCGCTCTCCTCTTCCCCCCCCCCCAGTCACGCTCTCTCTTCCCCCCCAGTCGCGCTCCTCTCTTCCCCCCCCAGTCGCGCTCTCTCTTCCCCCCCCAGTCGCGCTCTCTCTTCCCCCCCAGTCGCGCTCTCTCTTCCCCCCCAGTCGCGCTCTCTCTTCCCCCCCCAGTCGCGCTCTCTCTTCCCCCCCCAGTCGCGCTCTCTCTTCCCCCCCCGTCGCGCTCTCTCTTCCCCCCCAGTCGTGCTCTCTTCCCCCAGTCGCTCTCTCTCTTCCACCGCAGTCGCTCTCTTCTCTCTCTTCCCCCCCAGGTCGCTCTCTCGCTCTCTTTCCCCCCCAGTTGCTCTCTCGCTCTCTTTCCCCCCCAGTCGCTCTCTCGCTCTCTTTCCCCCCAGTTGCTCTCTCTCTCTCTTCCCCCCCAGTCGCTCTCTCTCTCTCTTCCCCACCAGTCGCTCTCTCTCTTCCCCCCCAAGTCGCTCTCTCTCTTCCCCCCCCCCAGTCGCTCTCTCTCTTCCCCCCCCAGTCGCTCTCTCTCTTTCCCCCCCCCCAGTCACTCTCTCTCTTTCCCCCCCCCCCCCCCCCGCAGTCGCTCTCTCTCTCTCTTCCAACAACAACATGCCCTCAAAAGACCCTCGGCACCGCCGGGCACTTCAGCTAGTATTCTATGTAATATAAAGGGGAGGAATTTTTGCTTTTGCTCAAATCCCTGGTCAGACCACACCTGAAGTACTGTGTACAGTTCTTGGCACTGCACCGTAGAAAGGATACATTGGTCTTGGAAGGAGTGCAGTGCAGATTCACCAGAATGTTACCTGGGCTCCAAGGGTTAGATTAGATGGGGAGATTACATAAACTAGGCTTGTATTCCATGGAACATAGAAGGTGTTTTCATTTGATTGAGGTGTTTAGGATTTGGAAAGGAATTGATAGGGTAGATGGAGAGAAACTTTTTCCGCTACTGATGGGTTTTAGGACAAGGGGACATAACCTTAAAATTAGAGCCAGGCCATTCAGGCGAAAAGTTAGGAAACACTTTTTCATGCAAAGGGTGGTAGAAGTGTGGAACTCTCCCACAATAAGCAGTAGATGCTAGCCCAATTAATCATTTTAAATCAGAGATCAATACATTTTTGCTAGCCATGGGTATTAAGGGATATGGAGCCAAGGCGGGTGGATGGAGTTAGGTCACAGATCAGCCATGATCTCATTGAATGGCGGAACAGGCTCGAGGGCTAAATGGCCTCCTCCTGTTCCTATTTTTCTCTGAAGGTTCCCAGTGAAACAACTCAACTCAACACAACACAACTCTACTCCAATTTGTTGAACAGTTCCAAACCATTAAATACCCCTGAAAACACTTGGCAGGCCTTCTTAGATTTGAATAATGGTCAGATACATTAAAAAGTAACTGTGAGTGAGACACATAATGAAGCCAATCACAGTATGGATTTGTTTGAATATAGATAGCTTGGCCTCTCCCTTCAGCCTTTCAGTTAAAAAACAACACCAGACTAGTCTTGCAACATTTGTATTGTGTTAATCTGGCACATGGATGATAACTGCATCTGGTTTGTAAATCTTTCTTGTGTCTTGTGGCTTAGTTAGAAGAACCTTTTCTGAGCTAAAATAAAACAAACATACTTCCTTTCTGTCATTGCAATGTCATAACATCGCCACACCATGCACGCACACTGGACAACTTGCCACAGCCAATAGTTGCAAGAGTAGAATGATGGGGGCCCTGACAATGCAGCCAGTTTACAGGAGGACCAGCACATTACAACAGGGAACATGGGAGAGCAGCATTTACAACAACAACTTGCATTTATAAAGCGCCTTTAATGCAGTAAAACAGCCCAAGGCGCTTCACAGGAGCATTATTAAACAAAATTTGGCACCAAGCCACATAAGGAGATATTAGTACAGGTGACCAAAAGCTTGGTCAAAGAGGTAGGTCTTAAGGAGCATCTTAAAGGAGGAAAGAGAGGTAGAGAGGCGGAGAGGTTTAGGGAGGGAATTCCAGAGCTTAGGGCTCAGGCAGCTGAAGGCAAGGCCGCCAAAGGTGGAGCGATTAAAATCGGGGATGTGGAAGAGGCTAGAGAACTCGGAGGGTTGTAAATCTGGCGGAGAGTACAGAGCTAGAGAGGGATTTGAAAACAGGGATGAGAATTTTAAAATCTCTGCTAGGATCTGGACTCTGGTAAAAAAGCAACTTCATAAGCTGTTGAAGATTATGGAGGGGAAAGAAAGAAAGGAAAAAAGGAAGACTTGTATTTATATAGCACCTTTCACGACCACCGGACGTACTAAAGCGCTTTACAGCCAATGAAGTACTTTTGAAGTGTAGACACTGTTGTAATGTAGGGAATGCTAAAACTGCCTCAGGCATGTCTTTCCCTGTGGTGAAAAGTTCAAATATCAGCAGACACAAGTTAAAAATTAGAAAATTAAGAGTGAGCAGGGTAGTCAGGGTATACTTTTTACCCAAAGTGTCATCAAGTTGTGAAATAAGTTACCAGAGAAGGACACTGAAGCAAACAACAGGTCAAAGAGACATGAAGCTGTTTTTACATTCCTGTAGTGCACGGCTCCCAAAGTGTGGATCTCAGCAACACCAACATAACTTGTCAGATTCGCTGATGTCGGCAGTTAAACTTGGCCTTAGCGAATCAAACAAGTTTACTTTGGTGTTGCTGCTCACGGCATGAGACCGGAAGGTCAGGAGGCAGCGGCACTGGCAATGGCACTTAGTACAATATAAAAACAGCTATTGATAGGTCTCTGGAGAGAAAAACTGAAGATATGGTGAGAAGGTGAGGCCAATCTCGGATAAAGGGTTTTGTCTTATTAGGCAAAATGACCTCTTCCTCATATGCTAAAATTCTTTCATCTCCTTAAACCTTCAGAGTGCCATTACACGTCGGTCTGGTGCTGTTGATGACACTCTCAAAAAATGTAGGAAGTCACACAACACCAGGTTATAGTCCAACAGCTTTATTTGAAATCACAAGCTTTCGGAGCGCTGCTCCTTCATCAGGTGAAGTGAAGAGAAGCATACAGGCACAGCATGTATAGTCAGAGAAAACTGCCAGATGATTACAGGTAATCTTTCGAACTGTGTGACTTCCTACATTTGTCCACCCCAGTCCAACACCGGCATCTCCACATCATGACTCTCAAAAAAGACTTGCATTTATATTGCGCTTTTCATGACCTCAGGATGTCCCAAAGCGCTTCACAGCCAATGAAGTACGTTTGAAGTGTAGTCACTGTTGCAGGAGTCACGGCAGCCGATCGCTGTTTGAGGGAGTTTGCTGTGCACAATGTGATAATGACCAGATAATCTGTTTTTTGATTGAGGAAAAATATTGGCCAGGACACCGGGATTACTTCCCTACTCCTCTTTGAAATAGTGCCATGGGATCTTTTACATCCCCAAGAGAGCAGATGGGACCTCGGTTTAACGTCTCATCCAAAAGACGACACCTCCGCCAGTGCAGCACTCCCTCAGTAGTGCACTGGAGTGTCAGCCTAGATTATGTGTTTAAGTCTCTAGAGTGGGATTTGAACGCACGACCTTCTGACTCAGGGGCGAGTGTGCTACTAATGAGCCACGGCTACCACTCTCTGATGGGTGACGTCAGTTCTTGTTTCGTGGGTGTCCTGATCTGCTGTCAAAACAACACTGCCCCTGGCGTGGCCTAGTAAATATGCTGTGCTGCTCCAGGGAGGGCGATACTTTGTTTGCTCGCATTATATTGCAGAATAGGACTGGACCGGCCCAGTGTCAAAATCACTAATCTTTGGGAACTTTAAAGAGGGTACAAAAATACATAATTTAAATAATCGGCACATCCACAAACAGGGCACTCCAGTCATGTACAGAGTGACTAGGCTCCAGGCACCTGATCAAACTTCAGTGGTCCTGCAGGAGACCTGCGGCAGACTTCAAACCCTATACAGGAGAGAGAGGCAGGCCCTGGATTACCCCGAACCACCATGTGAAAGGTTGGAGTGTGAGTCAGCTCAGCTCTCTCACCAACTGCTGTTCCTGCTCATGTTTGGCACTGCGCTTGTATTCTATGCAATCCCAGACAGCCCAGTAACATAAACAATGAGCTGAACTACATTCCTTGCTTCTGAAATCAGGGAGTGTCCAAATCACAGGACGACACAGGCTAGGTTCTACCAACAGCCCAAAGCAGAGGTTTCATTCCCTCTGCAGCACCTACAGCCTCTATCCGACAGTACAACAACAACAACAACTTGTACATATATAGTGCCTTTAACGTAGACAGTACCATCTGCTTAGCCCCGAACACTGACTTGTACATCAGGGCGGCTGTTTTACTGTCACGGAATAAATCAAATTCATTTTTATTACATGGCATTCCAAGATTCCAGTGTTTTGTGGATCATATTCTGCAATTCCATCCAGGAATAATAAGGGCCACTGATTTATTACGACTGATTGTTTTTATTGTGTGGGATTATCCAGGACCAGTGTTTTGGTAAATGTATTCTGTGATTAAGCTTATCTTTTCACAAAAACTGCATATCAATGACCTTGGTCCTGCACCAGTTACTGAGCTCGGCTACAACTGATGACCACTTCTGTGATTCCAGCTCCAACTCAGTCCAGTCCTGAAGCAAACCAGTAACGTGTGCTGGTGTATCAGTATGCTCAGGTGCTGCTTCTGTGATTCAGCAACTCTAGAGACACCACATCAACACAAGACGCTACTATACCAACACACAACATTTTTTTTTATTTGTTTGTGGACTCAGGGCATCACTGGCAAGGCCAGCATTTATTGCCCATCCCTAGTTGCCCTTGAGAAGGTGGTGGTGAGCCGCCTTCCTGAACCGCTGCAGTCCGTGTGGTGAAGGTACTCCGACAGTGCTGTTAGGTAGGGAGTTCCAGGATTTTGACCCAGCGACAATGAAGGATCGGCGATATATTTCTAAGTCAGGATGGTGTGTGACTTGGAGGGGAACTTGGAGGTGATGGTGTTCCCATGTGCCTGCTGCCCTTGTCCTTCTAGGTGGAAGAGGTCGCGGGTTTGGAAGGTTCTGCCGAAGAAGCCTTGGCGAGTTGCTGCAATGCATCCTGTAGCTGGTACACACTGCAGCCACGGTACGCCGGTGGTGGAGGGAGTGAAAGTTTAAGGTGGTGGATGGGGTGCCAATCAAGCAGGCTGCTTTGTCCTGGATGGTGTCGAGCTTCTTGAGTGTTGTTGGAGCTGCACTCATCCAGGCAAGTGGAGGGTATTCCATCACACTCCTTACTTGTGCCTTGTAGATGGTGGAAAGGCTTTGGGGAGTCAGGAGGTGAGACACTCGCCGCAGAATAGCTAGCCTCTGACCTGCTCTTGTTGCCACAGTATTTATGTGGCTGGTCCAGTTAAGTTTCTGGTTAATGGTGACCCCCAGGATGTTGATGGTGGGGGATTCGGTGATGGTAATGACATTGAATATCAAAAGGAGGTGATTAGACTCTCGCTTGTTGGAGATGGTCATTGCCTGGCACTTCTGTGGCATGAATGTTACCTGCCACTTAGCAGCCCAAGCCTGAACATCGTCCAGGTCTTGTTACATGCGGGCATGGACTGCTTCATTATCTGTGGAGTTGCGATTGGCACTGAACACTGTGCAGTCATCAGCGAACATCCCCATTTCTGACCTTATGTTGGAGGGATATTCATTGATGAAGCAGTTGAAGATGGTTGGGCCTAGGACACTGCCCTGAGGAACTCCTGCAGCGCTGTCCTGGGGCTGTGATGATTGACCTTCAACCACCACAACCATCTTCCTTTGCGCTAGGTATGACTCCAGCCAGTGGAGCATTTTCCCCCTGATTCCCATTGACTTCAGTTTTACTAGGGCACCTTGATGCCAGACTCGGTCAAATGCTGCCTTGATGTCAAGGGCAGTCACTCTCACTTCACCTCTAGAATTCAGCTCCTTTGTCCATGTTTGGACCAAGGCTGTAATGAGGTCGGGAGCCGAGTGGTCTTGGCGGAACCCAAACTGGGCATCAGTGAGCAGATTATTGGTGAGTAAGTGCCGCTTGATAGCGCTGTCGATGACACCTTCCATCACTTTGCTGATGATTGAGAGTAGACTGATGGGGCATACCATAACATAATACCAGCACATCAACACAACACGCTACTATACCAACACACAACATACCAGCACATCATGCCACAATACCAACACACAACTACTTGACCTCGTCCTCACCAATCTACCTGTCACAGATGCATCTGTCCATGACAGTATTGGTAGCAGTGACCACCGCACAGTCCTTGTGGAGACGAAGTCCCATCTTCACACTGAGGACACCATCCATCGTGTTGTGTGGTATTACCACCATGCTAAATGGGATAGATTCAGAACAGATCTAGCAGCTCAAAACTGGGCAGCCATGCAGCGCTGTGGGCCATCAGCAGCAGCAGAATTGTATTCCGCCACAATCTGTAACATCGTGGCCCAGCATCTCCCTCACTCTACCATTAACATCAAGCCAGACGACCAACCCTGTTCAATGAGGAGTGTAGAAGAGCATGCCAGGAGCAGCAGCATCGGGCGTACCTAAAAATGAGGAGCCAACCTGGGGGAAACTGCAACACAGGACTACATGCATGCGAAACAACGGAAGCAGCACGTTATAGACAGAGCTAAGCGACCCCACAACCAACGGATCAGATCAAAGCTCTGCAGTCCTGCCACATCCAATCGTGAATGGTGATGGACCATTAAACAACTGACGGGCGAAGGAGGTTCCATGAACATCCCTAATCTCAACAATGGTGGAGCCCAGCACGCGAGTACAAAAGACAAGGCTGAAGCGTTTGCAACCATCTTCAACCTGAAGTGCTGAGTGGATGATCCATCTCGGCCTCCTCCTGAGGTCCCCACCATCACAGAAGCCAGTCTTCTGCCAATTCGATTCATTCCACGTGATATCAAGAAAAGATTGAGCACACTGGGTACAGCAAAGGCTATGGACTCGACAATATCCCAGCTGTAGTACTGAAGACTTGTGCTCCAGACTAGCCGTGCCTCTGGTCAAGCTGTTCCAGTACAGCTACAACACTGGCATCTTCCCAACAATGTGGAAAACTGCCCAGGTATGCCCTGTCCACAAAAAACAGGACAAATCTAATCTGGTGAATTACCGCCCCATCAGTCTACTCTCAATCATCAGCAAAGTGATGGACGGTGTTGTTGACAGTGCTATCAAGCGGCACTTACTCACCAGTAACCTACTCACCGATGCTCAGTTTGGGTTCCGCCAGGAGCACTCGGCTCCAAATCTCCGATAGCCTTGGACCAAACATGGACAAAAGAGCTGAATTCCAAAGGTGAGGTGAGAGTGACATCAAGGCGGTATTTGACCGAGTGTGGCATCAAGGAGCCCTAGTAAAATTGATGTCAATGGGAATCAGGGGAAGGACTCTCCACTGGCTGGAGTTATACCTAGCACAAATGAAGATGGTTGTGGTTGTTGGAGGCCAATCATCTCAGCCCTAGTATCCTAGGCCCAACCATCTTTAGCTGCTTCATCAATGACCCTCCCTCCATCACAAGGTCAGAAGTGGGGATGTTCACTGATGATTGCACAGTGTTCAGTTCCATTCGCAACTACTCAGATAATGAAGCAGTCATGTCCACATGCAGCAAGACCTGGACGACATTCAGGCTTGGGCTGCTAAGTTGCAAGTAACATTTGCGCCGCACATGTGCCAGGCAATGACTATCTCCAACAAGAGAGCATCCAACCACCGCCCCTTGAAATTCAACGGCATTACCATCACCAAATCCCCCACCATCAACATCCTGGGGGGTTACCATTGACCAGAAACTTAACTGGACCAGCCACATAAATACTGTGGCTACAAGAGCATGTCAAAGGCTGGGTATTCTGCAGTGAGTGTCTCACCACCTGACTCCCCAAAGCCTTTCCACTATCTACAAGGCACAAGTAAGGACTCCCCAAAGCCTTTCCACCATCTACAAGGCACAAGGAGTATGATGGAATACTCTCCACTTGCCTGGATGAGTGCAGCTCCAACAACACTCAAGAAGCTCGACATCATCCAGGACAAAGCAGCCCCGCTTGATTGACACTCCCACCACCACCGGCGTACCATGGCTGCAGTGTGTACCATCTACAAGAAGCACTGCAGCAACTCACCAAGGCTTCTTCAACAGCACCTCCCAAACCCACAACCTCTATCACCTAGAAGGACAAGGGCAGCAGGCGCATGGGAGCACCATCACCTCCAAGTTCCCCTCCAAGTCACACACCATCCTGACTTGGAAATATATCCCCATTCCTTCATCGTCGCTGGGTCAAAATCCTGGAACTCCCGTCCTAATAGCACTGTGGTAGTACCTTCACCACGCGGACTGCAGCGGTTCAAGAAGGTGGCTCAGCACCACCTTCTCTGGGGCAATTAGGGATGGGCAATAAATGCTGGCTTTGCCAGCGACGCCCACATCCCAGGAATGACCAAAAAAAACATACCTGCACATCAACACAACACGCTACAATAACACACAACATACCAACACCACATCGACACAACACACGACAATACCAAGACTCAACATACCAGCACATCATCACAAAATGTTACAAAACCAACACACAACATACCAGCACCACATCATCACAACACGCCAACACTTCAGCACCACACCAACATACCAGCACACAGTCAATGCACTACTTCTGTGTTAAGTCTGTGTGTTATTGTGATAATTACTACACAGACTACAAGAGTAAATTCAACAGGTCTTTACTGGTTGGAGGTAGGGACTATACTGAATACAATATTACTACACAGTGCTTATGTACCGGTGTGGTCACCACCGGTATTACGTATACAGCAGCCAGAGAAAGTAGTACATCTCTTAAGGTGGAACAGGCTTAAGTTCTCTTAAGGTGGAACAGGTTACATACACCACATTCTGGGTTTGGAGAGCCACTGGCGGATTGGGATCTTTCCAGATGCTCTAAATCCTGGCCAGGTCTAAGGGGACCTAACCCCCTGCTTGATGCCCTCATGCCACCCACATAAATGAGTTTTGGAAGCCGGGGAGTCTTCCTCTCTTCTGTGTCCTTTTCTGTTTTGAAGATGGGAATGATGCTAAAGATTTGGACTGAACTGAAAGACACTACAGGGTGGAGAGATCAGGAGAATTGTCAGCCTTTATCATATGAGACATGTAGTGTATGTACTTTGCAGAAGGAACAATATTCTGCAGCCCCTGTATACTGGAGTACCAGTCGTGACCACCCCTGTATATAAGCCTGTGTAGTAACTTTTGCATAGCAGTTCCAGTTTGTCTCCACCCAGTAATGACCTGTTATAACCAACTCCTGCAGTCCGTGTCTCAATTACACACGGACATAATACTGGCGACGAGCAGATCCGAACTTACCTACAGTCTGCACCACCTCATGGGGATCCATCCCTGAAGCGAAGTTGTCAGAGGTCGAGGCCAGAAGGAAGAAAGAAAAAAAAAAAAAACAGAAGAAACGGGCGTCGGCCGTGGGCAACCGCCTCTGATTCATCGGAGTTGAAGATTTGCAGGAGAGGCTGTCGAGAGCGGGGCTTGGTTATCCTGTCGATGGTGTTCCAGCTAATCGGGCTGGTGGCATGTAGTACACTGATCCTTCCTGGGCTGCGGCGGGCTAGAGCTCGATCGGGTGGCTTTTCAACGGGGCCGAGCAGTGTTGTCGGGAAGAGGAGAGAGAGAGAGAGGGTGGAGCACACAGGGCGCGGCCGGTGCTACGAAGCCAGGCAGCGTACAGACCCAAGAAGAGGGAGGAAAGTGTCCCACAGGGTTGCTCCGACGACGGGGAAGTAAAAGAAATTAGAAGCGCAGAAAGCCGCGAGGAGCTGCAGTTTGCCATGGGAACCGCGGAGAGCGGCATTAGCAGCAGCGCGGGGGGAAGTACGCGAAGACCATAGGGCGTCGCCATCAAGGCATAAAACGCCAGCAACAGCGCTAGCAGCAGTGGGGAAGACGGAAAGCGCGGGAGGCGCCATTTTGTTAAATCGGGGAAGAAGGCAAAGCGCGGGAGGCGCCATCTTAGATTTCCAAGATGCCGAAGACTGGCAATATCACTGCCTTCGATAATGCAACAGAAGACTGGACCATGTATGTGGAAAGAGTCAAAGTATATTGCGAGGCAAACGAAGTAGCCGATGAGAAAAAGGCATCGGTACTACTAAACTTAATGGGCGCAAGAACGTACGGCCTATTGCGGAACCTGATTACTCCAGCCAAACCGAAGGCGAAGAGTTTTAACAAAATTGTTGATATCCTACAGGAACACCTAAATCCTACACCACTGCTAATAGCAGAAAGATTTAAATTCCACAGGAGAAATCAGCATAAAGATGAGAGCAATGCTGATTACCTTACGGAACTACGCAAGCTATCAAAGCACTGCCAGTTCGGAGCAGGACTGGCAGATAACCTACGGGACAAATTTGTCCATGGACTCCTGAGTGAAGGAACCCAGAAGAGGTTACTCTCAGAGAAAGAGCTGACGCTAGATAAGGCTTTCAGCGTGGCAGTATCGTACGAAGCAGCAGCAAGGGGAGCTGCGGAAATACAGCAAAAGCCACAGGAATACAGCACCCACGAAATGACACGGGGATTTGAAAATTGTTATCGCTGCGGCAGAAAAAACCATGACCAGAAGGACTGCTGGTCCAAGGACAAAATATGCAGGCAATGCAGAAAGATGAGACACATTGCACGAGTTTGCAGGTCTGGGAAGAAGACTAACAACAACAAAAAGGCTACTAAGGAACAGTACAGGAAAGTACAAAAGATGACGGACAGTAGTTCCGAAGACCAGATGAGCGATAGTGAATCCGGGAACAAGAGACTAAGCTGTCTCAAACTTCACAACGTAATCGCAAAAGAGGATCACCGAACCATTTGGGTCACCCTCACGATAGCAGGGTCCCAAGTCAAAATGGAATTGGATACAGGATCAGCCCTGACCGTCATGAATCAATGAGACTACAAGCGGCTATTCTCACACATACCCTTGAAAGAGACGTCCATTGTCTTGAAGACGTATACGGGGCAAAAAGTATACCCCAGAGGGAAAATAAGGGTGCCTGTCGAATACAACGGCAAGGAAATACAGAAATTGTATCTGTACATACTGCAAGATGGTGGACCACCGTTATTGGGACGTGAATGGATCAGAAAGATAAATTTAGACTGGCACTCCATTCAGGCACTGACGGTGGCTGGTAAAAAGGATGACGACGTCACACCTGGACGATTGTCAAAAATCTTGGCTAACGCCAAAGAGGTATTTCAACAAGAACTGGGAACTCTTAAAGGCGTAACCGCCTCGATAAAAATAGAAGAGAATGCAATTCCCAAGTTTTTCAAAGCAAGACCGGTACCATATGCATTTCGCCCAGCCGTCGAGGCAGAGCTGGAGAATCTGGAGAATGCAGGCGTGTTATCTAAGGTAGGCTGGAGCGAGTGGGCGACACCCATAGTTCCTGTCATGAAGAAAACGTTAAACAATAAGTCTGAGGAGCCAAGGAAGGTTCGCATCTGTGGGGACTTCAAGGTGACGGCGAACCCAATCCTTCACACAGTACAATATCCTCTCCCGAGGATAGAAGATATTTTCGCCTCACTATCTGGAGGGAAGCGTTTTACAAAAATTGACCTAGCACAAGCATATTTGCAGATGGAGGTTGAAAAATCCTCTAGGAAGTACCTCACGATAAACACTCACAAAGGTCTTTGCCGGTATAATCGACTGGTATTCGGAGTAGCATCAGCTCCGGCGATATGGCAAAGAGCAATGGAACAAGTCCTGCAAGGGATTCCGGGGACTCAGTGTTACTTGAACGACATCCTAGTGACAGGTGAAGATGACAGTGAACACCTTGCCAACCTAGAGCAGGTGCTCACTAGACTAAGAGAACATGGGCTTTGAGCCAATCGCCCCAAGTGCGAGTTTTTTAAGAAACAGATATCGTATTGTGGCCACGTGATTGATGAAGAGGGGTTACATAAGTCCCCTGACAAAATTGAAGTGGTAGTTAAGGCTCCAGTGCTGAAAATGTGTCGCAACTGAGGTCATTCCTTGGATTGGTGAATTACTACCATAAGTTTTTGCTGAATTTGTCCACAATTCTGCACCCACTGAACGCCCTACTACAAACTGGAGTAGCATGGAAATGGAGCGATGAATGTAAGCGGGCCTTTCAGAAGAGTAAAGACCTAATCACTTCAAGAGAAGTATTGGCTCACTACAACCCATCACTACCGATAAGACTGGCGTGTGATGCATCTCCCTACGACTTGGAGCGGTACTGTCACATAAATTCCTTGATGGTTCAGAGAGGCCGATAGCTTTTGCGTCATGCTCGTTAACTTCAGCCGAGCGTAACTACGCCCAGATTGACAGAGAGGCCCTCAGCCTGGTGTGGGGGGTGAAGAAGTTCAATCACTACCTGCACGGTCAGAAATTTACTCTACTAACTGATCATCAACCTCTTGTCTCCATTTTCAACCCTCAGAAGGGCGTCCCGATAATGACAGCACAACGGCTACAGAGGTGGTCCCTTTTCCTAGGGGCACACCAATATGACATCGAGTACAAAGGAACTAAACAGTATGGGAATGCTGATGGATTGTCGCGCCTACCGTTGCCGATGGTGGAAGAAGCACCTGCAGTGGATCCAGTGGAAATATTCCACTCGACCATAGTCGAATGTCTCCCTGTGATGAATGCAAACATAGAAAAGGAAACACAAAATGACCCGACACTCTCCTGGGTCTATGATTTAACGGTGAAGGGATGGCCAACACATGGCGAACCACTGTTGCCAGCATTCTTGCCGCGAGGAGAACAGCTGTCAGTGTGCAGAGGAACCTTGATGTGTGGATCCAGAGTAGTAATTCCACCCAAATTGAAGGATAGAGTGCTCAATGAGCTTCATGAGGGTCATCTGGGAGGGGTAAAAATGAAGAACTTAGCCAGAGCGTTTGTGTGGTGGCCGGGAATCGATAGAGAAATCGAAGAGATGACCAAGAGCTGTACAGGATGCCAGAAGGTCCAAAACGCCCCACCACAAGCCCCTCTACATCCATGGGAGTGGCCCTCATCTCCATGGCAAAGGGTGCACATTGATTTTGCCGATCCATTTATGGACTTGATGTTTTTAATTGCGGTGGATGCACATTCAAAGTGGCCAGAGGTAATAAAAATGTCCTCAACCACCACAGAAAAAACTATCACAGTCTTACGAACCATATTCGCCAGGAATGGGCTGCCTGAACAGATTTGCTCTGACAATGGACCACAGTTTGTGTCTGAAGAGTTCCGGAGGTTCTTAAAGAACAATGGTGTTAAGCATTACACATCTGCCCCATATCATCCAGCCACTAATGGATTGGCCAAGAGGTTCGTCCAAACATTCAAGAAGGCTATCAAGGCAATGTGTAATGAAGACATACCCCTACAACAGAAGGTGGATAACTTCTTGTTTGCCTACCGGAATGCGACACATGCGGTTACCAACCAAACTCCAGCCATGATGTTCTTCAATCGAAGACTACGATGCCGCTTGGATTTGGTTAAGCCAAACATCAGAAGAGGTGTGGAGAACAGGCAGTTTCAGAATATGAATGAAAGGCCGACCAGGAGTTTTAAGATAGGTCAATCAGTTTTGGCCCGGGACTACCACACAGAGAAATGGCAGCCAGGAACGATCTGTACACGGCAAGGACCTCTAATGTATACCGTGGACGTTGGAGAGAGCATTGTAAGATGCCATGCTGACCAGATTCTAGAGTCACTGGAAAACGTCAATTCCACACCACGATCCGATACACCTGGTGATGAAACCGAAGTACCAATTGCATCTACCTCAGAATCGGTGATATTGGAAGCAGACGAACCAAACAACGACGTTGATCCCGAATCAACTTTGCCAGAAGAACCTGATACCCCAAAGAGGCGTTATCCAGACAGAATCAGGAAGCCTCCTCAAAGACTGAACTTATAATTGCTTAACTTCAGCTAATGTATCTAGTAACTGTAATTGTAAATATGTTATTTAATTATTAATCGAATGTTATGTACTGTTTAGCTAAAAGGGGAGGAATTGTAGTGTATGTACTTTGCAGAAGGAACTATATTCTGCAGCCCCTGTATACTGCAGTACCAGTAGTGACCACCCCTGTATATAAGCCTGTGTAGTAACTTTTGCATAGTAGTTCCAGTTTGTCTCCACTCAGTAAAGACCTGTTATAACCAACAACTGCAGTCCGTGTCTCAATTACACACGGTCATAATAAGACAAGCAGCTCTTCAGGGCACAGAAACCAGCCTCACAATTTCTACAAAGAACAGAAGCTCTCCACAGAGCTGTCTCTGTGCATTTCAGTTTACCAACCCTAGCCTGAGGGGCACTTCTACAGTGTGAGATTCTTGCATGTCAAGCAATTATTCACCAACAGTCTGCATGCCTCTCTATTCCTTGAAAGTCAGTCCATTTTTATTTCCCCTTGTGTGGGGAAGGAACATTTATACTTGTCAAGGTGGGATGTCAGTGTTAGGGAAGAGCATCTATTTCAACCACCCTGTATAAATATCGAGCACTCCTAGATAAGGAGCCACATAGCTAGATGCATAGTAAAGCTCCGTGTGCTTGGCCCAACCTCAGAACGGGCACCCCAGGTATTTGATATTTTTCCATTTCCCACACCTGCCCCCCAAGGGCCTCTCTGATTGGTAGTTAGTGCCAGGATAAGGACTGGATTGAGCCTGTCCAAATTAAGGTTTCTTTCTTAGGAGTCTTACAGCCAGCAAGAGTGGAACTTGAACCCAGGTCCCAGGTGCAAAGGGTCAATGTCCAAGCCACGGCACCAATTCCATTATTTGTAGCCAGCAGTTCTGGGAGTAATATTCAAACAAACCTGCCCGCATACATTTATAATGCTGAATATTTCCTATAAATCTCCAATAGCTCTCACTTAAAAATTCACCAAAACAATCTGGCATTTATAGTGTGGCGTACCGATCACAGAAAGGACACAATCCGCTTTCCGGTCCGTAAACTATAAATCAGGCGTCATGCCTTTAAGAAGGATCACACCTTTAAGAAACTCGATCTGCAACATAGTTAAGCCTAGAGCGGGGGAGGAGCAGTCGAAGCTGTGGACTGATGAAAGGCAGGCGTACTTTGTGTAGTCTCTGACTCCATTTTGTGTTCAGCATGCAGCCTCAATAATTAAACCTTTTCTGTTGAACCTCTCCGAGTTCAGTATTTTTTTGCTAGGAGTAGGTAAACTCCTACATTGGTGACCCCGACACTCAGGACGACTCCTAAGCATAACCATGGCTGACACAAACGCAGTTTCTGTGAAGCTGCCGGAGTTCTGGGAGAACCTGGCCACCGCCTGGTTCCTTCAAGCCGAATCGCAATTCCGACTCCGCCGACGCAACGATGTACGACTACCTCCTCGCCTCCCTGGGCAGCTCCACAATCACGAAAGTCTGGACAACACTACAAAACCCTTCGGAGGAAGGCAAGTACGCACATCTCAAGGCCGCGCTCATTAAAAAATTCACAGCCTCCCAATTCTTGCGCAACTGCCACCTCCTCGACCTCCCGGGCCTCGGTGACTCCACGCCGTCAGACTTGCTCTCACACATGCTTGCTCTGACCGACGAGAAACCGCCCGGCTCCCTCTTCCGCATGCTCTTTATCCGCCAACTACCTCCCAGCATCCGCCCGGCGATCGTGGCATCCAGCCTCACGGACCTCGAGGCCCTGGCCGATGAAGCCGATAAGCTCCTGTCCGCCAGCTCCAACCACGCCGTCACCCCCGACCTGGCCTCCTCAGCGTCGGCGCGCACTCCACCCCCTATCGCGCGGCCACACAGCTCGGCCACGAGGCCCCCCAGGCCCCCACGTCCCCCAAGCCCCCCGACCCAGGGCTACTGCTACTTCCATACCCGGTTCGGCGCACGGGCATGCCGCTGCAGCCATCCCTGCACGTTTCCAACCGCCCCCACACCGGCCTACACGATGGCCGTGGGGCAAGCAGGCGCGCTGCTGTACGTTACGGACAGCGCCTCCGGATGCCGTTTCCTATGCGACACGGGCGCGCAGCGCAGCATCATCCCCGCATCCGCCCTCAAGATCCAGCGAGGCGGCCGCGGCCCTGCGCTGGCTGCCGCCAACGGCACCGACATCCGACGTACAGCACCCGCACCGTCACCATCGACCTCGCAGGACGCTGCTACCACTGGGAGTTTATCACCGCCAAGGTGCTCTCCCCACTCCTCGGTGCGGATTTCCTGTGTGCCCAAGGCCTGTTGGTCGACATGCCTCGGCGCCGCCTCGTGGACATGAACACCATGTCACCTATCACGGGCGCCATGGCCCCCCCCAACCCGCCAAAATGGTGTGGCAGTGCCGCGCCCGCTCAACGGACGACTACTCAGCACTCCTGGCTGAGTTCCCAGCCCTCACCAACCCGACCTTCTCCGCGAAGGTTGCTAAGCACGGGGTAGAACACTTCATCCCCACCACAGGCCCACCGGTGTATGCCCACGCCCACAGGCTGGACCCGGCCAAGCTGGAGATCGCGCGGGCCGAGTTCACCACAATGGAACAGCCCGGCATCATCCGCCACTCCAACAGCCCCTGGGCCTCCCCACTCCACATCGTCACCAAACCCGACGGGGGATGGCGCCCCTGCGGGGACTACCGGCGCCTAAACGACGCCACCACGCTGGATCGGTACCCCATACCGCACATTCAAGACTTCTCGGCTAGACTGGCCGGCCGCTCAGTCTTCTCCAAAGTCGACCTGGTGCGCGGTTACCATCAGGTGCCAGTCCACCCCACGGACGTTCCCAAGACGGCCATAATCACCCCTTTTGGCCTCAAAAACGCGGCCCAGGCCTTCCAGCGGCTCATGGACTCAGTCCTCCGGGACCTGAAGTTCCTCTTTGTCTACCTGGATGACATCCTGGTAGCTAGTTCCTCCAAGCAGGAACACATCAAGCACCTCCGCACCCTGTTCCAGCGGCTCAGTGAGCACGGGCTCATTATCAGCCCAGCCAAGTGCCAATTCGGCCTCAGCAGGATCGAATTCCTCGGCCACCACATCACGCAGGACGGAGCCATTCCCCTGCCCGCCAAGGTGCAAGCCGTCCAGCAGTTCCCCCGGCCTACCACCATCAAAGGCCTCCAGGAGTTCTTGGGGATGATCAACTTTTACAACCGCTTCATTCCTGGAGCGGCCTCCCTCATGCGGCCCCTATACAAAGCCCTCCGGGGTAAGAAAGACAGAATGGCGATCGAGTGGTCGGACATGTTGACCGCTTTCGACTCGACCAAAAAGGCGCTCGCTGACACCACCATGCTCGCTCACCCACAGCCCAATGCCAGGGTGGCCCTCACCACGGACGCCTCCGACCACGCAGTCGGCGCCGTGTACGAACAGTGGGTTGATGGGGCTTGGCAACCGCTGGCCTTTTTCAGCCGCCAACTGCGCCCCCCCGGAGGCCAAATACAGCGCCTTTGACCGCAAGCTCCTCGCACTGTACCTGGCAGTCCGCCATTTTAGATTTCTCCTGGAGGGCCGCCCCTTCACCGCGTTTGTCGACCACAAACCCCTGACATTCGCGATGGCGAAATCTGCGGACCCGTGGTCAGCCAGGCAACAAGACCAGCTCGCTGCGGTGTCCGAATTCACCACGGACATCCGGCACGTCTCCGGTCGAGACAACGTGGTGGCCGACTGCCTATCCCACCCTGCCGTCCACGGCGCCCACCTGGCAGTGGACTATGCTCAACTGGCAGCGGAGCAACGCACCGACCCCGATCAGCTCTCCGTGCCCACAACCCTCCCAGGGCTGCGACTGACCGACGTCGCCTGCGGCCCGTCCACCATCACAGTCAAATGCGACACCTCCTTGGCGCAACCCCGCCCCGTAGTCCCGGCATCCTGGCGAAAACGGGTGTTCGACATCGTCCACGGCCTCTCACACCCCGGCACCCGCGCGTCCATTAGACTGGTGGCCAACCGATTTGTCTGGCGCGGCCTGCGCAAAGATGTGCATGTCTGGTCCAGATCCTGCATAGCTTGCCAGCGTGCCAAAATCCACCAGCACGTCAAAGCCCCACTCGAGGAGTTCACCGTGCCAGAAAGAAGGTTCGACCACGTCCACATCGACCTCGTCGGCCCCCTGCTGCCATCACAAGGTCACACGCACCTGCTGACAATCGTGGACCGTACCACCCGCTGGCCCGAGGCCATTCCACTGACGTCCACCACCACCACCGACATCGCGAGGGCATTCATCGGTACCTGGGTCGCTCGGTTCGGCGTCCCCTCCGACATGACGTTGGATAGAGGCCCGCAGTTCACCTCTGATCTGTGGGCCGCCATCGCCCGAAACCTCGGGGTGGCCGTTCACCGCACCACGGCTTACCACCCCCAAGCCAACGGACTGTGCGAGTGATTCCACAGGTCCATGAAGTCGTCCCTCCGCGCCAGCCTCGAGGACGAAGCTTGGATCGACCACCTCCCATGGGTGCTACTCGGCCTACGCTCCGCGGTCAAGGAAGACCTGCAAGCCTCAGCGGCGGAACTCGTGTACGGCCAGCCGCTGCGCGTACCTGGAGAGTTCCTGCCCACCGCCACGACCCCCTGGTCGGCTGACCAGCAACGCCGCGCTTTCGCCAACCGAGCACAACAGTTCGCTCCAGTACCCAACGGCCGGCACGGCGAACCAGCAACCCGCGTACCACCTAGCCTGCACATGGCCAAATTTGTTTTCGTGCGCCATGACGCCCATCGAGGACCTCTACGGCCCCCATACGACGGACCCTACAAGGTACTCCAGACGGGGAACAAGTTCTTCCTCCTCGAAGTGGGCAGCAGAACTGACAAGGTGTCGGTCGACCGGCTCAAGCTGGCGCACCTAGAGGCCGACCAACCCGTTCAAGTGGGCCGACCAACCCGTTCAAGTGGGCCAACCCCCACCATGGGGCAGACCGCCTAAGAGCCCGATGCGTCCGACCGCCCCGCTCCCGATACCAACCGCCAAGAGCCGTTCCAGCCATGCCATCAAGCTGCCACGCCAGTTCGTACACTCCCTACTAGCGGATTCTGGGGGGAGCTGTGTGGCGTACCGATCACAGAAAGGACACAATCCGCTTTCCGGTCCGTAGACTATAAATCAGGCGTCATGCCTTTAAGAAGGATCACACCTTTAAGAAACTCGATCTGCAACATAGTTAAGCCCAGAGCGGGGGAGGAGCAGTCGAAGCTGTGGACTGATGAAAGGTAGTCGTACTTTGTGTAGTCTCTGACTCCATTTTGTGTTCAGCATGCAGCCTCAATAATTAAACCTTTTCTGTTGAACCTCTCCGAGTTCAGTATTTTTTTGCTAGGAGTACGTAAACTCCTACAATATAATGCTTCAAATCTCCCAGAAACACCCAGAAATGCTTCTGATACAACAGCTCAAACTCACATCACTGGTTGTTATAAAGGCAATTTGATGAATGACCAGTTAATCTATTTTTGGTGGTGTTAGTTGAGGTGAGGATGTTGGCCAGGCCACCTGGAGAACTCCTTGCTCTTCTTCCAATCGAGCTATGGGGTCTTTTATGTGCACCTGAACTAGCAGAACAGACAGGACCTTGTTTTAACATTTCATCTAAAGGACAACGCCACTGACAATGCAGTCAAACCATGGAGAGTCAGCCTTGTTTATGTGGTCAAGCCCAAGAGTGGGATTTGAACCTAGAACGAGAGGGTTCAGTTCAAAACAAAATCATAGAAAAATAGTTTTCCATCTCTTAATTCAATACACTGAATGAAATCAATCCTCTTACTGTGAAATTCCAAGCCATTTACAGTAGAAAATTAGAATGATAATCATCCAGGTTGTGGCTCACATTGCACCGCAGAAATGCACAGAGGTGCCTGCTCCATGTTACCCTAACTGCTCAGAGCTATGCCCCATCAGCAATGAGCCTTCTTCAATCTCTCTGCTTGATTTGGGCCATTTACAATCCGAAGGGTTGCTCTCATTTCATTCCTCCCTTTCTCCCTGAACATTAACCTATTTCCTGACCATTAATTCACTCTCTCCCCACTCCCTGAATATAAACTCAGTCCCTCTCCAACTCCCTGAAAATTTACCCATTCTCTTCCACTCCCAAGCAACTCAGCTCACTAACCTTTAAACAAAATGTTTATGTGTGCTGCCACCAGTATTGCATCCTAGGTGGCACAGAATAAACTATCTGTTTAGGTCAGTCTTGTGTTACTGAAGACATCAGTGCCACTTTATCTCTATGACAGCACGATCAACAGAGTCCCTAATCTCTCTGCAGGTTGCCATTAGGCTGCTGACTGGGTTCAGTGATGTGGTGTGCTCACAGCTCTGGGGTGCAAAGTTGTTATATGCACAGTGTGTGCTATGTACTTACACTTGTGTTTTCCAGCCGAGGCAGACTACACTCCGAACCTGCTGGACGCCGATCACACCCCACAGATGAAGTTCAGAGACAGGCAGCGATTTTTCGAAGATGTGTTCCAGCCTGATGCAGATTTCTACCTCACCGCCGCACACCTGCAAATCGAGCACCAGAGGCGTAAGTAGAGTTCAGTGGGTGTGGATGAAGGATGATAGAAATTCAAATTGATAATTCTGAACGGGCAAGTGCAGGTAAAGAAAGACTTGCAATTATATAGTGTCTTTCACGACCTCAGGACGTCCTAAGGCGTTTTACACCAAATGAAGTACTTTTGAAGTGTAGTCACTGTTGTAATGTAGGAAACACTACTGCCAATTTGCACACAGCAAGCTCCCACAAACAGTAATCTGATAATGAGCAGATAATCTGTTGTAGTGATGTTGGGTGAGGGATAAATTTTGACCAGGTCACAGGGGAGTGGGACTAATTGGATAGCTCCTTCAAAGAACCAATACAGGCAAATGGGCCGAATGGCCTCCTTCTGTGCTGAATCATTCTGATTCGATGACCGATGGACGTCAGGCCCACCTTTTTGTGGGTCTTACATTCTATTGCTGGAACTCTGAGCTCCCCCATTGATCTGCTGAATTCTCCAAGCTAGTCCCATGCATTAGCCTGGCAGCCAAAAAAATCTACACCCATCTCCATGCTCTTCGTCCTCGGCTTCTTACATTGTTCCAACAAAGCTCAACGTAAGCTCGAGGAACAGCACCTCATCTTTCTATTAGGCACTTTGGTCTTCTGGACTTAACATGGAGTTCAACAATTTCAGACTTTAAATTAGCCCCTGTATTTCTTTCTTTTTTCTCTCATTTCCTCACATGGTAGCTGTTAATGTTGCTGCCATCATCATCCACACATCATCGAGAGCCATCTTTTGTTTCTTAACTTGTCCCATTACCTTTTGCATTACATTATCATCCCTTTTGTCATTCAATCACTCCTGCCTTCCATCCCATCACTTCCCTTTGTTCTTTCCTCCCCTCCTCCCTGCCTCTGCTTAAAAAATCTCTCCTCCCAAACCTTTTCCAGTTCTGACGAAGGGTTCGACCCAAAACATTAACTCTGTTTCTCCTCTCTTCGATGCTGCCTGACCTGCTGAGTGTTTCCGGCACTTTCTGTTGTTATTTCAGATTTCCAGCAACTGCAGTATTTTGCTATTGTATTAATGTTACAGTCGACGACCTTTCATCAGAACTGAAAGATGTTAGAGATTTAAGTTTTAAAGCCTAGAAAAAGCCAGGATTTAATGGTCAGGGAAACAGCAAAGGGAAGGTTTGTGTTTGGATTGCAGGCAGGAGTGATTAAATGGCAAAAGGGATGATGGTGCAAGGCTAAAGGGGATGATAATGGGATAAATAAAGAAAGGAAAGATGGGTCCAGAGAAGGTGTAAATGGTTACAACAGAATAGCAGAGGAGGGAGGGAAACATGGGAAATCTGGCAAACAGATGACTCCCGTGGCCCAGGAATGTGGCAGAGAAAGGTGGATAGATCGCAGGGGTTACGGACCACCCCACCAGCAGTATACCGATAGGGGATCCCCACCCCAAGCATCAACCCACACCTCCCCCACCCCACCAGCCATATACTGATAGGGGATCCACACCTCCTCCACCCCACCGGCCGTGTACCGATAGGGGATCCACACCTCCTCCACCCCACCGGCCGTGTACCGATAGGGGATCCACACCTCCTCCACCCCACCGGCCGTGTACCGATAGGGGATCCCCACCCCAAGCACTGGCCTACGCCTCCTCCACTCCCAGTGGCTCTGGTGTAGCCAACCTCCATTACAAGGAGTGTTTGGGGTCCTGGACAGTGGGAAGGAAGGAGGTGACTGCTCTCTGGTCTTCGCTGCTGACTGCTCTCTGGTCCCTGTTGGTGACTGCCCTCTGTTGGTGACTGCCCTCTGTTGGTGACTGCCCTCTGGTCTCTGTTGGTGACTGCCCTCTGTTGGTGACTTCCCTCTGTTGGTGACTGCCCTCTGGTCTCTGTTGGTGACTGCCCTCTGGTCTCTGTTGGTGACTGCCCTCTGGTCTCTGTTGGTGACTGTCCTCTGTTGGTGACGGCTCTCTGGTCTCTGTTGGTGACTGCCCTCTGTTGGTGACTGCTCTCTGGTCTCTGTTGGTGACTGTCCTCTGTTGGTGACTGCCCTCTGGTCTCTGTTGGTGACTGCCCTCTGTTGGTGACTGCCCTCTGGTCTCTGTTGGTGACTGCCCTCTGGTCTCTGTTGGTGACTGTCCTCTGGTCTCTGTTGGTGAATGTCCTCTGGTCTCTGTTGGTGACTGCCCTCTGGTCTCTGTTGGTGACTGTCCTCTGGTCTCTGTTGGTGACTGCCCTCTGGTCTCTGTTGGTGACTGCCCTCTGGTCTCTGTTGGTGACTGCCCTCTGGTCTCTGTTGGTGACTGCCCTCTGGTCTCTGTTGGTGACTGTCCTCTGTTGGTGACTGCTCTCTGGTCTCTGTTGTTGACTGTCCTCTGGTCTCTGTTGGTGACTGCGCTCTGGTCTCTGTTGGTGACTGCCCTCTGTTGGTGACTGTCCTCTGTTGGTGACTGCCCTCTGGTCTCTGTTGGTGACTGCGCTCTGGTCTCTGTTGGTGACTGTCCTCTGTTGGTGACTGCCCTCTGTTGGTGACTGCCCTCTGTTGGTGACTGCCCTCTGGTCTCTGTTGGTGACGGCGCTCTGGTCTCTGTTGGTGACTGTCCTCTGTTGGTGACTGTCCTCTGTTGGTGACTGCTCTCTGGTCTCTGTTGGTGACTGTCCTCTGTTGGTGACTGCCCTCTGGTCTCTGTTGGTGACTGTCCTCTGGTCTCTGTTGGTGACTGCCCTCTGCTGGTGACTGCTCTCTGTTGGTGACTGCCCTCTGGTCTCTGTTGGTGACTGCCCTCTGGTCTCTGTTGGTGACTGCCCTCTGTTGGTGACTGCCCTCTGTTGGTGACTGCCCTCTGTTGGTGACTGCCCTCTGGTCTCTGTTGGTGACTGTCCTCTGTTGGTGACTGCCCTCTGGTCTCTGTTGGTGACTGCCCTCTGGTCTCTGTTGGTGACTGCCCTCTGGTCTCTGTTGGTGACTGCCCTCTGGTCTCTGTTGTTGACTGTCCTCTGGTCTCTGTTGGTGACTGCGCTCTGGTCTCTGTTGGTGACTGCCCTCTGTTGGTGACTGTCCTCTGTTGGTGACTGCCCTCTGGTCTCTGTTGGTGACTGCGCTCTGGTCTCTGTTGGTGACTGTCCTCTGTTGGTGACTGCCCTCTGTTGGTGACTGCCCTCTGTTGGTGACTGCCCTCTGGTCTCTGTTGGTGACGGCGCTCTGGTCTCTGTTGGTGACTGTCCTCTGTTGGTGACTGTCCTCTGTTGGTGACTGCTCTCTGGTCTCTGTTGGTGACTGTCCTCTGTTGGTGACTGCCCTCTGGTCTCTGTTGGTGACTGTCCTCTGGTCTCTGTTGGTGACTGCCCTCTGCTGGTGACTGCTCTCTGTTGGTGACTGCCCTCTGGTCTCTGTTGGTGACTGCCCTCTGGTCTCTGTTGGTGACTGCCCTCTGTTGGTGACTGCCCTCTGTTGGTGACTGCCCTCTGGTCTCTGTTGGTGACTGTCCTCTGTTGGTGACTGCCCTCTGGTCTCTGTTGGTGACTGCCCTCTGGTCTCTGTTGGTGACTGCCCTCTGGTCTCTGTTGGTGACTGCCCTCTGGTCTCTGTTGGTGACTGCCCTCTGGTCTCTGTTGGTGACTGCCCTCTGGTCTCTGTTGGTGACTGCCCTCTGGTCTCTGTTGGTGACTGCCCTCTGGTCTCTGTTGGTGACTGCCCTCTGGTCTCTGTTGGTGACTGCCCTCTGGTCTCTGTTGGTGACTGCCCTCTGGTCTCTGTTGGTGACTGCCCTCTGGTCTCTGTTGGTGACTGCCCTCTGGTCTCTGTTGGTGACTGCCCTCTGGTCTCTGTTGGTGACTGCCCTCTGGTCTCTGTTGGTGACTGCCCTCTGGTCTCTGTTGGTGACTGCCCTCTGGTCTCTGTTGGTGACTGCCCTCTGTTGGTGACTGCCCTCTGTTGGTGACTGCCCTCTGTTGGTGACTGCCCTCTGGTCTCTGTTGGTGACTGCCCTCTGTTGGTGACTGTCCTCTGTTGGTGACTGCTCTCTGGTCTCTGTTGGTGACTGTCCTCTGTTGGTGACTGCCCTCTGTTGGTGACTGCTCTCTGGTCTCTGTTGGTGACTGTCCTCTGTTGCTGACTGCCCTCTGGTCTCTGTTGGTGACTGTCCTCTTGTCTCTGTTGGTGACTGCCCTCTGTTGGTGACTGCCCTCTGTTGGTGACTGCCCTCTGGTCTCTGTTGGTGACTGCCCTCTGGTCTCTGTTGGTGACTGCCCTCTGGTCTCTGTTGGTGACTGCCCTCTGTTGGTGACAGATCCAGCAGACGGAGTGAATACACACGCTGAAGATGGGCTGCTGAGATTTTAGTGTTTTTAGTGTCTAAAGTGGGGAAAAAAAGTTTCATTTCATTTCAATTTTTAAAAGGTTTTAAAATTAAATTTAGTTCTAGTTAAGTTAGTTAGTTTAGTTTAGTTTAAGTTTAGATTAGTCTAGACAAAGTAGAGAAGGAAAAGACCGCCAGAAAGACTACCAAAGAAAAAAAAACCCAGAGGAAAATAGAGGGAAAAAAAAAGCCAAAGCAAAAAAAAAAAAGAAACAAAAGAAGAACTACACAAACCAGTGAACGGCAGCCACACGGGGCTTCAGCAGCGGCGGTTGAGTCGGCGGCATCGGGACCGAGTTCGAGGAGGCGAGGTGACTCGGGCCGCAGCCCAGCGGTCCAGCAACCGGCACAGCCGAGGGGACTCGGGCCGCATCCCAGAAATCGGAACGCAGCCCGGCTTCGGGCACAGCGGAGAGGACTCGGGCCGCATCCCAGAAATCGGCACAGCCGAGGAGATCCGGAACGCAGCCCGGCAATCGGCACAGCGGAGAGGACTCGGGCCGCATCCCATAAATCGGCACAGCCAAGGAGATTCGGAACGCAGCCCGGAAATCCAGCAATCAGCACAGCCGAGGGGACTCGGGCCGCAGCCCAACAATCCAGCACGGGAAAGGCCCGAGGAGCCAGGCCAGCAGGCACAGAGACCTCTGAGGAGAAGGAGAGCAACCAGAAGGCTCGCAACCAAGACCGTGAGTACAGGGCCCAGGGAGGGAGGCCCAGGGAAAGGCCCGAGGAGCCAGGCCGAAACAGAGGCCCAGAGACCTCTGAGGGGGAGGGGAACAGCCCGAAGGCACCGGGAAACAGCGGCTCACAGACTCAGACCTGAGAAGGGTGAACCCAGGAGCCGAGGCCCAGCGACCACGGGGTCGGAGAGGGGGACCGGGAAAGTTCGCGAACAGAGAGAGGGTAACACCAAACCCGGGGCCCCAGAAAAGCTTATTCTAAGATCAACAATACTTTACCAAAAATGAGCGAATCAGAAGATCCACAACAGCCCCGCTTCCAGATTCCCCCCAACACCACAAAAAAAGCTATAAAAACGATCAAGCATGCTCAGATGAGAGAAAAACCAGAAACTCTCTTTACTGACTGTTACAACAATGGGACAAAAAGTAACCTCATATTCTACTCAGATCAGCCAGCGGCTTGGATCAGAGCAATAAAATCACACTATACCAGTGTTAAGCTAAAAAATACCGCAAATGGGTCCATAATGAAAATTAACACACCAGGAGACAGTTCAATCACGACTGTCAACGCGTACAATACCGGAACAATATTAGTGCAAGGCAACCTCGACAAATTTGCAACGGCCTTCAGGACACTGAAAAGATCAACTACGAGGGGAATGAACAGCCCCAGAGTGGCCCGCACTCCCCCCAACATTGACAACTTACCAGGAGAAAATCTGCATGGTCAAGGGATGAACGAGCCACACAGTTCAAACCAGACACTAACCCCGGGGAACCACAGCCACACGATACAACTGACAAACCCCAGCATAACTACCACGGAGGAAGCCACACATAGTTCCCCTACCATTCCCAGCCCACCAAGAGAAGAGCAGCATAGCCAGGAAGTGAGTGAGCCTTCCAGGGCCGACCAGCTTAGCCAGGAAGTGAGTGAGCCTTCCAGGGCCGACCAGACACATACCCCGGGATCACACAGCCAGATACAACCAAAAGATAAATTTAATCAATTAGAGATAGAGATGGTTAAACTTAGAGAGGAGGTCCTCAAATTGAATGACAAACAAAAGCAGGAGAGGGAGAGACACAAGAGAGAGCTGAATAGACTTGATAACCAGGTGAATCTACTTAAGAATCAGGTGAAAGAGCTGCAGGAAAAAGAAGAGAGCCATAGAGGAGAGAAAACACCATTAGACCAGCAACCAGAGACTAGAGATAAGACAAGACAGAGCCGGACGGAACGGCTGCACTCCCACACGGAACAAAAGCAACAGACACACAATACAAGGGGTGCCACACAGACCGACCAGCATACTGACTCGCAATCTTCCCCCACCACCATGGAACCACAAGCGAGCCGCTCACAAGAGGTACGCACACACCAGACACCCCAGCCCAGCACACACACTATGAGTCCAGGCGAAAGCCACCAGACAGTAAACACAAACAAGGCTGACGTCGTAATACTCATAGACTCAAATGGGAAATTTCTATGGGGGAAAAAGCTCTTCCCTAGCAGTAAAGTAGAAAAGATTTGGCGCCCAACAACAGACAGAGCCATGGGATGGCTGACCAAAGCCAGATTAGGCTCCCCCCAACACATAATAATACACACGGGCACAAATGACCTAAAGGCCAAACAGAAAGAGGTAGCAACATCGCTCAGAGCAATGATTAGGAAGGCAAGCAGTACATTTCCAAACACTAGAATCACTGTTTCCACAATATTGCCGAGAACAGACTTCAACAACAACACAATTCATGAGATAAATGCCAGCATAGCAACAGAATGCGAATCAAACCACAACGTACACCTGGCCCAACACCCCACCCTCGATGAAGAATGTCTTTACGACCACGTCCACATCCAAAGGCAAAAAATATCGATCTTTGCTAAAGCCCTGAAGGACGTCGCTTTTAACCGGGTCCATACCCAGACTCCAAGAGGAACCCCCCCCCGACCACCAGAGATCAGCGGGGTACATATCAGGAACACTACAAAGACCACCACCACACCAACCGAGACCGGAGAGGATCCCCATGCAAAACAACATTATCAGACCTGCACCACTCCTGTCCCACAGGGGAATAGGACCGCTACCAGCCAGACAGGGGGAGAGATGCACAGGACGTACGCAATACCTCAGACAGAAACAATCCATTAAGAGACAATAAGCAGATGTGCAGCAGCATCTACTTCTGCCTTATGGATCAAGGACTAATTAATAGAAAGAACTGTAACCAAATTGTATTAAGTTTTGTAGACAACTGGGGTGATTTTTTTTTCCCCCACACTTAGACACGACAAACACGTACCACTCTTTAACCTATCATAGAAAAAGATAAAACTTAACATGAAATCCTTATATATTTCGACCTGGAATATCCAAGGTCTACGCTCTTCAGTGCGAGAACTGAAGAGTAGGACCCCAGAGTTCATAGAGGAAACTAAAGATCTAGATATTATCATTTTACAGGAAACTTGGTATAAAGGAAAAGGACACACCGGCTGTCCCCAAGGGTACACTGAGCTAGTGGTCCCCTCCAATAAATTACCAAGTGTAACCCAAGGCAGAGACTCCAGAGGCATACTGATCTGGTTTAAAACAGAACTTAAGAATTACATCAAATTTATAAAAAAGGGCGAAAACCATATGTGGCTCAAACTTGAGAGGGAGATTATCTCAAACACCCAAGATGTTTACATTTGCGCACTTTATATCCCTCCAATCGATTCCCCGTACTACAAAGAGGACACCTTCTCCAACATGGAGAGGGAAATTATCCAATACCAGGCCCAGGGGAACGTGTTGATCTGTGGGGACCTCAATTCAAGAACGGGCGAAGAACCAGACTTCACCAATAATCAGGGAAACAATTACGTATTCGGGAATAACCACTTTGACATCCCTTCCCTTCCATACAGGCATAACTGCGACAAGCAGTCAAATACCAACGGTAAACAGCTACTACAGCTCCGTCGAAACCTGTGTCTGTACATTGTCAATGGTAGGTTCATAGGAGACCTCCTAGGAAGATCGACCTACTGCTCACCTCTTGGCTGCAGCACAGTAGACTATATGATTACAGACTTGGACCCATCCTCTTTCAGAGCATTCACAGTCAAACCACAAACAACACTGTCAGATCACAGCCAAATTACTATGTTTCTCAAAAAGACAGAAACAAACAACATAGAAACACAACCCAGTAAACTGTACAACACCAAAAAATCGTACAGATGGGCCAAAAATGACACGGAAAAATACCAGAAAACAATTAGCAATGCATCAACTCAAGCTCTCTTAGACACCTTTCTGGATAACATATACACTCACAATAAAGAAGGCGTAAACCGGGCAGTTAGTAAACTAAACAATATTTTTGATAATTTGGCAACAAATGCAAACTTGAAAGCTCGCAAGAACAAACCCAAAACAAAAAACTATGAAAAATGGTTTGACCATGATTGCCATAACATGAGGAAAAAACTTAGAAAACTATCAAACCAAAAACACAGACATCCAGAAAACGAGGAATTACGCCTTACTTATTGTCAGACGCTAACACAATACAGAAACACACTCAGGACCAAAAAAGAGCAATTTATTAAGAATACACTCAGCTCCATGGAGGAATCCATTGAGTCGAATTGTTTCTGGGACAACTTGAAAACACTACACAAAAAACAACACGACGATTTGTCCATTCAAAATGGGGACACATGGGTAAACCACTTTGAAAAATTATACCAGAAAAACACACTAAGACCAGAGCAACACCAAATACGCAAAAAACTGGAAAAGCTTGAAATGGCCATAAAAGATAACCAAAACCCGCTAGACGCCATAATAACAGAAAAAGAACTTCTTGAAAAACTCAAGGACCTGCGACCAGGAAAAGCTTGCGGGACAGACGGCATACTAAATGAGATGATTAAACACGCAGACGACAAACTGAAACTGGCTATCCTAAAACTCTTCAACTTGGTTCTGAGTGTCGGTTATTTCCCTGACATCTGGAACAAAGGACTCATAACACCCATATACAAAAGTGGGGACAAAATCGACCCAAACAACTATCGAGGCATCTGTGTAAACAGTAACCTGGGGAAGGTATTCTGTAGCATCATAAACAAAAGACTTAAAACTTCCTTGAAGAGCACAATGTCTTGAGTAAAAGCCAAATTGGATTCCTGCCAAACTATAGAACATCCGATCATATCTTCACCCTACAGACCCTAATTGACAAACACGTTCACCATAACAAAAGCAAAATCTACGCATGCTTTGTAGATTTCCAGAAGGCTTTCGACTCCATCTGGCATGACGGTTTATTCCTGAAACTTATCGAAAGCGGGGTAGGAGGGAAAACATATGATGTAATTAAATCAATGTATACAAACAATAAATGTGCAGTTAAAATTGGAGACAAACAAACAAAATACTTCCCACAGGGGCGGGGGGTGACGCAGGGCTCGCCAATCTCACTGACACTCTTTAATATTTACATTAATGGATTGGCAAAACTACTTGAACAATCTACAGCACCCGGCCTCACCCTATATGAATCCAAGGTTAAATTCCTCCTCTATGCCGACGACCTGGTTCTGCTGTCACCAACTAAGGAGGGTCTACAGCAGAACCTGGACCTGCTGGAGTCGTACTGCCAGACTTGGGCCCTGACAATAAATCCCAAAAAAACCAAAGTCCTTGTGTTCCAGCAAAGATCCAAACAACATGGACCCACAATAAATTTCACAGTAGGAACAACCAAAATTGAACAAACCACTCACTACACATACTTGGGCTTAAAAATCAGTTCTACGGGAAACTTCAAACTGGCTGTGAATGAACTGAAAGAGAAAGCAAGAAGGGCTTTCTATGCCATCAAAAAATCAATCCAAATAGAAATCCCAATTAGCATTTGGCTCAAAATTTTCAAATCAGTAATTGAACCAATTGCACTCTATGGCAGTGAGGTCTGGGGACCACTAACACAACAAGATTTTGCAAAATGGGACAAACACCCAATTGAGATCCTACATGCGGAATTCTGTAAAAGTATCCTCCGGACTCAAAGGAAAACAGTAAACAACGCATGCAGGGCGGAACTAGGCCAATACCCATTAATAATCACTATCCAAAAAAGAGCCACCAAATTTTGGAATCACCTACAAATGAGCAACCCCCAATGCTATCACTACGACGCCCTGAAATGCCAAGAGCTGACCATAAAGAAGAATACCCTCAGTCAACTAGTCCTGGGACTCAATAAAGTAATTAATAACAATACTAACAATAACCAGTCCCAGGACAGTGACAGGGTAACACAAAGAATTCGACCCAACACAATCGTCGCTAAGCAAAAGGAAAAATATCTGTCATATTGGGCAGAAACAACAAAAACCCAAAGCAAACTCAATTGCTACTTGGCCCTAAACAGACAATACAACATAGCTGATTACCTGACCATGGTAAAGGATAACAAACTGAGAAGAACCTTGACAAGGTACAGACTTAGCGAACATAGCCTAGCGATCAAAAAAGGCAGACACAGGCAGACCAGGCTGCCAAGAGAAGACAGGATATGCTCTCACTGCAGTCAGGGAGTAGTTGAGACAGAGATGCACTTCCTCACAGCCTGTGGAAAATATCAGGGCATCAGAGAGAATTTCTACCAAAAATTCTCACAAATATGCCCTGAATTCAGAAATCTGACTGACAACCAAAAACTCCCATTCCTACTGGGGGAGGAGAGAAGCTGTGTAACACTGGCGGCACACTATGTTACAGCTTGCCATGAACAGAGGGACAACCAGTAAACTAAGACAAGAGTATATATAAACAAGGTGAATGTATATTTATAAACTCAGGGATATACCTGTTTATACACTGTATGAATGGAACCGCGTTTATGTGTTCAACCATAAATGTATTTTGATGCTTTGGCAACATAAGATGTACCTTATCATGCCAATAAAGCGATTTGTATTGTATTGTATTGACTGCCCTCTGTTGGTGACTGCCCTCTGTTGGTGACTGCCCTCTGGTCTCTGTTGGTGACTGTCCTCTGTTGGTGACTGCGCTCTGGTCTCTGTTGGTGACTGTCCTCTGTTGGTGACTGCCCTCTGTTGGTGACTGCTCTCTGGCCTCTGTTGGTGACTGTCCTCTGTTGCTGACTGCCCTCTGGTCTCTGTTGGTGACTGTCCTCTGGTCTCTGTTGGTGACTGCCCTCTGTTGGTGACTGCTCTCTGTTGGTGACTGCCCTCTGGTCTCTGTTGGTGACTGCCCTCTGGTCTCTGTTGGTGACTGTCCTCTGGTCTCTGTTGGTGACTGCCCTCTTGTCTCTGTTGGTGACTGCCCTCTGTTGGTGACTGCCCTCTGTTGGTGACTGCCCTCTGGTCTCTGTTGGTGACTGCCCTCTGGTCTCTGTTGGTGACTGCCCTCTGGTCTCTGTTGCTGACTGCCCTCTGGTCTCTGTTGGTGACTGCCCTCTGGTCTGCGTTGGTGACTGCCCTCTGGTCTGCGTTGGTGACTGCTCTCTGGTCTCCTTTGGTGACTGCCCTCTATTGGTGACTGCCCTCTGTTGGTGACTGCCCTCTGGTGTCTGTTGGTGACTGCCCTCTGCTGGTGCATCTCCTGTGGCTGCATGGGAAGGTGCTGTGGGAAGGGAGTGATGGAAGATTGGACTAGGATGTCACGGAGGGAACTGACCCTTCGAAATGCTGAAAGGAGAGTGGAGGTGAAGATGTGTTTGGTGGTGGCATCTTACTGGAGGTGGCGGAAAAGGCGGAGGATGATCCATTGAATGTGGTGGCTGGTGGGGTGGATGGTGAGGACAAGAGGAACCCTATCGTATTTCTGGGGGTGGGGGGGAGGGGAAGGGGTGAGAGCAGAAGTGCGGGAAATGGGACAGACATGGTCGAGGGCCCAGTCAACCATGGTGGAGGGGAATCCTCAGTTGAGGAAAAAGGAAGACATATCGGAAGCACTGGTATGAAAGGTGGTGTGGAGATGCCGGAGTTGGACTGGGGTGGACAAATGTAAGACGTCACACAACACCAGGTTATAGTCCAACAGCTTTATTTGAAATCACAAGCTTTCAGAGCGCTGCTCCTTCATCAGGTGAAGTGGAGAAATGCATAAAGACACAGCTTATATAGTCAGAGAATCATGTCAGATGTTTACAGGAAGGTGGCATCGTCAGAACAGATGCGATGGAGACGGAGAAACTGGGAGAATGGAATCGAGTTCTTACAGGAAGTGGGGTGAGAGGAAGTGTAGTCAAGGTAGCTGTGGGAGTCAGTGGGCTTATAGTGGATATTGGTCGAGTCTATCCCCTATCCCCAGAAATAGAGATCGAGAAGTCGAAGAAAGGAAGAGTTGGAGATGGATCATGTGAAGGCGAGGGAGGGGAGGAAAGTTGATGAATGACAAAATGACAATGCAGCAGTGGCATTAGCTCTTCCACTATTTCTAGTTTAGTTCGAGAATTTCAATGAAACGCTCCATACACCTTAATTCCCCCGAGGGTCAGGCTTTGTAATACGTAGATTCAACAATAACACAACTCAAAGACTAAATAAGTGCAAACTATTCATATAAGAGATTCTACAAAGGAGTACTTACTGTAATGTTCCTACAATATTATCGTTATATAGTAAGATTCATAATGGAATCATAAGCTGTGTCCATAAACTATCAGGCTTTGATAATCACCAAGCCTGGGAGGTACTATAGGATGTCCTACCCTGGCTGTAGCTGCCCAGCTTAAACTGCAAACTTCTCCTATATTTAAAGCCCAAAGAGCTACAGCCCATGTTGTTGTGTATGTGTACCTTTAAGAGAATAACTGGTCTCAGACTGCAGTACCGGCAGTGACCACCCCTGTATAAAAAGGCGCTAGCAGCCTTCTGTAGTTTCAGTTTCCGATTGTCTCCATTCAGTAAAGACTTGTTAAACCAACTCCTGCATTCCGTGTCTCCATTAACACACGGATTTAATACTGGCGATGAGTAAGAAATGAACTTACCTGCAACTCGACAGCACCTCAGACGACGTTATTGACGGTCGAAGCCAGAACAGAGAAAAATAAAAAAATTATCCACAGAAGCTCGAGAAACGGGCGTCGACCGTGGGCAACCGCCCTCCAAATCATCGACTTGAAAAGTGCAGGAGAGACTGTCAAGAGCCAGGTTTGGTCTCCAGTCTGTGGTTTCCCAGCCAATCGGGCTGGTGGCAGGTAGTGCACTGATCCTTCCTGGGCTGCAGCGGGCTAGAGCTCGATCGGGTGGCTCTGCAACGGGGCCGGGCAGCGAGTCGGGAAGCAAAGAGAGAGAGAGAGGGTGGAGCACACAGGGCGCAGCCGGGCAGCGTTCGGACCTAAGAAGAGGGAGGGAAGTGTCCCAGAGAGTCCGCTCCATGACGGGAACGGTTAAAAATAAAAATACCGTGGAGAGCGGCGTTGACAGCAGCGGCAGCGGCAGGAAAGTGTGGGAGGTGCCATCTTAACTCGGCGGGGAAGAAGGAAAAGCACGGGAGGTGCCATTTTGATCCATCGGGGACGAAGGAAAAGCGCGGGAGATGCCATTTTAGATTTTCAAGATGCCAAAGACGGGCGATATCACTGCCTTCGATAATGCAATAGAAGACTGGACCACGTATGTGGAAAGAGTCGAGGTATATTGCGAGGCAAACGAAATAGCCGAGGAGGAAAAGGCATCGGTATTGCTAAATTTAATGGGCGCAAGAACGTACGGCCTATTGTGGGACCTGATTACTCCAGCCAAACCGAAGGCGAAGAGTTTTAATGAAATTGTTGCTATCCTACAGGAACACCTAAATCCTACACTGCTGCTGATAGCAGAAAGATTTAAATTCCACAGGAGAAATCAGCATAAAAATGAGAGCAATGCTGATTACCTTACGGAACTACGCAAGCTATCAAAGCACTGCCAGTTCGGAGCAGGACTGGCAGATGCCTTATGGGACAAATTTGTCTATGGACTCCTGAGTGAAGGAACCCAGAAGAGGTTACTCTCAGAGAAAGAGCTGACGTTAGATAAGGCTTTCAGCGTGGCAGTATCATACAAAGCAGCAGCAAGGGGAGCTGCGGAAATACAACAAAAGCCACAGGAATACGGCACCCACGAAATGACACGGGGATTTGCAAAATGTTATCGCTGCGGCAGAACAAACCATGACCAGAAGGACTGCTGATCCAAGGACAAAATATGCAGGCAATGCGGAAAGATGGGACACATTGCACGAGTTTGCAGGTCTGAGAAGAAGACCAATGACAATAAAAAGGCTACTAAGGAACCGTACAGGAAAGTACAAAAGATGACGGACAGTAGTTCCAAAGACCAGATGAGCGATAGTGAATCCGGGAGCAAGAGACTAAGCTGTCTCAAACTTCACAACGTAATCGCAAAAGAGGATCACCGAACCATGTGGGTCACCCTCACAATAGCAGGGTCCCAAGTCAAAATGGAATTGGATACAGGATCAGCTCTAACCGTCATGAATCGACGAGACTATGAGCGGCTATTCTCACACATACCCTTGAGAGAGACATCCATTGTCTTGAGGATGTATACGGGGCAAAAAGTATACACCAGAGGAAAAATAAGGGTGCCTGTCGAATACAACGGCAAGAAAATACGGAAATTGTATCTCTACATTCTGCAAGATGGTGGACCACCATTATTGGGACGTGAATGGATCAGAAAGATAAGTTTAGACTGGCACTCCATTCAGGCACTGACGGTGGCTGGTAAAAAGGATGATGACATCACTCCTGGACGATTGTCAACAATCTTAGCTGACGCCAAAGAGGTATTTCAACAAGAACTGGGCACTCTTAAAGGCGTAACCACCTCAATAAAAATAGAGGAGAATGCAATTCCCAAGTTTTTCAAAGCAAGACCGGTACCATATGCAATTCGCCCAGCCGTTGAGGCAGACCTGGAGAATCTGGAGAATGCAGGCGTGTTATCTAAGGTAGACTGGAGTGAGTGGGCGACACCCATCATTCCTGTCATGAAGAAAATGTTAAACAATAAGTCTGAGGAGCCAAGGAAGGTTCGCATCTGTGGGGCCTTCAAGGTGACAGTGAACCCAGTCCTTCACACAGTACAATATCCTCTTCCAAGGATGGAAGATATCTTCGCCTCACTATCTGGAGGGAAGCGTTTTACAAAAATTGATCTAGCACAAGCATATTTGCAGATGGAGGTTAAAGAATCCTCTCGGAAGTATCTTACGATAAACACTCACAAAGGTCTTTACCAGTATAATCGACTGGTATTCGGAGTAGCATCAGCTCCGGCGATATGGCAAAGAGCGATGGAACAAGTCCTGCAAGGGATTCCGAGGACTCAGTGTTACTTGGACGACATCCTGGTGACAGGTGAAGATGACAGTGAACACCTTGCCAACCTAGAGCAGGTGCTCACTAGACTACGTGAACATGGGCTACGAGCCAATCGCCCCAAGTGCAAGTTTTTTAAGAAACAGATATTGTATTGTGGCCACGTGATTGATGAAGAGGGGTTGCATAAGTCCCCTGACAAAATTGAAGTGGTAGTTAAGGCTCCAGCGCCTGAAAATGTGTCGCAACTGAGGTCATTCCTCAGATTGGTGAATTACTACCATAAGATTTTGCCGAATTTGTCCACAATTCTGCATCCACTGAACGCCCTACTACGAACGGCAGTAGCATGGAAATGGAGCGGTGAATGTAAGTGGGCCTTTCAAAAGAGTAAGGACCTAATCACTTCAAGAGAAGTATTGGCTCACTACAACCCATCACTACCGATAAGACTGGCGTGTGATGCGTCTCCCTACAGCATTGGGGCGGTACTGTCACATAAATTCCTTGATGGTTCTGAGAGGCCGATAGCTTTTGCGTCACGCTCGTTAACGTCAGCCGAGCGTAACTACGCCCAGATTGACAGAGAGGCCCTCAGCCTAGTGTGGGGGGTGAAGAAGTTCAATCACTACCTGCACGGTCAAAAATTTACTCTAATAACTGATCATCAACCTCTTGTCTCCATTTTCAACCCTCAGAAGGGCGTACCGATAATGACAGCACAATGGCTACAGAGGTGGTCCCTTTTCCTAGGGGCACACCAATATGACATCGAATACAAAGGAACTAAACAGCATGGAAATGCTGATGGATTGTCGCGCCTACCGTTGCCGACGGTGGAAGAAGAACTTGCAGTGGATCCAATGGAGATATTCCACTCGACCATAGTCGAATGTCTCCCTGTGACGAATGCAAACATAGAAAAGGAAACACGAAATGACCCGACACTATCCCGGGTCTATGATTTAACGGTGAAGGGATGGCCAGCACATGGCGAACCACTGCTGCCAGCATTCTCGCTGAGAAGAGAACAGCTGTCAGTGTGCAGAGGAACCTTGATGTGTGGATCCAGAGTAGTAATTCCACCCAAATTGAAGGATAGAGTGCTCAATGAGCTTCATGAGGGCCATCTGGGAGGGGTAAAAATGAAGAACTTAGCTAGAGCGTTTGTGTGGTGGCCGGGAATTGATAGAGAAATCGAAGAGATGACCAAGAGCTGTACAGGATGCCAGAAGGTCCAAAACGCCCCACCACAAGCCCCTCTACATCCATGGGAGTGGCCCTCATCTCCATGGCAAAGGGTGCACATTGATTTTGCTGGCCCCTTCATGGACTCGATGTTTTTAATTGCGGTGGATGCACATTCAAAGTGGCCAGAGGTAATAAAAATGTCCTCAACCACCACAGAAAAAGCTATTACAGTCTTACGAACCATATTCGCCAGGAATGGGCTGCCTGAACAGATTTGCTCTGACAATGGACCACAGTTTGTGTCTGAAGAGTTCCGGAGGTTCTTCAAGAACAATGGTGTTAAGCATTACACATCTGCCCCATATCATCCAGCCACCAATGGATTGGCCAAGAGGTTCGTCCAAACATTCAAGAAGGCTATCAAGGCAATGTGTAATGAAGATATACCCCTACAACACAAGGTGGACAACTTCTTGTTTGCCTACCGGAATGCGACACATGCGGTTACCAACCAAACTCCTGTATGATGTTCTTCAATCGAAGACTACGATGCCGCTTGGATTTGGTTAAGCCGAACATCAGAAGAGATGTGGAGAACAGACAGTTTCAGAATATGAATGAAAGACCGACCAGGAGTTTTAAGATAGGTCAACCAGTTTTGGCCTGGGACTACCGCACAGAAAAATGGCACCCAGGAATGATTTGTACACGGCAAGGACCTCTCATGTATACTGTGGACGTTGGAGAGAACATTGTAAGACGCCATGCTGACCAGATTCCAGAGTCACGGGAAAACGTCAACTCCACACCACGATCTGATACACCTGGCGATGAAACCGACGTACCAATTGCATCTACCTCAGAATCGGTGATATTGGAAGCAGATGAACCAAACAACGACATTGATCCCGACTCAACCTTGCCAGAAGAACCTGATACCCCAAAGAGGCGTTATCCAGACAGAATCAGGAAGCCTCCTCAAAGACTGAACTTATAATTGCTTAACCTCAACCAATGTATCTAGCAACCGTAATTGTGATTGTAATTAGTTATCATTTAGTTGGTAAATGAATGTTATGTACTGTTTATCTAAAAGGGGAGGAATTGTTGTGTATGTGTACCTTTAAGAGAATAACTGGTCTCAGACTGCAGTACCGGCAGTGACCACCCCTGTATAAAAAGGCGCTAGCAGCCTTCTGTAGTTTCAGTTCCCGATTGTCTCCATTCAGTAAAGACTTGTTAAACCAACTCCTGCATTCCGTGTCTCCATTAACACACGGATTTAATACATGTGACTCTGGTTACCTCATCAATCAAATCATTAAGCTGAACGACAGTTATCAAACAAAACATTCCATTTTGTCACATCGTTATATTATTACATCGTTGTTACATCGTTATATTATTACATCGTTAAATGGAACTACTTGTTACATCATTATATGGAACTACTTTGGTTAGTATATTTATATTGTTACTAGCTGGGGGTGCCCGGCGGTGCCGAGGCTTTTTTGAGGGCATGTTGTTGTTGGAAGAGAGAGGGAGCGACTGGGGGGAAGAGAGAGAGGGAAGGAGAGAGAGAGAGGGAAGGAGAGAGAGACTGGGGGAGAGAGAGAGAGAGACTGGGGGAGAGAGAGAGAGAGAGACTGGGGGAGAGAGAGAGAGAGACTGGGGGAGAGAGAGAGAGAGACTGGGGGGAGAAGAGAGAGAGAGAGAGATTGGGGAGAAGAGAAAGAAAGAGAGATTGGGGGAAGAGAGAGACTGGGAGTGTGAGAGAGAGAGAGAGAGAGAGAGAGACTGGAAGTGGGAGAGAGAGAGAGACTGGGAGTGAGAGAGAGAGAGACTGGGAGTGAGAGAGAGAGAGACTGGGAGTGAGAGAGAGAGAGACTGGGAGTGAGAGAGAGAGAGAGAGACTGGGAGTGAGAGAGAGAGAGAGAGAGACTGGGAGTGAGAGAGAGAGAGAGAGAGTCTGGGAGTGTGAGAGAGAGAGAGAGTCTGGGAGTGTGAGAGAGAGTGGGAGTGTGAGAGAGAGAGAGAGTGGGAGTGAGAGAGAGTGGGAGTGTGTGAGAGAGAGAGTGGGAGTGAGAGAGAGAGTGGGAGTGTGAGAGAGCGAGAGAGAGAGAGTGTGAGAGAGAGAGAGAGTGTGAGAGAGAGAGTGTGAGAGAGAGAGAGAGAGAGACTGGGAGAGAGAGAGAGAGACTGGGAGAGAGAGAGAGAGAGGGAGACTGGGAGAGAGAGAGAGAGGGAGACTGGGAGAGAGAGAGAGAGAGAGAGACTGGGAGTGTGTGAGAGAGAGATTGGGAGTGAGAGAGAGAGAGAGAGAGGGGGGGAGACGAGAGAGAGAGAGAGAGAAGGAGAGAGAGAGAGGAGAGAGAGGGAAGGAGAGAGAGAGGGAAGGAGAGAGAGAGAGGGAAGGAGAGAGAGAGAGGGAAGGAGAGAGAGAGAGGGAAGGAGAGAGAGAGAGGGAAGGAGAGAGAGAGAGAGAGAGACTGGGAGTGTGTGAGAGACTGACTGGGAGTGTGTGAGAGAGAGAGACTGGGAGTCAGAGAGAGAGAGTGGGAGGGAAGGAGAGAGAGAGGGAGGGAAGGAGAGAGAGAGAGGAGAGAGAGAGAGAGAGAGAGGGAAGGAGAGAGAGAGAGAGAGGGAAGGAGAGAGAGAGAGAGAGGGAAGGAGAGAGAGAGAGGGAAGGAGAGAGAGAGACAGAGAGAGAGGGAAGGAGAGAGAGAGACAGAGAGAGGGGGAAGGAGAGAGTCAGACAGAGACAGAGAGGGAAGGAGAGAGAGACGGGGAGAGAGACGGGGAGAGAGAAAGAGTAGAGAGACGAGAGGGAGAGAGAGAGAGACGGGGAGAGAGAGAGAGAGAGACTGAGGGGGAGAGAGAGAGAGACTGAGGGGGAGAGAGAGAGCGACTGAGGGGGAGAGAGAGAGACTGGGGTAGAGAGAGAGAGACTGGGGTAGAGAGAGAGCGAGACAGGGAGTCAGGGAGTGGTGGAGACAGAGATGCACTTCCTCACAGCTTGTGGAAAATATCAGGGCATCAGGGAGAATTTCTACCAAAAATTCTCACAAATATGCCCTGATTTCAGAAATCTGAATGACAACCAAAAACTCCCATTCCTACTGGGAGAGGAGAGAAGCTGTATAACACTGGCGGCACACTATGTTACAGCTTGCCATGAACAGAGAGACAACCAGTAAACTAAGAAAAGAATATATATAAACAATGCGAATGTATATTTATACACTCAGGGATATACCTGTTTATACACTGTATGAATAGAACTGCGTTTATGTGGTAAACCATAAATGTATTTTGATGCTTTGGCAACATAAGATGTAACTTATCATGCCAATAAAGCGATTTGAATTGTGAATTGTGAATTGAGAGAGAGAGAGTGGAGAGACTGGGGGGAGAGAGAGGAGAGAGACTGGGGAGAGAGAGGCTGGGGGAGAGAGAGAGAGAGAGAGAGAGACGGGGAGAGAGAGAGAGGGAGAGACGGGGAGAGAGAGAGAGGGAGAGATGGGGAGAGAGAAATGCATTTCCTCCTAAAATGCGAAAAATTCAACACATCAAGAAACATATTATTCAACAAGCTAAGCCAAACAACCCCAGATTTCAAGGAATTGGATGACCTGTCAAAATTGAGATTAGTCCTGGGAGAAGGAGACAGACCATACCTTGGGGCCAAATATGTAACAACATGTCACAACCTGAGGACTGTTTAAAATTAAAACTGTTTAAAATTAATATTGAACGTACCAAATGAAGTAGAAAGACTGTTTAAAATTAATATTGTTTAAAAGTAATATTGTATGTACCCAACAAATGTCAAATCGATTGACACCTACAGAATGTTGGAAAACTGTACCTTTTTGCTATGTAAGCTTTGGCAATATGGTTCTCTGTAAACTTTCATGCCAATAAAGCATTTGAATGGAATGGAATGGAATGGAGAGGGAGGGACGGGGAGAGAGAGAGAGGGAGACTGGGGAGATAGAGAGAGAGCGACTGAGGGGGAGAGAGAGAGCGACTGAGGTGGAGAGAGAGAGCAACTGAGGGGGAGAGAGAGAGCGACTGGGGGGGAGAGAGACTCGGAGAGAGAGAGAGAGTAGAGAGACTGGGGGGAGAGAGAGAGAGAATGGGGAGATAGAGAGAGAGAGACTGAGGGGGGAGAGAGAGTCTGGGGGAGAGAGAGAGAGACGGGGAGAGAGAGAGAGAGAGAGAGAGAGTAGAGAGACTGGGGGGAGAGAGAGGAGAGAGACTGGGGGGAGAGAGATAGAATGGGGAGATAGAGAGAGAAGAACTGAGGGGGAGAGAGAGAGTGACTGAGGGGGGAGAGAGAGAGAGACGGGGAGAGAGAGAGGGGGAGACGGGGAGAGAGAGAGGGAGAGACTGGGGGAGAGAGAGAGACTGGGGAGAATAGATAGAGAGAGACTGAGGGGGAGAGAGAGCGACTGAGGGGGAGAGAGAGAGACTGGGGGAGGGAAAGAGACGGGGAGAGAGAGAGGGGAGAGAGACTGGGGGGAGAGGAGAGAGACTGGGGAGAGAGAGAAAGAATGGGGAGATAGAGAGAGAGAGACTGAGGGGGAGAGAGAGAGAGACTGGGGGAGAGAGACAGGGAGAGAGAGAGAGAGACGGGGAAGAGAGAGAGAGACTGGGGAGAGAGAGAGAGAGAGAGCGAGTGAGAGAGAGACTGGGGGGGAGAGAGAGAGAGAGACCGGGGGGGGGTGGGGGGGGGGGAGAGAGAGTGAGAGAGACTGAGGGGAGAGAGAGAGAGATGGGGAGAGAGAGAGAGAGAGAGAGAGAGAGACTTGGGGGGAGAGGGAGAGAGTGGAGGGAGAGGGAGAGAGTGGGGTAGAGAGAGACGGAGAGAGAGAGAGACTGGGGGGGGGAGAGAGACTGTGGGGGGGAGAGAGAGACTGGGGGGGAGAGAGAGAGACTGGGGGAGAGAGAGACTGGGGGGAGAGAGAGACTGGGGGAGAGAGAGACCTGGGGGGGAGAGAGAGACCTGGGGGGGAGAGAGAGACCTGGGGGGGGGAGAGAGAGACTGGGGGGGAGAGAGAGACTGGGGGGAGAGAGAGACTGGGGGGGAGAGAGAAACTGGGGGGGAGAGAGAGAGAGACTGGGGGAGAGAGACAGGGAGAGAGAGAGAGAGACGGGGAAGAGAGAGAGAGACTGGGGAGAGAGAGAGAGAGCGAGTGAGAGAGAGACTGGGGGGGAGAGAGAGAGAGAGACCGGGGGGGGTGGGGGGGGGAGAGAGAGTGAGAGAGACTGAGGGGAGAGAGAGAGTGAGAGAGAGAGACTTGGGGGGAGAGGGAGAGAGTGGAGGGAGAGGGAGAGAGTGGGGTAGAGAGAGACGGAGAGAGAGAGAGACTGGGGGGGGAGAGAGACTGTGGGGGGGAGAGAGAGACTGGGGGGAGAGAGAGACTGGGGGGAGAGAGAGACTGGGGGGGAGAGAGAGACTGGGGGGGAGAGAGACTGGGGGGGAGAGAGAGACCTGGGGGGGAGAGAGAGACCTGGGGGGGAGAGAGAGAGACTGGGGGGGGAGAGAGAGACTGGGGGGGAGAGATAGACTGGGGGGGAGAGAGAGACTGGGGGGGAGAGAGAGACTGGGGGGGAGAGAGAGACTGGGGGGAGAGAGAGACTGGGGGGCAGAGAGAGACTGGGGGGCAGAGAGAGACTGGGGGGGAGAGAGAGACTGGGGGGGAGAGAGAGACTGGGGGGGAGAGAGAGACGGGGGGGAGAGAGAGACTTGGGGGGAGAGAGAGACTGGGGGGAGAGAGAGACTGGGGGGAGAGAGAGACTGGGGGGAGAGAGAGACCTGGGGGGGAGAGAGAGACCTGGGGGGGAGAGAGAGACTGGAGGGGAGAGAGAGACTGGGGGGGAGAGAGAGACTGGGGGGGAGAGAGAGACTGGGGGGGGAGAGAGAGACGGGGGGGAGAGAGACTGGGGGGGAGAGAGAGAGGAGAGAGAGACGGGGAGCAAGAGAGAGATTGGGGGGAGAGAGAGACTGGAGGAGGGAGAG
>NC_140999.1:92455132-92473564 GCF_052327205.1 Somniosus microcephalus | reverse complement strand
AATTCAATGCATTTCCTTTACCAGTAAACTCTGTTATTTCCTGAAAGACTTCTATTAAATTTCTCACACATAATTTGCCCTTTACAAATCAGATAACCTATGTTGTTTAAGGTGAGTATTAATTTTGTCCCATGTTATTGGTCTAGAAGCTTACCAATGTTAGGCTGATTGGTCTATATTTACCGGGCTTTGGGCCAGAAATTCCCTACCTTATTGGCACGCGTTAGCGCCGCAATCCTGGCAAAAAATGGTGGCCACAACTCTAACGTCCTTCTCTGGCGCGGGACTCAGCAGCCGCCTTAGCGCTGGCCCTGGAGATGCAAATATCAAGAGTGTGACGTTATGTCGACTTAATGTCACGCTCTGCAAACTTCGACCTTGGCACTGAGTTTAGCGCTGGGTCGTAAGTTCGCTCTGAAAAGTGAGCGTGCAGCAGACTGACAGAGACACTGTCAGTACTTCTTAAAGGGTCATACATATCTTTCAGGTAAGTTTGCATTTAAGCTTTGTAAGGGGTGGTGTGTATGGTCAGCTTTGCCTCTGACTCCCTGAGCGGTTCGAATCGCTCCCACTCCCTTGGTTCTAGACCTGGACTTATTTGGGGGTTGTAATGAAATTGCCGCAGACAACTGAGTTGGTGAAAAGAACTTGGATTTTATTTGAGACAAGAAAATATACACAATACAATAAATCTTATCACTCTAAAAGGGGGAACGCTTCGGAACATACGAGGGAGAATGACAATAGACAGAATACTTCACCCCTCCCAGTCCCACCTTATTAGCTAAGTTGGACTCTAAAGGATCAGGGATAATGCTCACCAAATGCAGGAATAGTTTGCAGAGTGGGAAAAACTTGCAGATCTTCGGTTTCTTCCAAGTTGGTTTCTTGTTGGTCGCGGTGGCCCAGTATTACCTAGTTGTTGGTAATATTGTTGGTTGTTTGTTTCTTGGGGACGTTGGTTGCTGCGATTCCTTCCGTTCTCCTTCTGTTGTCCTTGCGTCGATTGATTGTCCCGAGGCTGATGTCTTTCGAATGAGCTGTGCCTCTTTCTGTGTCTGTCCGAACTGTACTGCTGACTTCAATTCACTGACTGCTGTTTCAATTCTCTGACGGAACAAAACCTTCGAACTGTTCGAACCCATCGAACTCATCGAACTAACTGATTTCTTGTGGAGACAGGTCTTTAGTTTATGCTAATTATTAAGGCCTGCTTATCTGCCTGCCAAATCAGTCTTGGTTCATTGTTAAATTTTGGCGGGCTCGTTATTTTTAATATATTTCAATCCTCATCGAGCTTCGGAGATGGTCCCATCTATTTTTAATTGGCTTTTAACTGGTTTCGGGATTGCCTTGAAATCAGTTTAAAATGTGTAAAGCATTTTGGAAATCTTTCTGATTGGTTTTTGAACTGTTGTTTGATTGTCTTTTCCTGCTGGGACCAGGTTCTCTTTTGTTGACTGTTGGCATGTGTTGTATTATCCATGTTCTTAATGGCCCTGTGGGTTTCGGCGGGAACAGTCTTTCGGTGGGCTTATTGTCTTTATGTAGAATGGTTGGGGTGGCCCAGAACATTCCCAGACGATCTGGCCTTTTCCAATACTCAAACTGTCTGTGTTTCGGGGGCCCATCCCACCTCCTTTTGTCACAGGTTTTTCCACAGGCCTGAACATTCTTTATATAAATAGCCAAATCTTCCTGGGGTTTTGATTTTAAGCCCCTTTCTGGCCCAATATTATTTCAAACAGTCCAATATCTCTTCTTTCTTACTTTGGGGGAATTTGTATAATTTTGCGAGCCTTACAACTTTTGGACTGGATTTTATTTTATTGATGTAGTGGCTTGGTGCAATACGTTAAAAGTTTTTACGTGTGCAGGGAGTGCTGCTGGACGCTTGCTAGGCCTCGGATGGTAAAGGAAAGCCTCTGAGAAGACAGAAAATGCTGGAAATACTCAGCAGGTCAGGCAGCATCCATGCAGAGAGACACAGAGTTCACGTCTCAGGTCAACCTGCTTAATATTTCCAGCATTTTATCCTTTTTTTCAGATTTACAACATCTGCTCACAGAGGGACGAGGAAGACGCAGAAGAGGAGGAAGCAGAAGATGAGAAAGCAGAAGGAAGGATGCAACCCTTACAACCCTTTCTGGCCAGGATATCGGGGATGGATTCATCCACCTGCGGTACCAGTGACCACAACCCCAATTCCCCTTTCAACATTTGTCCCACACCTTACCTTCCCTCTTTTGCTAACCATCCAGTATGACATCAAGAAATCAACTCATCACCCTTATGCATCCCCTTAGTGACTGCCTTGTGTGTGCCTGTGCCTATCCTATGGATGTCACGCAGTGCTATCCCAGTGGATGGCTGGTGGAAGGCTGCTGACTTTCAGTGGGGGACACTGCAAATGGCCTTGCTGGTCGACCTTGAGGAGATGGTGGCTGGGAGTGTGAATTTGAGTGACGGTGTTTCTTCATCATTCTCCTCTCTCTGGTCAACCACTGGCTGGGCAGGCTGCATTTATTGGTTGTGTGAAATGAGGGGAGGGCAGGAAAGCAAGAGGTGCAGGTGAGAAGGAGAAAAGCGTATCTTGTATCCTTTCAGCCCCGCCACTGGCCAAGGGCTCAGCCATACCCCTGCCAAGAATGGCCAGCACCATCTCCTCCAAGGGGGTGAGGTAAACCTAGGAATGGGAGGTGTGCCTCGTGTTTGGTATAGATTGATGGCAGGTGCGTGATTGGAGGGGCGGTGGGGGGGAGTCGTGCATTGAGAAGTGTGTGATATACCACTTTGAATACTGTTGGGGGGGATGGCTTAGCAGGGGAAAGCTGCAGCAGCCAACTTCCTGGCACCAGGGGTGGTTCTGCTGCACAGGACGGGAGGAAAAAGAGGGGTAGAGCTATAGTAATAGGGGATTCTATTGTAAGGGGAATAGAAAGGCGTTTCTGCGGCCGCAAATGAGACTCCAGGTTGGTGTATTGCCTCCCTGGTGCAAGGGTCAAGGATGTCTCAGAGCAGCTGCAGAACATTTTGGAAGGGGAGAGTGAACAGCCAGTTGTCGTGGTGCATATAGGTACCAACGATACAGGTAAAAAACAGGATGAGGTCCTAAAAGCTGAATATAGGGAGTTAGGAGGTCAAAGGTAGTAATCTCAGGATTGCTACCAGTGCCACGTGCTAGTCAGAGTAGAAATAGAAGGATATTTCTGATGAATACATGGCTAGAGGAATGGTGCAAGGGGGAGGGATTCAAATTCCTGGGACACTGGAACCGGTTCTGGGGGAGGTGGGACCAGTACAAACCAGACGGTTTGCTCCTGGGCAGGGCCGGGACCGATGTCCGAGGGAGTCGTGTTTGCTAGTGCTCTGGGGGAGGGTTTAAACTAAAATGGCAGGGGTTGGGAACCTGAGCAGGGGGACAGAGGAAAGGGAAACAAGGATAAAAGCAAAAGATAGGAAGGAGAAAAACAAAAGTGGCAGTCAGAGAAAGCAACGGTTTAAATCAAACATGGCCACAGTAAATAATAATTCTAATAGGTCTAAGAGCATTAAAAGAAAACAAGCCTGAAGGCATTGTGTCTTAATGCGAGGAGCATTCGTAATAAGGTGGATGAATTAGCTGCGCAAATAGAGGTAAACGAATATGATTTGATTGGGATCACGGAAAAATGGCTCCAGGGTGGCCAAGGCTGAGAACGCAACATCCAGGGGTATTCAATATTCAGGAAAGATAGGCAAAAAGGAAAAGGAGGTAGGGTAGCATTGCTGGTTAAAGAGGGGATTAACACAATTGTAATGAAGGATATTAGCTCTGATGATGTGGAATCTGTATGGGTAGAACTGAGAAATAATAAGGGGCAGAAAACGTTAGTGGGAGTGGTATATAGACCTCCAAACAGCAATGCGGAGGCTGGGGATGGAATTAAAAGGGAAATTAGAGAAGCGTGCAATAAGGGCACAGCAGTCATCATGGGTGACTTTAATCTACATATAGATTGGGCTAACCAAATTAGTAACAATACTGTGGAGAAGGAATTCCTGGAATGTTTACGGGATGGTTTCCTGGACCAATATGTCGAGGAACCAACTAGAGATCAGGCCATCTTAGACTGGGTATTATGTAATGAGAAAGGATTAATTAGCAATCTTGTTGTACGAGGCCCCTTGGGTCGGAGCGATCATAATATGATAGAATTCTTCATTAAGATGGAGAGTGAAGTAGTTGAATCAGAGACTAGGGTCCTGAATTTAAATAAAGGAAACTACGATGGTATGAGGCGCGAGTAGGGTAGGATTGATTGGGGAATGGCACTCAAAGGGTTGAGGATGGATAGGCAATGGCAAACATTCAAAGACCGCATGGACGAACTACAGAATTTGTTCATCCCAGTTTGGCATAAAAATAAAACAAAAAAGGTGACTCAACCGTGGCTAACAAGGGAAATTAGGGATAGCTTAAGATCCAAGGAGCGGACATATAAATTGACCAGAAAAAGCAGTAAACCTGAGGATTGGGAGCAGTTTAGGATTCAACAAAGGAGGACAAAGGGATTAATTAAGAAGGGGAAAATAGAATATGAGAGTAAGCTTTCAGGGAACATAAAAGCTGACTGTAAAAACTTTTATAGATATGTGAAGAGAAAAAGATTGGTGAAGTCAAGCATAGATCCCTTGCAGTCAGAATCAGGGGAATTTATAATGGGGAACAAAGAAATGGCAGACCAATTAAATACATATTTTGGTTCTGTCTTCACAAAGGAGGACACAAATAACCTTCCAGAGATGTCGGGGAACATAGAGTCTGATGAAAGGGAGGAACTGAAAGAAATCAGTATTTGTAGGGAAATGGTGTTAGGGAAATTGACGGGATTGAAGGCCGATAAATCCCCAGGGCCTGATAATCTACATCCTAGGGTACTTAAGGAAGTAGCCCTAGAAATAATAGATGCATTGCTGATCATCTTCCAACATTCGATGGAATCTGGAGCAGTACCTATGGATTGGAGGGTAGCTAATGTTACCCCACTTTTCAAAAAAAGGGGTAGAGAGAAAACGGGGAATTACAGACCGGTAAGCCTGACATCGGTCGTGGGGAAAATGCTGGAGTCCATTATAAAAGATGTAATAGCAGAGCACTTGGAAAACAATGACAGGATCGGACAAAGTCAACATGGATTTACAAAAGGTAAATCGTGCTTGACTAATCTACTGGAATTTTTTGAGGATGTAACTGATAAAATAGATAAGGGAGAACCAGTGGATGTGGTGTATTTGGACTTTCAAAAGGCTTTCGATAAGGTCCCGCATAAGAGATTAGCATGTAAAGTTAAGGCACATGGGATGGGGGGCAAGGTATTGACTTGGATAGAGAACTGGTTGGCAGACAGAAAGCAAAGAGTTGGAATAAACGGGTCTTTTTCCAAGTGGCAGGCAGTGACTAGTGGGGTACCACAGGGATCGGTCCTTGGACCCCAGCTATTCACAATATATATTAATGACCTAGACAAGGGAACTAGATGTAATAACTCCAAGTTTGCAGATGACACAAAGCTGGGTGGGAGTGTGTGCTGTGAGGAGGATGCCGAGAAACTCCAGGATGATTTGGACAGGTTGGGTGATTGGGCAGATGCATGGCAGATGCAATATAACATGGATAAATGCGAGGTTATCCACTTTGGTGTCAAAAACAGGAAGGCAGATTATTATCTGAATGGCAATAGATTGGGAGAAGGGGAAGTGCAACAAGACCTGGGTGTCCTTGTGCACCAGTCGCTGAAGGTAAGCATTCAGGTGCAGCAGGCGGTTAAGAAGGCAAATGGTATGTGGCCTTCGTAGTGAGAGGGTTTGAGTACAGGAACAAGGGTGTCTTGCTGTAGTTGTACAGGGTCTTGGTGAGACCACATCTTGAGTATTGTGTGCAGTTTTGGTCACCTTATCTGAGGAAGGATGTTCTTGCCATGGAGGGAGTTCAGTGAAGATTCACCAGGCTGCTACCTGGGATCGCAGGAATGATGTATGAGGAGAGATTGGGTCAATTAGGCTTATACTCATTGGAGTTTAGAAGAATGAGAGGGGATCTCATTGAAACTTATAAAATTCAGACAGGACTGGACAGACGAGATGCAGGAAGGATATTCCCGATGGTCAGGGAGTCCAGAAGCAGGGGTCACAGTTTAAGGATAAGGGGTAAGCCATTTAGAACAGAAATTAGGAGGAATTTCTTCACCCAGAGAGTGGTGAACCTGTGGAATTCTCTACCACAGAAGGCAGTAGAGGCCAATTCATTAAATATATTCAAGAAGGAGTTGGATATATTTCTTAAGGCTAAAGGGATCAAGGGATATGGGGAGAAAGCAGGGACAGGGTACTGAATATGGATGATCAGCCATGATCGCATTGAATGGCAGAGCAGGCTCGAGGGGCCGAATGGCCTACTCCTGCTCCTATCTTCTATGTTTCTATGTGAGGGGAGTGGTGCAGTTGATAGGAGATGGCTTTTGAACACACATTAACTCACCTTGAGCACTGGTCTGAGGTCATGAAGCTTCTTTGAGCTCTCAAGCCAAGTCGTGGGGGCAACACTGCTGGCAGTGACAGCCTTGGTGATCTGGTCCCACAGCCATTCTTTTTAAAAAAAAATTATTTGTCTATGGGAGCAGGGCGTCGCTGGCAATGTCAGCATTTATTGCCCATCGCTAGTTGCCCTTGAGAAGGTGGTGGTGAGCCGCATTCTTGAAACGCTGCAGTCCGTGTGGTGGTGGTACTCCCACAATGCTGTTAGGTAGCGAGTTCCAGGATTTTGATCCAGCGGCAATGAAGGATCGGCGATATACTTCTAAGTCAGGATGGTGTGTGACTTGGAGGGGAACTTGGGAGGTGGTGGTGTTCCCATGCGCCTGCTGCCCTTGTCCTTCTAGGTGGAAGAGGTCACGGGTTTGGGAGGTGCTGCCGAAGAAGCCTTGGCAAATTGCTGCAGTGCATCCTGTAGATGGTACACACTGCAGCCACGGTACGCCGGTGGTGGAGAGAGTGAAAGTTTAAGGTGGTGGATGGGGTGCCAATCAAGCGGGCTGCTTTGTCCTGGCTGGTGTCGAGCTTCTTGAGTGTTGTTGCAGCTGCACTCATCCAGGCAAGTGAAGGGTATTCCATCACACTCCTTACTTGTGCCTTGTAGATGGTGGAAAGGCTTTGGGGAGTCAGGAGGTGAGACACTCACCGCAGAATACCCAGCCTCTCACCTGCTCTTGTTACCACAGTATTTATGTGGCTGGTCCAGTTAAGTTTCTGGTTAATGGTGACCCCCAGGATGTTGATAGTGGGGGATTCGGTGATGGTAATGCCATTGAATGTCAAGAGAAGGTGGTTAGACTCTCGCTTGTTGGAGATAGTCATTGCCTGGCACTTCTGTGGTGCGAATGTTGCCTGCCACTTATCAGCCCAAGCCTGAACGTCATCCAGGTCTTGTTGCATGTGGGCATGGACTGCTTCATTATCTGTGGAGTTGCGAATGGCACTGAACACTGTGCATCATCAGCGAACATCCCCATTTCTGACCTTATGTTGGAGGGAAGTTCATTGATGAAGCAGCTGAAGATGGTTGGGCCTAGAACACTGCCCTGAGGAACTCCTGCAGCGATGTCCTGGGGCTGTGATGATTGACCTTCAACCACCACAACCATCTTCCTTTGTGCTAGGTATGACTCCAGCCAGTGGAGCATTTTCCCCTTGTTTCCCATTGACTTCAGTTTTACTAGGGGTCCTTGATGCCAGACATGGTAAAATGCTGCCTTGATGTCAAGGGCAGTCATTCTCACCTCACCTCTGGAATTCAGCTCCTTTGTCCATGTTTGGACCAAGGCTGTAATGTGGTCGAGAGACAAATGGTCTTGGCGGAACCTAAAATGGGCATCAGTGAGCAGGTTATTGGTAAGTGCTGCTTGATAGCACTGTCGATGACACCTTCCATCACTTTGCTGATGATTGAGAGTAGACTGATGGGACCGTAATTGGCCGGGTTGGATTTGTCCTGCTTTTTGTGGACAGGACATACCTGGGCAGTTTTCCACATTGTCGGATAGATGCCAGTGTTGTAGCTGTATTGGAACAGCATAGCTAGAGGCGTGGCTAGTTCTGGAGCACAAGTCTTCAGCATGTTAGCCGGGATGTTGTCGGGGCCCATAGCCTTTGCTGTATCCAGTGCGCTCAGCCGTTTCTTGATATCACGTGGGGTGAATCGAATTGGCTGAAGAATGGCTTCTGTGATGGTGGGGACCTTGGGAGTAGGCCGATTTGGATCATCCACTCGGCACTTCTGGCTGAAGTTGGTTGCAAACGCTTCAGCCTTGTCTTTTGCACTCACGTGCTGGGCTCCACCATCATTGAGGATGGGGATATTTTTGGAGCCTCCTCCCATTAGTTGTTTAATGGTCCACCACCATTCACAACTGGATGTGGCAGGACTGCAGAGCTTTGATCTGATCCGTTGATTGTGGGATCGCTTAGCCCTGTCTATAGCATGCTGCTTCCGCTTTTTAGCATGCATGTAGTCCTGTGTTGCAGCTTCCCCAGGTTGGCACCTCATTTTTTTTTAGGTACGCCTGGTGCTGCTCCTGGCATGCTCTTCTACACTTGTTGTTGAACCAGGGTTGGTGGTAATTGTTAAGTCTGTGAGTTGTTCAAGTAATTAATACTCAGACTTAATCAGTAACAATAAAACAGGTCTTTACTGGTTGGAGGTAGGGACTACACGTAGCTCTTTACTTCATGCCCACAGGCGGGAACTGAGGGGAGATCAGTACCCACAGTACTATTTATACACCTAAGGCCAGGAGTGGTACTGCGTATCACTACGCCCTACAAGTAGTGCAGTCCTGTCCATAGGTTCAAAGTAGCACACATATTACATACACAACATTCCTCCCTTCCTAGCTTTACAGTCATCTCCCCATTTAACATAACGTAATAACATATATACATATATAACTTCAGGTTTACATAACAGAATAACATAGATACATAGATAACTTCATGTCAAAACAGATCACAGATTCAGTCTCTGCGGAAAACAGTTCACAGATTCAATCTCTGTGGTGTAGTCGGTTCACGTTGCTGGAGTGACTCATTCAATAGTCCTTCCATGGATTTAACAGTTTGAACTTCCGAACTGAATTGGCTCCGTTCGGAGGGACCACGTGTGTGATCTGGTAGAGGTAATAATGGTTCAGATGGGTCATCTTCTGTTTCGACTTTTCCTTTTCTGCTTCTTGGAGACTCTCTGGGCTCCACTGTCAGCTGCCAGCTGCATGCGCAGTTCCTCCTTCTCTTCCTCCTTTTTCCGTAGTAGAGCCACCTTCTCCCGATGTTCCGTAGACTTTCGGTGCTCCTCCATGATTTCTGTATGGTGGGAGTCGAAGTTACAAGTTGGGCAGGACAGGACATAGTAATATTCGGTGTCGTCCTGATCTAGGCCAGCGAGAGGGTCTTCTATTTCCTCCATACCCAGCTGGGCGTTAGCCAGCTTTTGTTCCAAGTCCAGACATCTTTCCTGAAGAGACTTCTTCATGCGTACCTCTTCATCCAGCTTTTTCTGGGCTTTCAGCAAGTCGTTTACTAATGACCTCATTTGAGATTTTACTACTTCAACTTCTTTTGGAGATTGATTGATCGGACTATTCAATCCCTCTACCGGAGCAGCTGTTTCAGCGGTCTGTTGTTCTACGTTGACGGGAGTCAGCGTACTTTTGGCATCCAAGGGCTGCTCTGTTGCAGTCATCTCAGTCTGTGTTGCCACCTCAGCTCTTCCAATAACCTTTGAGAGCTCCGAACCCCTTTCGTTTGAATATTGAAGTTCGTGTTCAAGTTTTTCCCATTTCAGAGTCCTGTCCTTCAGCATATGCAGGAGTTGGCTGACCGTTAACTCCTCTGACATCAGACGTTTTGTGTGCTCCTGCTCCATTTTCTCCATCAGCTGCTTCTGTTGTCTTTCCAGATTCTCCAACTCTATATCAAAGAACTCTTTCGTTGCATTCAACTCTTGCTCAAAACGGCGAAGCATTTGTTCTAATTGCTGTTGTAGTTTGAAATGGAGTTGAGTTCGAGCCCGGTGTCCCTCAGAAATGGGCACATCAGTAGACTTGCCAGACTCAGAATCCACAGTTAAACTATGTTGTTGTTGCTCAGTGGAATTCTGTGCTGAAACTTTGTCTTTTGCACCTGAGTTGGGCTTACCATCATCCGTTCCAGAGTCTGGGCCGACTATCTTCACCGAGTTCTCACTCGTTATTGTTTGTAGGAAATGCCAGTCCATATTCATTTTCCTAATCCACTCCCGTCCTAGTAGTGGAGGACCTCCTTCAGATATCACATATAAGTCCATTATTTGACTGTCTTCGCCCTTGTGGACCACTGCAACCTCTATTTTCCCGATGGGGTACACTCTTTGCCCCGTGTATGTTTTCAATATAATCCCCGTATCCTGTAGGGGAATATGTTGGAATAACTTTCCGTAATCTTTCTTATTTATGACCGTCAATGCCGATCCAGTGTCCAATTCCAGTTTTACTTGGACTCCTTCTATCTGAAGAGTGACCCAAATTGTCTGGAGGTCTGCACCCTTACCAGCGTTGAGTACTCTTAAGCTAGCCAGTTCATTACTGCTAGCGTCTGAATCGGACTCCTGTTCGGTCACCTTGTGTACCTTTGCGTATTTTCCTTGCGGTGACTTCTTGTTGCTGGTCTTCTTCCCTGACCTGCATACTCTAGCTATATGTCCAAGCCTACCACAAGTTCTACATTCTTGGTTTTTAAACCAACACTGGTTCTGATCATGCGTTGTCTTTCCACAACGATAACATTTGCCAGAACTCACACCCAATTTGTGTGCACTGAGCTCCGGTGACCGTAGCTGCATTACTGCCATGCCTCTCGCTGCGGCTTCGTGTGCTGCTGCCATAGTGGCCGCCTTCTCAAGCGTCAGCTCATTCTCCTCGAGCAGTCGCTTTTGTGTATCCTGTTTAAATAAACCACACACAAATTTGTCTCGAAGTGCCTCTGTCAGTCCCGTTCCAAACTGGCAATATTTCGCTAATTTACGCAATTCCAGCAAATATTCAGCATTGCTTTCATGCTGTAGCTGCCTTCTGTCGTAAAATTTAAATTGTTCCGCTAGCATCAGCGGCGTGGGGTTTAGATGATCTTTCAGGACAGTAACAATCTCATCGAATGTCTTATCCGCCGGTTCATCTGGTGATAACAGGTGTTTCAATTGCCCGTATGTCTTCGCACCCATTAAATTTAATAATGTTAGAGCTTTATCTTGGTCACGAATTTTATTGGCCTTACAATAATTTTTTACTCTTTCAACATATATGGCCCAATCTTCGAGGTCACTATCAAAGGTGCTAATATTCCCGTGTTTAGGCATTGTAGATTTGCAATTTCTCAGATTTTATTTTCTTTACTTGTTATCAAAGATGGCGGCTTCCCGCTCTTGCCGTCGTCCTCCGCCCACAAAATGGCGGTTTTCCCGCGCTTGGCGGTCTTCACCCGTCCCCCGACGCCGTCTCCCTTCAGCCCTCGAGTGCGGCCCTTATCTTCGCCGCGATCGCCCGAGTGCTGCCCTTATCAGCGGATGCGATCGCTGGATCGCGAAGTGGCTCCCGACCGAAGCGGCTCTTGCTCGCTCCCTCCCGGGCTCTGGCTTACCCGCTCGCGCGTTTCACCGCGGCTCTTATCAGGGATTGCGATCGCCCTTATCTTCTCCAACTTCCCCAGCCCTGTCTTTGCAGCCAACACTGCACGGCTTACCCCACCACCTAGGTTGAACAAGGAAACTGCAGAAAGACTTCTGTCAGTTGCTGGAAGCTGTCAGTCGCTGATGGAGGCTTCAGAGTCCTAAAGCCTGTCGCTTCTAGTGGGGTGGTGATGTTTGAAACCTCTCTTCAACTGCCGCAGGGTAAGAACCTGACTCGTCGCCAGTGTTAAGTCTGTGAGTTGTTCAAGTAATTAATACTCAGACTTAATCAGTAACAATAAAACAGGTCTTTACTGGTTGGAGGTAGGGACTACACGTAGCTCTTTACTTCATGCCCACAGGCGGGAACTGAGGGGAGATCAGTACCCACAGTACTATTTATACCCCTAAGGCCAGGAGTGGTACTGCGTATCACTACGCCCTACAAGTAGTGCAGTCCTGTCCATAGGTTCAAAGTAGCACACATATTACATACACAACAGTAATGGTAGAGTGAGGGATATGCCAGGTCATGTGGTTACAGATTGTGGTGGAATACAATTCTGCTGCTGCTGATGGCCCACAGCGCCTCATGGATGCCCAGTTTTGAGCTGCTAGATCTGTTCTGAATCTATCCCATTTAGCACGGTGGTAGCGCCACACAACACGATGGAGGGTGTCCTCAGTGTGAAGATGGGATTTTGTCTCCACAATGGCTGTGCGGTGGTCATTCGTACCAATACATGGACAAATGCATCTGCGACAGGTAGATTGGTGAGGACAAGGTCAAGTAGGTTTTTCCCTCGTGTTGGTTCACTCACCACCTGTCACAGGCCCAGACTGGCAGTTGTGTCCTTTGTCCTCGGCCAGTAGTGGTGCTACCGAGCCACTCTTGGTGATGGACATTGAAGTCCCCCACCCAGAGTATATTCTGTGCCCTTGCTACTCTCAGTGCTTCTTCCAAGTGGAGTTCAGCATGGAGGAGTACTGATTCATCAGCTGAGGGAGGGCGGTAGGTGGTAATTAGCAGGAGGTTTCCTTGCCCGTGCTTGACCTGAAGCCATGAGACTTCATGGGGTCCGGAGTCAATGTTGAGGACACCCAGGGCCAATTCCTTCTCGACTGTATACCACTGTGCCTCCACCCCTGGTGGATCTGTCCTGCCAGTGGGACAGGACATACCCAGGGATGGTGATGGAGGAGTTTGGGACTCCATTGTCTGAAAGGTATGATTCTGTGAGTATGACTATGTCAGGCTGTTGCTTGACTAGTCTGTGGAATAGCTCCCCCAATTTTGGCACAAGTCCCTTGATGTTGGTGAGAAGGACTTTGCAGGGTTGGGTGTGCCGTTGCCGGTTCACGGTTTCATTCTTATTATTTTGATTCGTAGTGGTTAGTTACAACTGAGTGACTTGCTAGGTCATTTCAGAGGGCAGTTAAGAGTAACCACATTGCTGTGGGTCTGGAGTCACATATAGGCCAGGTAAGGACAGCAGATTTCCTTCCCTAAAAGGCATTAGTGAACCAGATGGGTTACCATTACTAATACTAGCTTTTAATTCCAGATTTATTTAATTAACTGAATTTAAATTACCCAGCAACCATGGTGTGATTTGAACTCACGTCTCTGGATCATTAGTCCAGGCCTCTGGATTACTAGCCCAGTGACATTACCACTACACTACCGTTCCCACTGGAGGGCCACCTGGCCCCTGTGGGTAGAGGATCTCTCTTGCAGTGTTGAGCCACTGCACAAAGCTGGAATGCTGCGTGCAAGACCCTGGGTGCCCCTATTCTGGCTTGCTTAGCCATTTGTGTTAGCGCTGAAGCACTTTTCCCATTCTTTTAGGTGTGGAAGGCAATTCAGCTTTAAGAGCTGAAGACTCCCATTTGATAATTCTTTTTATGTTAATTTTTTTTCAGAAGGCAGTTGAGCTGCAAGGGCTAAAAATTGCCTATTTTTAAATGATTTTGTTTTTTTCATTTTAGAAGGCTTTCTGAAATGACAGCCTTGCTTTGAGAGAAGGCTGTTCTTGCTGCAATGACGCTATGGCCACGCTACATTGGGCCTCCTGCCGGGACTAACACCACGAAAAAGGTCTTGCACGGTGAAGTTAACGCTGGGCAAATGTTAATTAGCAACCAATATGAATATCCCCGTTCCGCCAGGGCCATCAATTTCAGCGGCTGTTGACTCCGGCCTGCGGTGCACCAGCAGTTTTTTAGTGATCTCGAATTTCTAGGCCTATATCTTTATGAACGTGTTTATTCGCAACACTAGCAGCTCTGATTGGTCCTCTTAGATGACAAGTCCTGATTGCTGATTGGTCCCCTTGGAGGACAAGACATACACAGCAGTTTTTCTGGAATATGTAATTAGATCCTCCCGACCTTAGTAATCAATTTCTGACTGCCGACTCCAGACAGAACAGAGCTCACTTGGAACATACAGGGCTCACCCTCGCGGGTTAAGACCTTCTCCTACCCCCAAACAAGTTCCTGACCTCCTCCCCTCCCCGCCCCCCCCCCATAGATGGGGCATTGTGTGTGGGTCACGGATTGTTAACAGGTTAATTGGGTGTGAAGTGAATAGTGAGTGTCATGACTTCCAGATGATGGGGTTGAAGAACGTCCTCTGTCTTAACATCTGGATGACATTCTCGCTCTCACTCCCCACCCCCTTTAGACATGGATCACATTCTTCCCCATCCCCACTGTGCTCTCCGTAACCTTTTCGCAAGCCCCCCCCCCCCGAGTTCCTGAACTTCTCCCCTCCGATTTCCCTCTCTCCCTCCGATTCCCTCTTGCTCCCCGATTCCCTCTCCTTCCGATTCCCTCTCCCCCACTTTCTCCCTCGCCCTGATTCCCTCCCCCCATTCCCTCTCTCCCCCCTCCCCCCCATTCCCTCTCCCCCCCTTCCCACCCATCCCTCTCCCCCTCCTCTCTCCCCCCATTCCCTCTCCCCCCCATCCCTCTCACCCCCATTCCCTCCTTCCCCTCCCCCATTCCCTCTCCCCCCCCACCCCATTCCCTCACCCCCCACCCCCCATTCCCTCACCCATCCCTCCCCCCATCCCTCACTCCCTTCCCCCATTCCCTCTCCCCCCCTCCCTTTCCCCCCATTCCCTCTCCCCCCTCCCTTCCCCCATTCCCACACCCCCACCCTTTCCCCCATTCCCACTCCCCCTCCCTTCCCCCATTCCCTCTCCCCCCCTTCCCCCTCCACCCCAATCCATCTCCCCTTCCCCCTCCACCATTCCCTCCGCCACTCCCTCCCCCCAATCTCTCTCCCCCCAACCCACTCCGCCATTCCCTCTCCCCCTCCCCTCCCCTCACCCCCTCCCCTCCCCTCACTCCCTTCCCTCCCCCCTCCCCCACCCCCATTCCTCCGCCACTCCCTCCCCCCATTCTCTCTCGCCCCTTCCACTCCGCCATTCCCTCACCCCCTCCCTCTCCCATTCCCTCTCCCCCTCCCCCATTCCCACACCCCCCTACCCTCTCCCCCTCCCCCATTCCCTCTCCCCCTCCCCTCTGCCCCCTCCCCATCCCCTCCCCCTTCCCTCACCCTCCCCCATTCCCTCTCCCCCCTCCCCCATTCCCTCTCCCCTTCCCCATTCCCTCTGCCCCCTTCCCTCTCCCCCTCCCCCATTCCCTCTCCCCCTCCCCCATTCCCTCTCCCCCTTCCCTCTCCCCCCTCCCCATTCCCTCTCCCCCTCCATTCTTCCCCCCCATTCCCTCTCCCTCCCCCTTCCCCTCCCCCTCCCCCCTCCCTCTCCCCCTCCCCTCTACCCCCTCCCTCTACCCCCCTCCCCATTCCCTCTCCCCTCCCCCATTCCCTCTCCCCATTCCCTCTCCCCCCCTCCCCATCCCTCTCCCCCTTCCCCTCTCCCCTTCCCCCATTCCCTCTCGCCTTCCCCTCTCCCCTTCCCCTCTCCCAATCCCGCACCCCTTCCCCTCTCCCCCATTCCCTCTCCCCCACCCCTCACCCCATTCCCTCACCCCCAACCCCCCACCCATTCCCACTCCCCCCACCTCACCCCATTCCCTCTCCCCAATCCCACTCCCCCTTCCCTCTCCCCCATTCCCACACCCCCTCACCTCACCCCATTCCCTCACCCCTATTCCCTCACCCCTTCCCCTCCCCCCATCCCTCACCCCCTCCCCTCTCCCCCTACACTCCCCCCTCCCCTTCTCTCCCCCCATTCCCTCATCCCCTCCCCTCTCCCCCTCCCCCATTCCCACACCCCCCTTCCCACACCCCTCCCCTCCCCTCTCCCCCCTCCCTCTGCCCCCCTTCCCACTCCCCCTCCCCCATTCCCTCTCCCCCTTCCCTCACCCTCCCCATTCCCTCTCCCCCCTCCCCCATTCCCTCTCCCCTTCCCCATTCCCCTCTGCCCCCTTCCCTCTCCCCCTCCCCCATTCCCTCTCCCCCCTCCCCCATTCCCTCTCCCCCTTCCCTCTCCCCCCTCCCCCATTCCCCTCCCCCTCCATTTCTTCTCCCCCCCATTCCCACTCCCTCCCCCTCCCCTCCCCCCTCCCCTCTACCCCTCCCCCTCCCTCTACCCCCTCCCCATTCCCTCTCCCCTCCCCCATTCCCTCTCCCCATTCCCTCTCCCCCCTCCCCCATTCCCTCTCCCCTTCCCCCATTCCCTCTCGCCTTCCCCTCTCCCCTTCCCTCTCCCGCATTCCCGCTCCCCCTTCCCCTCTCCCCCATTCCCTCTCCCCTCCCCTCACCCCATTCCCTCTCCCCCTTCCCCTCTCCCCCATTCCCTCTCCCCCTCACCTCACCCCATTCCCCTCTCCCCTATTCCCTCTCCCCCTTCCCCTCTCCCCCATTCCCTCTCCCCCTCACCTCACCCCATTCCCTCTCCCCTATTCCCTCTCCCCTTCCCCTCTCCCCCCATTCCCTCTCCCCCTTCCCCTCTCCCCTTCACTCCCCCCCTCCCCCTTCTCTCCCCCCATTCCCTCTTCCCCTCCCCTCTCCCCTCCCCCCATTCCCTCTCCCCTTCTCTCCCCCCATTCCCTCTCCCCCTCCCATTCCCTCTCCCCCCATTCCCTCTCCTTCCCCATTCCTCTCCCCCTTCCCTCTCCCCCCATTCCCTCTCCCCCTTCCCTCTCCCCCCATTCCTCTCCCCTTCCCCTCTCCCCCTTCTCTCCCCCCATTCCCTCTCCCCCTCCCATTCCCTCTCCCCCCATTCCCTCTCCCCCTCCCCTCTCCCCCCATTCCCTCTCCCCCTTCCCCTCTTCCCTCTCCCCCATTCCCTCTCCCCTTCCCCCATTCCCTCTCCCCCTTCCCCCATTCCCTCTCCCCTTCCCCTCTTCCCTCTCCCCCATTCCCTCTCCCCCTTCCCCTCTTCCCTCTCCCCCATTCCCTCTCCCCCTCCCCCCCCCTCTCCCCCTTCCCCTCTTCCCCTCCCATTCCCTCTCCCCATTTCCCCTCTCCCCATTCCCTCTCCCCCCTCCCCCCCATTCCCCCCCATTGCCCCTCCCCTCTCTCCCCATTCCCCCTCTACCCCCTCCCCCTCTCCCCCATTCCCTCTCCCCCCCTCTTCCCCATCCCCCCCTTCCCCTCTCCACTCTCACCCATTCCCTCTCCCCCCCTCTCCCCATTCCCTCTCCCCCCTCCCCCCCATTCCCCCTCTCCCCCCCATTGCCCCTCCCCCTCTCCCCCCTCTTCCCCATTCCCCCTCTCCCCCCCTCTTCCCCCCCTTCCCCTCTCCACTCTCACCCATTCCCTCTCCCCCCCTCTTCATCCTCTCTCCCCCTCTCCGTCCTCTCTCCCCCTCTCCGTCCTCTCTCCGTCCTCTCTCCCCCTCTCCGTCCTCTCTCCTCTCTCCGTCCTCTCTCCCTCTCTCCGTCCTCTCTCCCCCTCTCCGTCCTCTCTCCCCCTCTCCGTCCTCTCTCCCCCTCTCCGTCCTCTCTCCCCCTCTCCGTCCTCTCTCCCCCTCTCCGTCCTCTCTCCGTCTCTCTCCCCCTCTCCGTCCCTCTCCCCTCTCCTCTCTCCCCTCTCTCCGTCCTCTCTCCCCCTCTCCGTCCTCTCTCCCCTCTCCGTCCTCTCTCCCCTCCTCCCCCTCTCCGTCCTCTCTCCGTCCTCTCTCCCCCTCCGTCCTCTCTCCCCCTCTCCGTCCTCTCTCCCCCTCTCCCCCTCTCCGTCCTCTCTCCGTCCTCTCTCCCCCTCCGTCCTCTCTCCCCCTCTCCGTCCTCTCTCCCCCCCTCCCCCCTCCTCCATTCCCTATTCCCTCTCCCCATTCCCTCTCCATTCCTTCTCCCCATACCCTCTCCCTCCTCCCCCCCCATTCCCTCTCTCCCCCTCCCCTCCTTCCCTCTCTCCCCCTCCCCTCTCTCCCACCCCCCATTCCCTCTCTCTCCCCCTCCAATTCCCTCTTTCCCCCTGGCCAGCCCGGATCTACTGCTGGGCCTTCTCGCACGGAGCCGAGGCAAACCTGGCTACACTGCAGTCGCAACTGTGTGGTACTGCGCACGTGCCGCCTCGGTGACAATGCGCATGCGTAGAAGGGGATCTGATACGCACAAGGAGCGGTCCCAACTCGCACATGCGCAGAAGGACACAAAATGTTCGCGCAATCACTTTGTATCTTTATCCCTCTAGAAATAGTCAGCTTATGGTTTTCCAGATCTATGAGAAACTCCAACTTTCTTTATCGTTCTTTGGGCATCTGACACTTTAGTATATCTGA
>NC_140999.1:92409669-92454632 GCF_052327205.1 Somniosus microcephalus | reverse complement strand
GTATTGCAGCTTCTCTCCTCTCCCAGTAGGAATGGGAGTTTTTGGTTGTCATTCAGATTTCTGAAATCAGGGCATATTTGTGAGAATTTTTGGTAGAAATTCTCCCTGATGCCCTGATATTTTCCACAAGCTGTGAGGAAGTGCATCTCTGTCTCCACCACTCCCTGACTGCAGTGAGAGCATATCCTGTCCTCTCTTGGCAGCCTGGTCTGCCTGTGTCTGCCTTTTTTCGATCGCTAGGCTATGTTCGCTAAGTCTGTACCTTGTCAAGGTTCTTCTCAGTTTGTTATCCTTTACCATGGTCAGGTAATCAGCTATGTTGTATTGTCTGTTTAGGGCCAAGTAGCAATTGAGTTTGCTTTGGGTTTTTGTTGTTTCTGCCCAATATGTCAGATATTTTTCCTTTTGCTTAGCGACGATTGTGTTGGGTCGAATTCTTTGTGTTACCCTGTCACTGTCCTGGGGCTGGTTATTGTTAGTATTGTTAGTCGTTACTTCACTGAGTCCCAGGACTAGTTGACTGAGGGTATTCTTCTTTATGGTCAGCTCTTGGCATTTCAGGGCGTCGTAGTGATAGCATTGGGGATTGCTCATTTGTAGGTGATTCCAAAATTTGGTGGCTCTTTTTTGGATAGTGATTATTAATGGATATTGGCCTAGTTCCGCCCTGCATGCATTGTTTACTGTTTTCCTTTGAGTCCGGAGGATACTTTTACAGAATTCTGCATGTAGGATCTCAATTGGGTGTTTGTCCCATTTTGCAAATTCTTGTTGAGTTAGCGGCCCCCATACCTCACTGCCATAGAGTGCAATTGGTTCAATTACTGATTTGAAAATTTTGAGCCAAATGCTAATTGGGATTTCTATTTGGATTGATTTTTTGATGGCATAGAAAGCCCTTCTTGCTTTCTCTTTCAGTTCATTCACAGCCAGTTTGAAGTTTCCTGTAGAACTGATTTTTTAAGCCCAAGTATGTGTAGTTAGTGGTTTGTTCAATTTTGGTTGTTCCTACTGTGAAATTTATTTTGGGTCCCTGATGTTTGGATCTTTGCTGGAACACAAGGACTTTGGTTTTTTTGGGATTTATTGTCAGGGCCCAAGTCTGGCAGTACGACTCCAGCAGGTCCAGGTTTTGCTGTAGCCCCTCTTTAGTAGGTGACAGCAGAACCAGGTCGTCTGCATAGAGGAGGAATTTAACCTTGGATTCATATAGGGTGAGGCCGGGTGCTGTAGATTGTTCAAGTAGTTTTGCCAATCCATTTATGTAAATATTAAAGAGTGTCGGTGAGATTGGCGAGCCCTGCGTCACCCCCCGCCCCTGTGGGAAGTATTTTGTTTGTTTGTCTCCAATTTTAACTGCACATTTGTTGTTTGTATACATTGATTTAATTTACAATCAATATGTTTTCCCTCCTACCCCACTTTCGATAAGTTTCAGGAATAAACCGTCATGCCAGATGGAGTCGAAAGCCTTCTGGAAATCTACAAAGCATGCGTAGATTTTTGCTTTTGTTATGGTGAACGTGTTTGTCAATTAGGGTCTGTAGGTGAAGATATGATCGGATGTTCTATAGTTTGGCAGGAATCCAATTTGGCTTTTACTCAAGACATTGTGCTCCTCAAGGAAGTTTATAAGTCTTTTGTTTATGATGCTACAGAATACCTTCCCCAGGTTACTGTTTACACAGATGCCTCGATAGTTGTTTGGGTCGATTTTGTCCCCACTTTTGTATATGGGCGTTATGAGTCCTTTGTTCCAGATATCAGGGAAATAACCGACACTCAGAACCAAGTTGAAGAGTTTTAGGATAGCCAGTTTCATTTTGTCGTCTGTGTGTTTAATCATCTCGTTTAGTATGCCGTCTGTCCCGCAGGCTTTTCCTGGTCGCAGGTCCTTGAGTTTTTCAAGAAGTTCTTTTTCTGTTATTATGGCGTCCAGCGGGTTTTGGTTATCTTTTATGGCCATTTCTAGCTTTTCCAGTTTTTTGCATATTTGGTGTCTCTGGTCTTAGTGTGTTTTTCTGGTATAATTTTTCAAAGTGGTTTACCCATGTGTCCCCATTTTGAATGGCCAAATCGTCGTGTTGTTTTTTGTGTAGTGTTTTCAAGTTTTCCCAGAAACAATTGGAATCAATGGATTCCTCCATGGAGCTGAGTGTATTCTTAATATATTGCTCTTTTTTGGTTCTGAGTGTGTTTCTGTATTGTGTTAGTGTCTGACAATAAGTAAGGCGTAGTTCCTCGTTTTCTGGATGTCTGTGTTTTTGGTTTGATATTTTTCTAAGTTTTTTCCTCATGTTATGGCAATCTCGGTCGAACCATTTTTCATAGTTTTTTGTTTTGGGTTTGTTCTTGCGAGCTTTCGAGTTTGCATTTGTTGCCAAATTATCAAAAATATTGTTTAGTTTACTAACTGCCTTCTTTATTGTGAGTGTATATGTTATCCAGAAAGGTGTCTAAGAGAGCTTGAGTTGATGCATTGCTAATTGTTTTCTGGTATTTTTCCGTGTCGTTTTTGGCCCATCTGTACGATTTTTTGGTGTTGTGCAGTTTACTGGGTTGTGTTTCTATGTTTGTTTCTGTCTTTTTGAGGAACATAGTAATTTGACAGTGTTGTTTGTGGTTTGACTGTGAATGCTCTGAAAGAGGATGGGTCTAAGTCTGTAATCATATAGTCTACTGTGCTGCAGCCAAGAGGTGAGCAATAGGTCGATCTTCCTAGGAGGTCTCCTATGAACCTACCATTGACAATGTACAGACCCAGGTTTCGACAGAGCTGTAGTAGCTGTTTTCCGTTGGTATTTGACTGCTTGTCGCAGTTATGCCTGTATGGAAGGGAAGGGATGTCAAAGTGGTTATACCCGAAAACGTAATTGTTTCCCTGATTATTGGTGAAGTCTGGTTCTTCGCCCGTTCTTGAATTGAGGTCCCCACAGATCAACACGTTCCCCTGGGCCTGGTATTGGATAATTTCCCCCTCCATGTTGGAGAAGGTGTCCTCTTTAAAGTACGGGGAATCGATTGGGGGGATATAAAGTGCGCAAATGTAAACATCTTGGGTGTTTGAGATAATCTCCCTCTCAAGTTTGAGCCACATATGGTTTTCGCCCTTTTTTATAAATTTGATGTAATTCTTAAGTTCTGTTTTAAACCAGATCAGTATGCCTCCGGAGTCTCTGCCTTGGGTTACACTTGGTAATTTATTGGAGGGGACCACCAGCTCAGTGTACCCTTGGGGACAGCCAGTGTGTCCTTTTCCTTTATACCAAGTTTCCTGTAAAATGATAATATCTAGGTCTTTAGTTTCATCTATGAACTCTGGGGTCCTACTTTTCACTTCTCGCAGTGAAGAGCGTAGACCTTGGATATTCCAGGTCGAAATATATAAGGATTTCATGTTAAGTTTGATCTTTTACTATGATAGGTTAAAGAGTGGTACGTGTTTGTCGTGTCTAAGTGTGGGAAAAAAAAGATCACATCAGTTGTCTACAAAAGTTAATACAATTTGGTTACAGTTCTTTCTATTAATTAGTCCTTGATCCATAAGGCGGAAGTAGATGCTGCTGCACATCTGCTTATTGTCTCTTAATGGATTGTTTCTGTCTGAGGTATTGCATACGTCCTGTGCATCTCTCCCTCTGTCTGGCTGGGAGCGGTCCTATTCCCCTGTGGGACAGGAGTGGTGCAGGTCTGATATTGTTGTTTTGCATGGGGATCCTCTCTGGTCTCGGTTGGTATGTTGGTGGTCCTTGTAGTGTTCCTGATATGTACCCCGCTGATCTCTGGTGGTCGGGGGGGGGTCCTCTTGGAGTCTGGTATGGACCCGGTTAAAAGCGACGTCCTTCAGGGCTTTAGCAAAGATCGATATTCTTTGCCTTTGGATATGGACGTGGTCGTAAAGACATTCCTCATCGAGGGTGGGGTGTTGGGCCAGGTGTACGTTGTGGTTTGATTCGCAGTCTCTTGCTATGCTGGCATTTATCTCATGAATTGTGTTGTTGTTGAAGTCTGTTCTCGGCAATATTGTGGAAACAGTGATTCTAGTGTTTGGAAATGTACTGCTTGCTTTCCTAATCATTGCTCTGAGCGATGTTGCTACTTCTTTCTGTTGGGTCTTTAGGTCATTTGTGCCCGTGTGTATTATTATGTGTTGGGGGGAGCCTAATCTGGCTTTGGTCAGCCATCCCATGGCTCTGTTTGTTGTTGGGCACCAGATCTTTTCTACTTTACTTCTAGGGAATAGCTTTTTCTCCCATAGAAATTTCCCATTTGAGTCTATGAGTATTACGACGTCAGCCTTGTTTGTGTTTACTGTCTGGTGGCTTTCGCTTGGACTCATAGTGTGTGTGCTGGGCTGGGGTGTCTGGTGTGTGCGTACCTCTTGTGAGCGGCCCGCTTGTGGTTCCACGGTGGTGGGGGAAGATTGCGAATCAGTATGCTGGTCGGTCTGTGTGGCACCCCTTGTATTGTGTGTCTGTTGCTTTTGTTCCGTGTGGGAGTGCAGCCGTTCCGTCCGGCTCTGTCTTGTCTTATCTCTAGCCCCTGGTTGCTGGTCTAATGGTGTTATCTCTCCTCTATGGCTCTCTTCTTTTTCCTGCAGCTCTTTCACCTGATTCCTAAGTAGATTCACCTGGTTCTCAAGTAGCTTCAGCTCTCTCTTGTGTCTCTCCCTCTCCTGATTTTGATCGTCATTCATTTTGAGGACCTCCTCTCTAAGTTTAACCATCTCTATCTCTAATTGATTAAATTTATCTTTTGGTTGTATCTGGCTGTGTGATCCCGGGGTATGTGTCTGGTCGGCCCTGGAAGGCTCACTCACTTCCTGGCTATGCTGCTCTTCTCTTGGTGAGCTGGGAATGGTAGGGGGACTATGTGTGGCTTCCTCCCTGGTAGTTATGCTGGGGTTTGTCAGTTGTATCGTGTGGCTGTGGTTCCCCGGGGTTAGTGTCTGGTTTGAACTGTGTGGCTCGTTCACCTCCTGACCAGGCAGATTTTCTCCTGGTAAGTTGTCAATGTTGGGGGGAGTGCGGGCCACTCTGGGGCTGTTCCTTCCCCCCTTAGTTAATTTTTTCAGTGTCCTGAAGGCCGTTGCAAATTTGTCGAGGTTGCCTTGCACTAATATTGTTCCGGTATTGTACGCGTTGACCGTCGTAGTTGAACTGTCTCCTGGTGTGTTAATTTTCATTATGGACCCATTTGCGGTATTTTCTAGCTTAACATTGGTATAGTGTGATTTTATTGCTGTGATCCAAGCCACTGTCTGATCTGAGTAGAAAATGAGGTTACTTTTTGTCCCATTGTTGTAACAGTCAGCAAAAAGTGTTTCTGGTTTTTCTCTCATCTGCTCATGCTTGATCGCTTTTATAGCTTTTTTTGCGGTGTTGGGGGAATCTGGAAGCGGGGCTGTTGTGGATCTTCTGATTCGCTCATTTTTGGTAAAGTATTGTTGATCTTAGAATAAGCTTTTCTGGGGCCCCGGGTTTGGTGTTTCCCCTCTCCCTGTTCGCGAACTTTCCCGGTCCCCCTCTCCGACCCCGTGGTCCCTGGGCCTCGGCTTCTGGGTTCACCCTTCTCAGGTCTGGGTCTGTGAGCCGCTGTTTCCCGGTGCCTTCGGGCTGTTCCCCTCCCCCTCAGAGGTCTCTGTGCCTCTGTCTCGGCCTGGCTCCTCGGGCCTTTCCCTGGCTTCAGTCTCCCTCCCTGGGCCCTGTACTCACAGTCTTGGTTTGCTTCTGGAAGCCTTCTGGTTGCTCCCCTTCTCCTCAGAGATCTCTGGGCCTGGCTCCTCGTGCCTTTCCCGGGCTTTCTAGCCCAGCCGCCGCTCGGGCTGTGCCTCGTTCGCCGTTCGGGTGCTGGACTGCGGTCGTCGCTCGGGTGCTGGACTGCGGCCGTCGCTCGGGTGCTGGACTGCGGTCGTCGCTCGGGTGCTGGACTGCGGCCGCCGATCGGGCCGTGTCTCGTTCGCGGCTCGGGCTCCCCGAGTCACCTCGTTCCGGCTGTCGCTGCGTCTCCGTGCGGCCTCCCCGATTCGCCTCGTTTCCCAAAGCGGCCTCCCCGAGTCTCCTCGCTCCGGCTGCCGCTGCGTCTCCGTGCGGCCTTCGCGCCTCGGTTCCCGATGCGGGCGAGTCACCTCGCTTCTGCTGCTGCTGTGGCCCCGTGCGGCCGCTGTTCTTTGGTTTGTATATTTTTTTTTTCCCTTTTTTTTCTTTGGCTTTTGTTTTTCTAATTTCCTCTGGTTTTTTTTCCTTCGGTGGTCTCTTTGGTGGTCTTTTCCTTCCTTACTTAATCTAGACTAAACTAAACTTAAACTTAACTAAACTAACTTAACTAGAACTAAATTTAACTTTAAAACCTTTTTAAACTTGAAATGAACCTTTTTTCCCCTACTTTAAACACTAAAAACACTAAAAATTCAGCACTCCTCCCCCCCCGCCCCACTCCTCCCCCGGACCCCGCCCCACTCCTCCCCCCCCCCCCCCCGGACCCCGCCCCACTCCTCCCCCCCCCCCCCCGGACCCCGCCCCACTCCTCCCCCCCCCCCCCCCGGACCCCGCCCCACTCCTCCCCCCCCCCCCCCCCCGGACCCCGCCCCACTCCTCCCCCCCCCCCCCCCCGGACCCCGCCCCACTCCTCCCCCCCCCCGGACCCCGCCCCACTCCTCCCCCCCCCCCCCCCCGGACCCCGCCCCCCCCGGACCCCTCCCCACCCCTTCCCCCGCCCCCCCCCGGACCCCCAATTGCAATTTTATTTTATGATACATAAATGAGATTCTACAGTTTGCTCCTACAGTTTTTCTTTATAACGTTTGTTTTGGCAGTGAGGGTTTGCTGAAAGACCCTGTAAAGCTTCCTGTACATTGTCCAATTAAGTCCCAAGTCACGTACAGAATGGAATAGATGTGTGTATAGCTGCTTCAGGGGTGTCTCAACTTCGGACCACGGATCACTAGTGGCCTTGAGCTCTCGTAATTTGAAGCCCTGGTAACTATATTTCTTACTCGCTGATTTGTTCTTTGAATTTTGTGAGCTGGTAGTTTTGAGAGAGGCTGCTCTCAGCAGTACGGTGGATAAATTCTAAATCAGGACACCAAGCTCTCTTTGTATCAGAAAGAAAGACTTGCATTTATATAGCGCCTTTCACGACCTCCGGACGCCCCAAAGTGCTTTACAGGCAATGAAGTACTTTTTGAAGAGTAGTCACTGTTGTAATGTATCAGAAATTTTAGACTACTGGGAAGGCGAGGTTGAGCTTTATGTAGCTTCTGAGACTTGAGTACGGTACACATCTGTGCAGACCTGAAGCCAAAAATCCCACTCTGCATTACTCGATGGGCCAAATGGCCGCCTACTGTGCTGTAACGATTCTATGATCAGTAATGCTGCTTGGCCTGTAGTGGGGGAGGAGAGGGGGTGGAGTGCTTCATGATGTAAATAATTGTAGTAATTCAAAATGCGTGTGCTGTTCTAGTCCAGATCGCTTTGACTGCTAATCCCTTGTACTCAGCACCTGACTGGTGTGGATACTGCCCTCGAGAGCTGTGGATTCTGGCATCAGACCCTGTGACTACCGTGTGACAAAGGTCATTACAATAATTTTTGAACTTCAGAATGCCCATATCTTAGCCTCCTTCTGCAGTTGAGAAGACAGGCTGGACATTTGTCACCAGATCTCTACTCGTGTGTGACAGGGCAGGTTAGACCTGGCCAGGACAGTGTTCGTGTTGTCATTAGCCATATTCAATGTTTTGATGCCAGTAGGGACAGACTTTACTTCAATCAGTGCACTTTAATCTGCAAATAGTTGGTGTAAAAAAGGGGGTAAAGATAAACCCAGCAAATACAGGCCAGGCAGTTTAACCTCAGTAGTGGGGAAGCTTTTAGAAACGGGGACAAAATCAACAGTCACTTGGATAGGGGTGGATTAATTAAGGAAAGCCAGCACGGATTTGTTAAAGGCAAATTGTGCTTAAACAACTTGATCGAGAACCAGAGGAGACAGATTTAAGGTGATTGGCGAAAGAACCAAAGGCGACGCAAGAAAAATCTTTTTTACACAGCGAGTGGTTAAGATCTGGAATGCACAAAAGGGAGTTGGATAAGTATCTGAAGGAATAAAAAACTGCAGGGCTACAGGAAAAGGGCGGGGGAGTGGGACTAGCTGAGAGTCGGCATGGGCTCGATGGGCCAAATGGCCGCCTTCCGTGCTGGCTGTGACCATTCTATGATTCTTTGCCCAGTGATACTCTCTTCATTACTTCTAATGCTCCCAGCACCGCCCAGGCCTGTAATCAGCAGTGCTTTCCCATGGCGGAACACTGCTCAAATTGCACTCTCCAGACAAACCCTAAGTTAAAAGGTCAAGATCAGTCATTGTACTGCTGCGTACTTTTCACAGTTCGAATGCATACAATGTGGAAGTTCCCCATCCACCATTAGCTTTTCTGAAATCAGAGTGACCACTGGGAATAGTTGAAACACTTCATTTCTGAGTAAATCAGGTAATTTCTAGCCTGATATATGCTATCAGTGAAATTGGGTTAAAGGATGAGATATTCTCCTTCAACAACAACTTTCTTTGATATAGCACCTTGATGCGCTATCAATTACTCATAAAAGACTGAGAGTTAAGAGTAACTAAAGGCTTTTATTAACAAAAGAATGAAGGTCTGCCTCGAGTGGTCGACCGGTCCAGAAATACAAAGGGCTGGGGAGCAGTCACCTTTATACTAGGACTTGTGGGAGGAGTCAGCCGAGGCATGTCCAGGCATGTACACAGTGGAATACAAACAGTGGTTTACCACATTCACCCCTTGTTTAAAATTGAGTCTGGCGGGGTGAAGTGTATTAAAAGTTAGTGTATTGGAGTCTCTCCGGAGGTCTTGTCTGCCGCTGTGATCGGCGTGGCGACGGCAGGGATAGTGGAGCTTCCGGCGTCGAGTCCTGCGTGGGCTGTGGCACAGGCGTGTCGTCCTCGTAGATGTCGAGCGGGTCGCAGGGCCCAGGCCTGCCGTCTGCTGGGGCTGGATATCGGATCGTGGGGGGGGGGGGTGGTAGTGAGTAGTGGGTTACTGCGGCCCCCGAGGGTGCAAGGTCTCTTATGGAGACTGTGTCCTCCCGCCCGTCCGGGTATGCAATGTAAGCATACTGGGGGTTGGCGTGGAGGAGGTCGACCCTCTCGACCAGGGGGTCCGTTTTATGGGTCCTCACGTGCCTTCTCAGTAGGACCGGCCCTGGGGACGTCAGCCATGGCGGTAGCGATGTCCCCGATGTGGACTTCCTTGGGAAGACAAACATTTTCTCATGAGGGGTGGCGTTAGTGGCAGTGCAGAGCAGTGACCGAATAGAGTGGCGCGCATCAGGGAGCACATCCTGCCAGCGGGAGGTTGGAAGGCCCCTAGACTTTAAGGCTAGCAGGGCGGCCTTCCAAACTGTCGCATTTTCTCTTTCCACCTGTCCGTTCCCCCGGGGTTTGTAACTGGTGGTCCTGCTTGTGGCAATACCCCTAGTTAGCAGGTACTGACGGAGTTCGTCGCTCATAAACGATGAGCCCCGGTCGCTATGGATATAGCTGGGGAAACCGAACAGGGTGAAGAGGCCGTTCAGACATTTAATGACCGTGGCACTGGTCATGTCCGGGCAGGGGATGGCGAACGGGAAACGGGAGTACTCATCAATAATATTGAGGAAGTACACATTGCGGTCGGAGGAGGGGAGAGGCCCTTTAAAATCAACGCTCAGGCGCTCGAAGGGGCGAGTGGCTTTTATCAGGGGGGCCCTGTCTGGTCTATAAAAGTGCAGTTTGCACTCAGCGCAGACTTGGCAGTTCCTGGTCATGGTCCTGACCTCCTCAATAGAGTAAGGCAGGTTGCGGGCCTTGATGAAGTGGAAGAACCTGGTGACCCCCGGGTGGCAGAGGTCATTGTGGAGGGCCCGCAGTCTATCGATCTGCGCGCTGGCGCAGGTGCCACGCGATAGCGCATCCGGGGGTTCATTGAGCTTCCCGGGCCGGTACAAGATCTCGTAATTGTAGGTGGAAAGTTCGATTCTCCACCTCAAGATCTTGTCATTTTTGATTTTGCCCCTCTGCTTGTTGTTAAACATGAAAGCAACTGAACGTTGGTCAGTGAGCAGGGTAAATCGTTTTCCGGCCAGGTAGTGCCTCCAATGACGCACAGCCTCCACAATCGCCTGGGCCTCCTTCTCAACAGCGGAGTGTCTGGTCTCCGGGCCTTGCAGGGTTCGTGAAAAGAAGGCCATGGGTCTCCCCGCCTGATTGAGGGTAGCGGCCAGGGCAAAGTCGGACGCGTCGCTTTCCACCTGGAAGGGGATGGATTCGTCCACTGCGTGCATGGTGGCTTTGGCAATGTCTTCCTTGATACGGTGGAAGGCTAAGCGGGCCTCTGCCGTCAAGGGAAAAGAGGTGGACTTGATCAGCGGATGGGCCTTGTCCGCATAGTAGGGGACCCACTGGGCATAATAGGAGAAAAACCCTAGGCACCTCTTCAGGGCCTTGAGGCAGTGGGGCAGTGGGAGTTCCATAAGGGGACGCATCCGGTCGGGGTCGGGGCCGATGACTCCGTGTTCCACAACACAGCCAAGGATGGCGAGGCGGTTTGTGCGGAATATGCACTTCTCCTTGTTATATGTCAGGTTCAGGAGTTGGGCGGTGCGGAGGAATTTTTCGAGGTTTGCGTCATGGTCCTGCAAGTCACGGCCGCAGATGGTCACATTGTCCAGATATGGGAAAGTGGCCTGCAACGCATTTTGATCTACCATCCGGTCCATCTCCCTTTGGAAGACGGAGACCCCGTTGGTGACGCCAAAGGGAACCCTAAGGAAGTGGTAGAGGCGGCCGTTTGCCTCAAAGGCAGTATACTGGCGGTCCTCAGGGCGGATAGGGAGCTGGTGGTACGCTGATTTCAGGTCAATGGTCGAGAAGACGCGGTACTGCGCGATCTGGTTGACCATATCAGCTATGCGGGGGAGTGGGTAGGCGTCCAGCAGGGTGTAGCGATTTATTGTCTGGCTGTAGTCGATGACCAGGCGCTGCTTCTCGCCGGTCTTAACGACCACAACCTGGGCTCGCCAGGGGCTGGTGCTGCCCTCAATAATCCCTTCCTTCAGGAGCCGCTCCACTTCGGTTTTAATGAAAACCCTGTCCCCGGCACTGTATCGCCTGCCCTTTGTGGCGATGGGCTTACAGTCGGGGGTGAGGTTAGCAAACAGTGGGGGGGGGGGTGACTGAGTGTGGAGAGGTTGCACCTGGTGCGCGGCGGGCAATTTGGGAGCTGCTGGCTGCGGACTGAGAGTGGGGGTAGGGGTCCACCGTACGCCATCGTAACACTTTTAAGGTGGCACTGAAAATCTAACCCCAGCAGGACGGCAGCGCAGAGGTCGGGCAGGACCAGAAGTTTAAAATGATCGTACACGGTCCCGTCTACTACGAGTGTCACTACGCAGTAGCCGCCGATGTCCGCCGACTGGGACTCGGAGGCCATAGAAATCCGCTGGTGCGCAGGCAGGACTGGGAGAGAGCAACGCCGCACCGTGTCGGGGTGGATGAAGCTCTCCGTGCTCCCAGAGTCAAAAAGGCAGATTGTATCGTGGCCATTTACCTTAATGTCCATTGTGGAACTGGCCAGCTGGTGCGGTCTCGCTTGGTCCAGTGTAACGGATGCCAGCGTAGGGGTCGGTGTGTCGCTGCGGCTATCAGATGAGGCGGTGTTGGGGGCCTGCTGCGTTCCGGCTGTCGTCCAAGATGGCGGCGTCCATGATCCCCATGTGGCTGGAGGCGTCCAAAATGGCTGCTGTACCGGTGGTTCGCACATGGCCGGGGAGGCCCAAGATGGCGGCCCGCATGGCCCACACGCGGCGCTGCTGGGGTTCGGGGTGGCTTTGGCCCTGCAGACGTTAGCGTAGTGTCCCTTCTTCCCGCAGCCCGAGCAGATCGCGTTTTTCGCCGGGCAGCGCGCTCTGGGGTGTTTTTTTGCCTGGCCACAGAAGTAGCATTTCTGGCCTTGGGGCACTGCTGTCTGGCCTTGGGACACTGCTGCGGTAGTTGGGCCGTGGCTGGGGTGGCACGGCGCTATGAGGCGGTCCTACCGTGTCCCAGGCTGTCATTCCCCGCGGCGTCCACGGTGCAGAGGAGTAGGCATCCATGCCCCGGTAGGCTGCATCCAATGATAGTGCGAGTTCAGAGGCCTTGTTGAGGTCGAGGTCACTCTGCTCCAACAGTCGCTGTCGGGTGTAATTGGATCTGTGGCCCACTACAAAAGCGTCCCGGATAAGTTCCTCTGTGTACACGGCGGCCTTTACATCCTTACAAGCACAAGCACAGGCCCAGCCAAGCACAGACAGTGCCTGAAGGTATTCCACGGTCGATTCCCCAGGTTGTTGTTTACGACTCCCCAGAAGGTGCCTGGCGTACACTTCGTTCACTGGGCGCGTGTACTGGTCCTTGAGCTTGATAGCGTCCGCGTACGAGGTCGCGTCTTGGATGACCGAGTACACTCGGTGGTTCACTTTGGAGGTCAGGACATCCAGTTTGTCCTCGTCCGATTTGATTGCTGCGGAGGCGGTCAGGAATTTTTCGAAACACTTAAGCCAGTGAGTAAACTTGGTGGATGAGTCCGCCTCCCGATGATCTAAGTCCAGGCATGCTGGTGTGAGGGTCTTCTCCATTATAAAAATTTTGTTAATAAAATTGATGCGCTATCAATTACTCATAAAAGACTGAGTTAAGAGAGTAACTAAAGGCTTTTATTAACAAAAGAATGAAGGTCTGCCTCGAGTGGTCGACCGGTCCAGAAAAACAAGGGCTGGGGAGCAGTCACCTTTATACTAGGACTTGTGGGAGGAGTCAGCCGAGGCATGTCCAGGCATGTACACAGTGGAATACAAACAGTGGTTTACCACACACCTTTAACATAGTAAAATGTGCCAAGGCCCTTCACAGCAGCGTTGACCTCGAGCCACATATAGAATCATAGCATTGGGACAGGTGACCAAAAATTTGGTGAGAGGTAGGTTTTAAGGAGCATCTTGAAGGAGGAGAGAGAGGTGGACAGGTTTAGTGAGGGAATTCCAGAGCTTGGGGCCTAGGCAGATGAAGGCACAGCTGCCAATGGTGCGGTGATGAAAATCCAGGATGTGTAAAAGCTCTGAATTGGAGGAGCCCAGAGCTCTCGGAGGGAGCCATTGTCAGTCAGCGAGCACGGGTATGATTGGTGAACGGGACTTGGTGCTTATTCATACTCAAGTTTTTATGGGTTGGCACAGGCTTTGAGTTACGTAGTTAATTTCAATTCCTCTCCGCTTCATTGGGTGGGGGTAGGAGGTGGCAATATATTTGCTTTCCTCTACATAATGGCATAAAGTAATTGAAGGGTCGTTTAAGTGATGGATACAGTTAGATATGCTGTGTCCCGTGGAAGGGCTGAGACCTGAAATATCGACTTAGAATCGTAGAAAGTTACAGCACGGAAAGAGGCCATTTCGGCCCATCGTGTCCGCACCGGCCAACAAAGAGCTATCCAGCCTAATCCCACTTCCCAGCTCTTCATCCATAGCCCTGCAGGTTAGAGCATCCCAAGTGCACATCCAAGTACTTTTTAAATGTGGTTAGGGTTCCTGCCTCTACCACCCTTTCAGGCAGTGAGTTCCAGACCCCCACAACCCTCTGGGTGAAGAAATTTCCCCTCAAATCCCCTGTAAACCTTCCACCAATTACTTTAAATCTGTACCCCCTGGTTTTTGACCCCTCTGCTAAGGGAAATAGGCCCTTTCTATCCACTTTATCTAGGCCCCTCAATTTTATACACCTCTAAGGTCTCCCCTCAGCAACCTCTGTTCCAAGGAAAACAGACCCAGCCTATCCAGTCTTTCCTCATAGCTAAGATTCTCTACTCCCGGCAACATCCTTGTAAATCTCCTCTGTACCATCTCTCCTGTAATGTGGTGACCAGAACTGCACGCAGTCCTCTAGCTGAGGCCTAACTAGTGTTTTATACAGTTCAAGCATAACCTCCCTGCTCTTGTATTCTATGCCACGGCTAATAAAGGCAAGCATTCCGTATGCCGCCTTAACCGCCTTTTCTACCTTCTAACTTCAGTAATCTGTGGACATCCACTCCAAGGTCCCTTTGTTCCTCTACACTACTCGGTGTCCTCCCATTTAATGTGAATTCCCTTTCCTTGTTAGCCCTCCCCAAATGCATTACCTCACACTTCTCCGGATTGAATTCCATTTGCCACTGTTCTGCCCACCTAACCAATTTACTGATATCTTCCTGCAGTCTACTGCTTCCTTCTTCAGTGTCAACCACACAGCTGATTTTAGTATCATCTGCAAACTTCTTAATCATACCCCTATAGCAAGGGACCTACTGAGCCCTGCGGAACTCCACTGGGAACAGCCTTCCAGTCACAAACCCCCATCAACCATTACCCTCTGCTTCCTGTCTCTGAGCCAGTTTTGAATCCAACTTGACACTTTGCCCTGGATCCCATGGGCTTTTAACTTCGTGACCAGTCTGCCATGTGGAACCTTATCAAAAGCCTTGCTAAAGTCCATATACAGTACATCAAACGCACTACCCTCCTTGTTACCTCCTCAAAAAATTCAATCAAGTTTGTCAGACACGACCTTTCCTTAACAAATCCGTGCTGACTATCCTTGATTATTCCGTGTCTTTCTAAATGAAGATTTATCCTGTCCTTCCAATAATTTTCCCACCACCGAGGTTAGGCTGACTGGCCTGTAATTACTCGGTCTATCCTTTTCTCCCTTTTTAAAACAAGGGTACCACATTAGCAGTCCTCTGGCACCACACCTGAAGCCAGAGAGGATTGAAAAATGATGGTCAGGGCCTCTGCTATTTCTCTTTTGCTTCGCTTAACAGCCTGGGATACATTTCATCCGGGCCTGGGGATTTAACCACTTTTAAAGCTCCTGAACCCCTTCATAAGTCCCCTCTCACTGTTTATTTTTATCTAATATTTCACACTCCTCCTCCTTGACAGCAATGTCTGCTTCGCCCCTCCTTTGTGAAAATAGACGCAAAGTATTCATTAAGAATCCTACCGACGTCTCCTGCCTCCACACACAGATTGATCTTTAATAGGCCCTACCCTTTCTTTAGACTTCTGTTTCTTTCACGAATTCTGCCTGACCTGCTGAGTATTTCCAGCCCTTTCTGTTTTAATTGTCAAATATTGTCTATCCTTTACTTGTTTTTGTGTATGTCTGGGAGTAGTAATCGGGGGTTTAGATGGTGTAAATCGAGTGAAGGAAGAGCAGTTTATAAATGGTGTCTGGGCTCCGGAGTCCCAGGCTGGCTTATGGTTTTCGGGACATTTCAGCAAGAAACCATTTAGATTAGTTACAGATAACGGCGCTTAACTTTAGCACCTGGTTTTGTCTAATCACTTGACTGCCTGATTAGATGAGTTGAGAGTCCCTCACAGTACAAATTGTGCACTGGGAGGGGAAAAAAAAGGCTTAATGGGTCAGATGACCTTTCTTGCTTAACACTGTCCTAACAAATAAGAGATGATGAGATCCGAACAGTAGTAGGAAGAAGTAGAAATAACCATCCTAAGATACTACACCATGACTCAGCTAATCGAGCTTCCCTTCCACCTTATTATTTGCAATTCTGATACCCTTCCATTTGGTTCTTCTAATTTCACAAATGAATTGCTCCTAGTTATTTCCAATGGTCCTGATGGTGAGACTCCCTTTCACTGATGTCTGAGCAGATCTTTTCTATAATTTATGCACTTTCAAAGATTCCATCCAGCAGTTGCTGATCCCCCCCACCTGGCTACTGCGGTGCAGCTTCTTTCTCTCTGCTGCTGTTTGTCGCCCTGCCCTGCCTTACTATTGTGATGTGACCTACCCCCAAAGAGAATTTATTTCACATTTAGGTCTTTTTCACTAAGATCACCATCATCTTGGGTGTAAGGAGTGCAGTTATTGAATGACAATGCCCCTAGCTAGCCATATGTTCCCCACATCTCTCAGAAGTGCACAAAGCCCCCAGCCATCAATTTACTTCTCCCCTGTCATTCACACAGCGCTAACTCGAAAACAAGCAGCAAACAGCTGCTTCCTTGTAGACACAGCAGAGCTACGCTCTGTATTAGTTAGGGACCTGTGACAGAACCTCTCCACTCGGGACTGTGTTTATAACAGTTGTACATTCTCCACTGGTGCTTGGGTCAGTGGCATTCCAGGTATATCTGGATACAACAAATGGATATCCCGTGACCAGAATCTGAGTTATAGATACGGAGTGGACTGGGTGTGTATCTATTGGAGCCTAAAGGCTGAGAACATAATGGTAGCTCGAGGTCTCTTGTCTGGCGGGTGACTGTGTCCTTGAGGATCTTACTGGTTTGGTTGCTCTGCAAATTATAATGAGCTGGGCTGGGTGAATCTTGTGCTGCTCAAAGTGAGGGATTTCGTTTCTGGGAATGTAATGCTCTTGCATTATTTGTCACACTAGTAAGCACTCCCAGGTCAGGTATAGTGCAGGTTAGGTACAAGTTAAATCTCCTACACTGCCCAAGTGTGCTTAACCTCAACCTGAGAGGAGCAGCTTCTATTTTGGACTGGACCAGTTCAGTGGCACCAGGCTAACCCAGTGCCACCAGATGAAAAAGTGACCCCCTAGCAGGAGGTCACCACTAAGACACAAATGGTCCAATCAAACTGATAAATGCAAAATACAAAAAGTAAATCATAATCTGGTTTGTTTTATTAATAATATAATTGACATCCTGCACTGCCCACTGGTCACGGAAGGCTTCAAGCCTATGGTAGATGCCTCGTGGTCCCTTTCCAGGGCCCCGGAAAGAGACACGAGCAGTTGGGATGACTTTCCCCGCGAATCCTTAGGAGCAGCTACTAGTGCACATAGCACCATTCTTGTTTTCTGCATCACTGTTATTATGGTCTGCGTGAGTGAGTTTGGCAGTTCAGTACCAAATTATGGACAGTTTTATGGTGTGGATTTGTGGCCACTTGGAACTTGGTTCACCGTGCTCCAAATTCACTTCCTCAGCAATAGGATGAAGGTTTTGTCTGTGGCCTGAGCTTGATTCAGAGCCAGGTGAATGGTTTTGTTCACTGTAAGAGAAAGGGGTGTTGTGGTCAGTTAAGGACTGGACTACTTTGGAATGGCTACGCTCCGTGTCCTGTAATGTTTGCGAGTGTCTATTTGTGTTACATGAACAGTGTTGAAACCCATTTTCTCCGGTTCCAGTAGCAGGATATTGGCATTGCTTTTTCCCCCTGCTGTTAATTTTAATGTTTAAAAATGTTTTCCCCAGCGCTCTCCTCTTACTGTTATACTTTTACTTTGCATTATTTATATTGTTTTTGTTCTGATTAACGTATTTCAATTTTGATTTTTGCTGCTTAATTCTGGAACTTACTTGAAGCCTGATTTTTAAGCCAGTCCCGAACTAGCTAAATATTGGCTCTAAAGGTCACTTTTACACCAAGAATTTACAAAAGGCTAGTTTAACCAGGTTACATTGTTCGAGTGGCCAGGCCAGGTAATTTGTTAGTTAGTCTGGAACAAGTCTGACTCCTTCCCAAGCCTGGACATAACTCAGCAGCGCAGAGAGCTGAGCATTGCAAAGTGATCAGCTGGAATGTGAATCTCTAGAGTTTTTTAGAAACTGACGTGTGGGATGTGCAAGAGCCTTCAGACTGTTGTCGACCCATTGAGCATGTAGTCTCATTACTTTGATCCTCACTGTGTTACTGCAGTCCTATATCTGTTAGTCTGCACAGACTGTTTCTGCACACTCAGCAGCAACTAGGCACAATACAACATGTTTAATGAACTGTCACAAGGTGTTTCACAAAAGGGGATATTTGGTCTCCGAGCAGGAACTGGGTGAAGTTAAGCGGAAGTGGCTGAAGACATGGTTAAAAGAGTAGATTTTGAGGATGCTTCTGAAGTTGGGGTTTAGGAAAGAATTTGAGAAAGTAGGGCCTTGGTGACTGGAGGCTTTGTTGGCGATGGTGTGATTGTGGGGAGGGGTAGTCCAAACCCAAAAGCACAAGGGTGGAGGAGGTTGGAGAGCTAGGGTGGGGCGAGGTCGTGGAGGAATTTGTAACAAATGTGAAGAATATCAAATCAAAGCATGGGTGGGGATGGAGTTGGTAAGGACAGGGTTGTAAGGTGATCCAGTCTTACTGCAGGATAGGATATGGACAGCAGAGATGTAGATCAGTAGGATGAAGTACGAGAGGGGAGTGTCGGAAAAGTTGAGTCTGGAAGTGACCAAGGTGGTGGTGAGGGTTTTGGCAGTGGTGGGGGTGGGATAAGAACAGAGATGGAAATTGGTGATAAACAGCTAAGGGTTAAATAGGACATCAAGGATGCTTCTTGTCAGGTTTGGCCTGAGCAAGTAGCTGAGGAGCCAAGCCAGGTCACTTTGGTTTCAGCATAAAGTAGTTCTGGTTCATCCAGTGCTTCAAGTCAGATAGGTGGTCTGACAGCACAGCAGTGGAGTCGAGGGTGATGGCAAGGTAAAGGTGGGAGTTGTCAATATACATGTGGAAGCTAACCTCTGGCTTTTGGCTAACGTTGCTGGGGGTGGGGGGCTGATGATGGTGACCATAAGGATGTGGTTGGGGAATCCATTGCAGGATGTGTTGGCTATGTTGGGGCAGGTAGGATTGGAACCATCAAAGGTGTGTTGTGGGTGGGGTTTCCACAGCAGAAGGGAAGGATGAATGGTGTGGTCACCCTTATCGGAAGTTGCAGAGGACAAGGAGGACTAATGTGCCCTGGGTGTAGTCACACAAGATATCTTTGACCAGGGCAGTCTTGGTGCTGTGGGCTGGATGTAAGCTAGATGGATGGAAGTTGGACTGAGTCGTTAGGAGTTGGCGTGGAGTTTAATGGCAATCAGAGAGGAAGAGGAGGCTGAAAATGGGGCACTAAGAGGGGGCAGGGGGTTAAAGCTGTGCTTTTTAATGAGGGTGTGATGACAGCAATGATGCCTGAAGCACGATGTTAAATTCTTGTGTTGTGACATAGTTGTGAAATCTGAAGTACAAAGTTTAAGAATGATCGGAATGTTGGGTGAATCAGACTTTAGTACACAATCCTTCATAAATGAGGAAGCCACATAATGCTGGTAGTGAAAAATTACTAGTTGAACAGATGCATTTGGGGAAATCAATGAACTAAGTGATGCATGATCTGCGCTTTCCTTATGTCATATGGGTTTGCGTACGTGGTTCTGTGTGACAGTGGGTGGGCTCTGTGGGTTTGGTTCTTTGATGGTGGGTGGGCTCGGTGTGGGTTTGGTTCTTTGACGGTGGATGGGTGAGCTCAGTGTGGGTTTGGTTCTTTGATGGTGGGTGGGCTAGGTTTGGTTTGTTGACGGTGGATGGGTGGGCTAGGTTTGGGTTTGGTTCGTTGATGGTGGGTGGGCTCGGTGTGGATTTGGTTCTTTGATGGTGGGTGGGCTAGGTTTGGTTTGTTGACGGTGGATGGGTGGGCTAGGTTTGGGTTTGGTTCTTTGATGGTGGGTGGGCTAGGTTTGGTTTGTTGACGGTGGATGGGTGGGCTAGGTTTGGGTTTGGTTTGTTGGTGGGTGGGCTCGGTGTGGGTTTGGTTCTTTGATGGTGGGTGGGCTAGGTTTGGGTTTGGTTTGTTGACGGTGGATGGGTGGGCTAGGTTTGGGTTTGGTTCGTTGATGGCGGGTGGGCTCGGTACTTTGTGATCCTGACACCCTGTGGTCTGCGTGACTCTGCACATTGGACAATTCATTCATTCATCCACTGTGCTGTCAGAGGAGCTAACTTCAATAAAAGCATCAAAGCGATGATTCCCTAACTGACACAGCAGGCCCATGCTGTAGATAGTGAGAGCTGCTGCACGTGAATCCCCAAATTAGTTGTGGGCTGATTAGAAAGTAGGTAGTGGCGCCAGCAGGTTATGTAACATTCATGTATGTCTACGTACTCTCCCAATTACTTGGGGCACCTGTACCAGCAGGCAAGCTGTGGGAAAGGAAAGACAGACTTACATTTATGTAACGTCTTTCACAACCTCAGGACGTCCCAAAGCGCTTTACAACCAATTAAGTACTTTTGACATGTAGTCACTTGTAATGTGGGAAACGCGGCAGCCAATTTACGCACAGCAAGATCCCACAAACAGCAATGAGCTAAATGACCAGTGATGTAGGTTGAGGGAGAAATATTGGATCAGGACACTGGGGAAAACTCCCCTGCTCTTCAAAACAGTGCCATGGGAAGTTTTATGTGCGCCTGCGAGGGCAGATGGGGCCTCGGTTTAACGTCTCATCTGAAGGACGGCACTTCTGACAGTGCAGCACTTCAGTACTGCACTGGAGGGTCAGCTAGATCTTGTGCTCAAGTCTCTGGAGTGGGACTTGAACCCACAACCTTCTAACTCCGAGGTGGGAGAGCTTCCACTGAACCACAGCTAACATGGTAGAATGCTAGGCCTAGATGGAGTCCAGGTGATTACAACTTGTATTGAATACTTGGGTACACTGAGACCTGGTGTTATCCTGGCTCTGGAATTCTGTGTTTGTACGTGGAATTTTAATACGGTTCATCAACAATCGAACTGGTGTTGCTGGAATGTGTTGAGAAATCCCTCCCTGATTAACCCAGTAAATTACTCCCAACCTTTCTGTCTTTGCAGCAACATGAGGATCCAGTGTGTGAGACACCTGTTCTGGGTGCTGGCCATTTCCTGCAGCATTCTGTTATGCTGATTTCTGTACCAGAATAAACCACTGAATATTTCCAGATTCCTTGTGGTTACTAATTCATGTGAAAGTGCAGAATGCCCTGCTGCTGATCTGGTCACAATGTCAAGTCACGTCAGCAAGCGTCACTGTTAATTGCAACATTTCGGTGACCATCTGATGAAATGGTAGGCAATGAGTAAGCATTGCCCCAGCAGCACTGGCAGATCGCAGAATCTCTGTAGAGTGCAAGCTTAATGGAAGAGGCTGCATCTCGTCCTAATGTGCTGTACTATCAACTTTGATCTAATTAAATGGCAGAAGAGTCTCAAATGGCCTACTCCTGTTCCTATGCTCTACCAGCCCTACCGTGCTATCCCAGTAACCAGCACCATTAGTTTTATTGCACAGTTTCAGGTACATCACTCATACCGCAACACTTGTGTCGTGCATCTTGCATAGAACATTTCAGTGCTTTAAGAGGGAGCAGGTGAGCAATTCACAGGCTGCAGTCTGAAGAGTCATGGTGTGGGCTGGGACTGATAGCTGAAAACGATGACTCAAGCCAGCTGTTAGAGGGATCATGTTTTGCTGGGGCACAGGGAATGGTTGGAGATTAGAGGATAGGGGCATCATAGGGCAGATTTCTGGATTAGCTGGAGGTAGGGATAGCTGAGTAAGAGTATTTGAGAAATGCATCCTCCAATTGATGGAGCCTTTTTTTATTTGCTTATGGGATCTGGGCGTCGCTGGCAAGGCCAGCATTTATTGCCCACTCCTAGTTGCCCTTGAGAAGGTGGTGGTGAGCCGCTTTCTTGAACCACTGCAGTCCGTGTGGTGAAGGTACTCTCACAGTGCTGTTCAGTAGGGAGTTCCAGGATTTTGACCCAGCAGCTATGAAGGATCGGCGATATACTTCTAAGTCAGGCTGGTGTGTGACTTGGAGGGGAACTTGGAGGTGGTGGTGTTCCCATGCGCCTGCTGCCCTTGTCCTTCTAGGTGGAAGAGGTCGTGGGGTTTGGGAGGTGCTGCTGAAGAAGCCTTGGCGAGTTGCTGCAGTGCATCTTGTAGATGGTAGCTGGTACACACTGCAGCCACGGTACGCCGGTGATAGAGGGAATGAATGTTTAAGGTGGCGGATGGGGTGCCAATCAAAAGTGCTTTTTTGTCCTGGATGGTGTCGAGCTTCTTGAGTGTTGTTGCAACTGCACTCATCCAGGCAAGTGGAGAGTATTCCATCACACTCCTTACTTGTGCCTTGTAGATGGTGGAAAGGCTTTGGGGAGTCAGGAGGTGAGACACTTGCTGCAGAATACCTAGCCTCTGACCTGCTCTTGTTGCCACAGTATTTAGGTGGCTGGTCCAGTTAAGTTTCTGGTCAATGGTGACCCCCAGGGTGTTGATGGGGGATTTGGCGATGGTAATGCCATTGAATGTCAAAGGGAGGTGGTTAGACTCTCACTTGTTGGAGATAGTCATTGCCTGGCACTTCCGGGACGTGAATGTTACCTGCCGCTTATTAGCCCAAGCCTGCACGTCATCCAGGTCTTGTTGCATGCGAGCATGGACTGCTTCATTGAGGAGTTGTGAATGGCGCTGAACACTGTGCAGTCATCAGCAAACATCCCCACTTCTGACCTTATGTTGGAGGGAAGATCATTGATGAAGCAGCTGAAGATGGTTGGGCCTGGAACACTGCCCTGAGGAACTCCTGCAGCAATGTCCTGGGGCTGTGATGATTGACCTTCAATCACCACAACCATCTTCCTTTGTGCTAGGTATGACTCCAGCCAGTGGAGTGTTTTCCCCCTGATTCTCATTGACTTCAGTTTTACTCGGGCTCCTTGATGCCACACACGGTCAAATGCTGCCTTGATGTCAAGGGCAGTCACTCTCACCTCACCTCTGGAACTCAGCTCCTTTGTCCATGTTTGGACTAAGGCTGTAATGAGGTCAGGAGCCGAGTGGTCTTGGCGGAACCCAAACTGGGCATCAGTGAGCAGATTATTGGTGAGTAAGTGCCGCTTGATAGCACTGTCGATGACACCTTCCATCACTTTGATGATTGAGAGTAGACTGATGGGACGGTAATTGGCCAGGTTGGATTTGTCCTGCTTTTTGTGGACAGAACATACCTGGGCAGTTTTCCACATTGTCGGATAGATGCCAGTGTTGTAGCTGTACTGGAACAGCTTGGCTAGAGGCACAGCTAGTTCTGGAGCACAAATCTTCAGTATGAGGTTTTGACAGTAGAATGGGTAAGGAAGGAACATCAAGTGGGCAATGTTCTGGAGGTGGAACAAGGTAATTTATGCAATGGACTAGATGTTGAATATATTAACCTTTCACTTAGCCCAGGAATGGGAAAGCTTCATGTATATTTAACTAGCAGGGGGGGTCCGGCGTTGCCTGGGCAGTTTAGAGGGCGGCGCGGTTGACGGCCGGCCGCTGCCGGTCCCCCGCTGTGTGTCTCGGGCCGAGCGGTTGTGAGGCCCGGCCCGAGTGACCCCAACTCACCTCCCGCTCCGGTGGGCCGACGCAGTTGAGGAAAAGCAGGGGAAAAAATGGCGGCGAAGTTTCGGGAGGCTGGAAGATTAGGTCCCGCCCGTGACGCACCGATTGGTCAACCATCAGGTCACTGAACTGTAGGATTGGTCAACCATCACGTCACTCAACGCTAATGAGCGGTAGGATTGGTCAGCCACTAATGAGCGGATTTTTTAACGTTTTTTGTCTACTGTCCGAACAAGTTTTGTCTGACCAAAAAGTAAATATAACTATGACACTCCCCTGATCATCAGCTTTCTTTTGATATAACATATGTGTAGGTACGCTCTATAACTTTTGAGTGTATAGTAGACACAGACTATATATAGATGAGCGCAAGTGAATTTGTGTTTATATAGCACTTTATCACATCCTGTGAACATCTCGAAGCACTGCAGAACCAATGATTCATTTTTTGAAGTACAGTCGCTATTGTAGGCAAACTCAGCAGCCAATTTCTATACAGCAAGACCCTGCTAACACCAAAATTGATGTTGATTGCACAAGGGTACTAGAGAAGCTCCTGATGCCAAGGGCACTGGAGGAGCTCCTGATACCATGGGATCTTGCATTAGAATGGTACTGTGGGATCTTTCATGTTCAGCTGAGCAGCTAGATGGGACCTCAGTTTATGTCTCATCTGACAGACAGCACCTGTGACAGCACAGCACTCCCTCAGTACTGCACTGAAACGTCAGCCTAGGTTATGTCCGTGGTGAGGCTTGAACTCTCAACCTTCTGATTTGAGGGGTGAGTGTATGGAACTGAGCCAAGCTGATACTTGTCCCTAAAAATATGCTGTGCTGCTCTGAAAACCTCTTACTTATTTCTATCAGCATCACTGCACTCTACAGCCTCTCCCTGAAGGTCACAAAACATTGCTGAGCCATCCCATGGAGTAGGTCTCAATAGAAACTTTAGTTGGAGCAATGAAGGACTGGCAACAGCAAACTGTAAATTTGGCTTTCAGTTTATGGTTGTAAGTGGAACACCCCAATTGTAACAGGCATGAGTGGTCTCTCTGTGGCTTGGTTTATTCAGGCTTCACCTTCATACTTCTGAGCTACTTGTTTGGGACATTGGCCACCTTATGTGAGGGGCTAGGGTCACTGCTGCTTTAAACAGGTTTTTGGCTCAGTGACTTGGAGTGAGGCTCTTCTATGACAAGAATAGGAATTGCAAAAGTCGTCTCAGGCATGTGAAAGGATATTTACATGTCCTAGCCCCTTTGGGACTATCCCGGATCAGGCGTATTTCTCATGTTCATTTTCAACTGAAGGTTGAGGTAGCCGAATCCTAAAGACACTTAACTGGTCTAAAGGTCTGGTCTATCTCTCCCTAAAAGAAAGGAGCAACCCGAGAATGTTCCCGTCCTCCAGATAGCACTTTTATTAAGTTTAGCCAGACTGTTAACGTCCCGGATATTATAAGGGTCCGGAGATCTCCCCTCAGAAATGTACCTCTTCACCAAAGAGTGTACAAAGATTGGGTTCATGAGTTGTTGATACAGAAGACTTGTGAGACAATTCTAAAAACTATATAGATATTTTATTAAAAGAACCAACATGCAATTTACAGTTGGTGAATCAGTCAATCGCAATGTTAACAGCTCTAAAAAGAGAAAAAATACAATCTTATTTTTAACAGAGAATCTTACTTTTAAATCTTAACTTCGCTACAGTATTAGAGTTCTTAAAATTTTCTATACAGGATATCCATCAACTATCAAGGTAGCAGTTACCTTCAATCCCCAAGGTACAAAAGAGTGAAGGACTACAGAGCTGCCCCTGTAGTCAAGAATCACTTTGCCCAATTAAAGCGAGCCTGATTATCTCATTCGAGACTTCAGTATTTATACCACTTTTCAATTGTATTTCATAAGGTTTTTGTTGATCCAAGTTAATTATCACTAATCATCTTTTAGCTGCCCCCTGCACTTCTTACTGCTGCATCATTAGTAGTTATTGGGAGTTTACCATTTATGTTCAAAGGGCAGATGTCTTTTGTTCGTGCGTTATTCTTTACGTCATGCGTCATTCTTAAGTTTAATCAAGATTATGTTTCTTAACTTCCATTACCATCTCCTTTTGCCTTGCACCATCTCTTAATCTCTCAATCACTCCTGCCTTCCATCCTATCACAGACCTTCCTTTTGTTCTTTCCTCTCCTCCCCCCCTTTCCCTGCCCCTACCCTTGCTTAAAAACCTGTTCCATCTCCAGCTTTTTCCAGTTCCGACAAAGGGTCATCGACCTAAAACGTTAACTCTGTTTCTCTCTCCACAGATGCTGCCTGACCTGCTGAGTATTTCCAGCATTTTCTGTTTTTATATTTGGATTTCCAGCATCTGCAGTATTTTGCTTTTGACCATTGTCCTGTTTTAATAAGGTTACTTATTCAGGGTCAACAACTGTCTGTCCCAACAAGGCCAGAATTCTTTCATAGCTAGGATTTCCAAATCCAGCTTGTCATGTTTTTAAAGAATTTGCAAGGTAGAATTCCTTATAAGGTATTGTATTTTTCTGAAAAGGTTATAAAGTAGAATTCCTTCACAACGTAGCATGGTGAATTAACAGAACGTGTTTGTTCAGTTGTATTACAGAGCTGCAGGGCTGTCTGCAATTGCATAAAGTTGGTCTCATGGCCCCTACGCCTCTTCTCCCTTTGTGTGTTTGTCAGTTTTTCTTTGTCTCTCCCTCTTTCTGATATGCACCACACGTGTACCCCACAATGATTTGAATGAGGGGACCAAATGTAATATATCCAAGTTTGCTGATGATACAAAGCTAGGTGGGAATGTAAGTTGTGAAGAGGATGCAAGGAGGCTTCAAGGGGATATAGACAGGCTAAGTGAGTGGGCAAGGACATGGCAAATGGAATATAATGTGGGGAAATGTGAAGTTATCCACTTTTTAGAAAAGCAGAGTATTTTTTAAATGGTGAGAGATTGGTAAATGTTGGTGTTCAGAGGGACCTGGGTGTCCTTGTACACAAACCACTGAAAGTTAACATGCAGGTACAGCAAGCAATTAGAAAAGCAAATGGTATGTTGGCCTTTATTACAAGAGGATTTGAATACAGGAGTAAAGACGTCTTACTGCAATTATATAGGGCCCTGGTGAGACCACACCTGGAATATTGTGTACAGTTTTGGTCTCCTTACCTAAGGAAGGATATACTTGCCATAGAGGGTGTGCAACGAAGGTTCACCAGACTGGTTCCTGGGATTGGGGGGATTGTCCTATGAGGAGAGATTGAGTAGACTCGGCCTATATTCTCTAGAGTTTAGAAGAAAGAGAGGTGATCTCATTGAAACATACAAAATTCTTACCAGGGCTTGACAGGGTAGATGCAGGGAGGATGTTTTCCCTGGCTGGGGAGTCTAGAACCAGGAATCACAGTCTCAGAATAAGGGGTCGGCCATTTATGACTGAGATGAGAAATTTCTTCACTCAGAGGGTGGTGAATCTTTGGAATTCTCTACCCCAGAGGGCTGTGAAGGCTGTCGTTGAGTAAAGATAAGGAAGCAGTGCAGGAAAGTGATTGGGGTAAGGATAACCAGATTGTGTCAGGAAGGGACAGAGCGTACAAACAAAGGAGTGCACTAACAAATGGGGTCCGGGTAAGAGAAAATGGTAATAAGACAAATAGGGCCATAGTACAAAAAAAGTTAAGATGTCTCAAAATTTTAAAAAGACAGATCTAAAGGCACTGTATCTGAATGCACAAAGCATTCGTCATAAGGTAGACGAATTAACAGCGCACATAGATGTAAACAGATACAATATAATTGTGATTACAGAGACATGGCTGCAGGGTGACCAAGGCTGGGAGCTGAATATCCAAGGATATTCACTCTTTAGGAAGGGCAGGCAAAAAGGAAAAGGAGGTGGGCTGGCATTGTTAGGAAAGGATGAAATCAGAGCAATGGCAAGAGATGATATTGGCTCAGAAAATCAAGGTGTAGAATCAGTCTGGGTGGAGCTAAGAATCACCAAGGGGCAGAAAACATTGGTGGGAGTTGTATAGGCCTTCTAACAGTAGTGGTAATGTCGGGGATGGCATCAAACAGGGAATTAGAGATGCATGTAACAAGGGTGCTACAGTAATCATGGGTGACTTTAATCTACATATAGACTGGCCAAACCAAATTAGCAATAATACTGTGGAGGATGAATTCCTGGAGTGTGTGAGATGGTTTTTTAGACCAGTACGTTGAGGAACCAATTAGGGAACAGGCTATCCTAGATTGGGTATTGTGCAATGAGAAGGGGTTAATTAATAGTCTTGTTGTGCAGGGTCCTTTAGGGAAGAGTGACCATAACATGATAGAATTCTTCATTAAGATGGAAAGTGAAGAAGTCCAATCTGAAACTAGGGTCCTGAATCTAAACAAAGGAAACTACGATGGTATGAGGAGTGAGTTGGCTATGATAGATTGGGGAGCTTCATTAAAAGGCATGACAGTGGATAGGCAATGGCTAACATTTAAGGAACGAATGCATGCATTGCAACAGTTTATACATTCCTTTCTGGCGCAAAAACACAAAAGGAAAAGTGGCCCAACCATGGCTAACAAAAGAAATTAAGGATAGTATTAGATCCAAAGAGGAGTCATATAAAGTTGCCAGAAAAAGTAGCAAGCCTGAGGATTGGGAGCAGTTTAGAATTCAGCAAAAAAGGACCAAGAGATTGATTAAGAGGGGAAAAATAGAGTATGAGTAAACTTACAAGGAACATAAAAGCAGACTGTAAAAGCTTCTACAAGTATGTAAAAAGAAAATGATTAGTGAAGACAAATGTAGGTCCCTTACAGTCAGAAACAGGAGAATTTATAAAGGGGTACAAGGAATGGCAGAGCAATTAAACAAATACTTTGATTGTCTTCACGGAAGAGGACACCAATAACTTCCCAGAAATGCTAGGGAACCAAGGAGGAAAGTGAGAAGGAGGAATTAAAGGAAATTAGTATTAGTCAAAAAATAGTGCTGGAGAAATTAATGGGACTGAAAGTCGATAAATCCCCAGGGCCTGATAATCTGCATCCCAGAGTACTAAAAGAGGTAGTCATGGAAATAGTGGATGCATCGGTTGTCATCTTCCAAAATTCTATAGATTATGGAACAGTTCTTGCAGATTGGAGGGTGGCAAATGTAACCCCACTATTTAAAAAAGGAGGGAGAGTGAAAACGGGGAACTACAGACAGGTTAGCCTAACATCAGTAGTAGGGAAAATGCTAGAGTCCATTATAAAGGATGTGATAACAGGACACTTAGAAAATATCAACAGGATTAGACAAAATCAGCATGGATTTATGAAAGGGAAATAGTGTTTGACAAACCTACTGGAGTTTTTTGAGAATGTAACTGGTAGAATAGATGAGGGAGAACCAGTGGATGTGGTGTATTTGGATTTTCAGAAGGTCTTTGATAAAGTCCCACAAGAGGTTCGTGTGCAAAATTAAAGCACATGGGATTGGGGTAATATACTGGCATGGATTGAAAATTGGTTAACAGACAGGAAACAAGAGAGTAGGAATAAATGGGTCATTTTCAGGGTGACAGGCGGTGACTGGTGGGGTACCGCAGGGATCAGTGCTTGGGCCCCAGCTATTAACAAAATATATCAATAATTTGGATGAGGGAACCAAATGTAATATTTCCAAGTTTGCTGACGACACAAAACTAGGAGGGGTTGTGAGGAGGATGCAAAGAGGCTTCAAGACGATTTAGATAAGTTGAGTGAGTGGGCAAATACATGGCAGATGCAGTATAACGTGGATAAATGTGAAGTTATCCACTTCGGTAGGAAAAACAGAAAGGCAGAGTATTATTTAAATGGTGATAGATTGGAAAATGTTGATGTACAAAGGGATTTGGGTGTCGTACACCAGTCACTGAAAGCAAACATGCAGGTGCAGCAAGCAGTTAGGAAGGCAAATGGTATGTTGGTCTTCATTGCAAGCGGATTTGAGTATAGGAGCAAGGATGTCTTACTGCAGTTATACAGGGCCTTGGTGAAACCACACCTGGAGTACTGGGTGCAGTTTTGTTCTCCTTAAGAAAGGATATACTTGCCATAGAGGGAGTGCAGCGAAGGTTCACCAGACTGATTCCTGGGATGGCAGGACTGTCATGTGAGGAGAGATTGGGTCGACTAGGCCTGTATTCACTAGAGTTTAGTAGAATGAGAGGGGATCTCATTGAAACATATAAAATTCTGACAGGGCTAGATGGACTGGATGCAGGGAGGATGTTTCCCCTAGCTGGGGGATCTAGAACGAGGGGTCACAGTCTCAGAATACGGGGTAGGACATTTAGGACTGAGATGAGGAGAAATTTCTTCACTCAGAGGGTGGTGAACCTGTGGAATTCTCTACCACAGAAGGCTGTGGAGGCCAAGTCACTGAATATATTTAAGAAGGGGATAGATAGATTTCTAGACACAAAAGGCATGAAGGGGTTATGGGGAGAGAGCGGGAATATGGTATTGAGATAGAGGATCAGCCATGATCATATTGAATGGTGGAGCAGGCTCGAAGGGCTGAATGGCCTACTCCTGCTCCTATTTTTCTATGTTTCTATATTCACAGAATCACAGAAACCCCACAGTGCAGATAGAGGCCATTTCGGCCCATCGAGCCTGCACTGACATATCCCACCCGCTCCCCGTAACCCCTACACCAACACATATCCCACCCTATCCCCGTAACCCCATGTATTTAATCCCCCTAACACTAAGGGTCAATTTATCATAGCCAATCAACCTAACCCGCACATCTTTGGACTGTGGGAGGAAACCGGAGCACCCGGAGAAAACCCACGCAAACACGGGGAGAATGTGCAAACTCCACACAGACAGTCGCCCGAGGCCGGATTCGAACCCGGGTCCCTGGCGCTGTGAGGCAACAGTGCTAACCACTATGCCACCGTGCCACAGATCGATAGATTTTTGAATATTAAGGGAATCAAGGGATTTGGGGATAGTGCAGGAAAGTGGAGATGAGGTAGATCATCAGCCATGATCTTATTGAATGGTGGAGCAGGCTCGAGGGACCAAATGACCTACTCCTACTCCTGCTCCTGTTCTTATGTTCTCCTCTGTTCCAAAGAAAACAGCCCCAGCTTATCCAATCTTTCCTCGTAGCTAAAATTCTCCAGTCCTGGCAACATCCTCGTAAATCTTTGTGTACTCTCTAGTGCAATCACATCTTTTCTGTAATATGGTGACCAGAACTGTGTGCAGTACTCTAGCTGTGGCCTAACTAGTGTTTTATACAGTTCAAGCATAACCTCCCTGCTCTTTTATTCTGTGCCTCGGCTAGTAAAGGAAAGTATCCCGCATGCCTTCTTGACCACCTTATCTGTCTGTCCTGCTACTTTCAGGGATCTGTGGACCTGTACTCCAAGGTCCCTCTGTTCCTGTACACCTCTCCGTATCCTCCCATTTATTGTGCATTCCCTTGCCTTGTTAGCCCTTCCCAAATGCATTACCTCACACTTGTCTGGATTGAATTCCATTTGCCACTTTTCTGCCCAACTGACCAATCCATTGATACCTTCTTGCAGTCGATAGCTTTTTTCCTCCCTATCAACCACATGGCCAATTTTTATGTCATCTGCAAACTTCTTAATCATGCCTCCTACATTGAAGTCCAAATCATTGATGTATACCACAAAAAGCAAGGGATCTCATACTGAGCCCTGCAGAACCCCACTAGAAACAACTTTCCAAAAACATCTATTGACCATTAGACCTTTGCTTCCTGCCACTGAGCCAATTTTGGATGCAACTTGCCACTTTCTCTTGAATCCCATGGGCTTTTACTTTTCTGACCAGTCTGCCATGTGGAACCTTGTCAAAAGCCTGGCTAAAATCTATGTAGACTACATCAAACGCACTACCCTCATCAACCCTCCTTGTTACTTCCTCTCAAAATGTAATCAAGCTAGTCAGACACGACCTTCCCTTAACAAATCCATGCTGACTGTCCTTGATTAATCCGTGCCTTTCTAAATGACAATTAATACACTCCCTCAGAATTTTTTCCAACAATTTGCCCACCACTGAGTACATTACAGGCTGACTGACCTGTAATTACTCGGTCTATCCCTTTCTCCCTTTTTAAACACGCCTGGAGCCAGAGGATTGGAAAACAATGGTCAGAGCCTGGAATACATTTCATCCGGGTCTGGCGGTTTATCTATTTTCAAAGATGCTAAACCCATTAATACTTCCTCTCACTGTTTATCTTATCTAATATTTCACATTCTTCCTTAACTACAATGTCTGCATCGTCTCTCTCTTTTGTGAAGACAGACGCAAAGTATTCATTAAGAACCATACCCACGTCTTCTGCCTCCACACACAAGCTTCCTGTTTTTGGCCTCTAATCAGCCCGACTCTCTCTTTAGTTATCCTCTTGCTCTTTATATATTTATATATAATAAAACATCTTTGGGTTTTCCTTGATTTTACTTGCCAATATTTTTTCATGCCCTCTCTTTGCTTTCCTAATTTCCTTTTTTAATTTCACCCCTGCACTTTCTATACGTCTTTAGGCTTTCTGCAGTAGTTAGCTCTTGGTATCTGACAAGTTTCCTTTTTGCACCTTATCCTACCCTGTATGCCCCTGGACATCCAGGGGGCTCTATATTTGGGAGTCCCACACTTCGTGGGAACATATTTGCTCTGAACCCTCGCTATCTCCTCCTTGAATGCCTCCCACTCTGACACTGATTTACCTTCAAGTAGCTGTTTCCAATCCACTTTTGATAAATCACATCTCAACTTAGTAAAATTGGCCTTTCCCCAATTGAGAGCTTTTACTCCTGGTCTATCTTTATCCTTTTCCATAACTGCGCTAAATCTAACTGAATTATGATCACTCTCACCAAAATGCTCTCCCACTGATACCCCTTCCACCTGCCCAGCTTCATTCTCTAAAACCAAGTCCAGACCGGCCCCATTCCTTTTTGGACTTGCTACATACTGGCTAAAAAAAGTTCTCTTGAATGCATTTTAAGAATTCTGCATCCTCTATACCTTTTACATTGATTCTATCCCAGTTAATATTAGGGTAGTTCAAATCCCCTACTATTACTGCCCTATTGTTTTTGCACTTCTCAGAAATTTGCCTTCATATTTGCTCTTCTATATCCTTCTGACTATTTGGGTGTCTGTAGTACACTCCCAGCAGTGCAGTTGCCCCTTTTTTATTCTTAAGTTCAACCTATATGGCATAATAATTTGCTGATGTTTGTAACATATCATCCCTCCTTACAGCTGTAATTGCTTCTTTAACCAGTATTGCAAACCCCCCTCCTTTTTATCCCTCTCTAGCTCGTCTGAAAACCCTGTAACCAAGAAAGCTGAGCTGCCATTCCTGCCCTTTCAGCCATGTATCAGTAATAGCTATGATATCATACCTCCACGTGTCTATCTATGCCCTCAGCTCATCTGCCTTATTCACTAGGCTCCTTGCATTGAAGTATATACTAGGGTTGCAAAATTCTGGGAATTTTTAAAAGAGGAAACTTTCCATGGGAATTTTCGGGAATTCATGGGAATTTTGAGTTTTTTTGCACACTGATGGTTTTTGTCTCTGACCCTTATATTATCTTTGTTGTCAAAATAGACATACTGTTCCATACAAATAAAAACAGGCTTTCAAAACTTTATTTAGGTTATAATTTTGAACTTTATTGAACCCCCACAAAAAAGACCCATCTAAAATAAAATAAAAAGAGCGTCAGCTTATTTTGTCCCTTTGAGTCTTCTACTCATGAGTCTTCTGAGTCTTCTACTCCTCATTGCTCTTCCTGATTCTCTGACTCTGGCTCTGACGTGTCCATTTCCTCCTCTGTCAGTGTCTAGCTGTGTGGTGGACACTTCTGTATCTGGCTCAATAAGTTGTAGGTTCGCCCGGATAGCCACCAGTTTCTCCACTCTTGTTAGTCAGCCTGTTGCGCACCTTTGTATGCGTATTCCCAAAAAGTGACCAGTTTCGTTCAGAGGCCGCTGATGAAGGTGGGATTTGGAGTATCACCGATGCAATGGGTGACAGGGCCTCAGATGCACAAAGTCCCTTCCACCAGGTATGTGCACTGATATGCTTGCATGATTCCCATATCCCATCCCCATTCCAAAGACCTTGCTTGGTAGAGAACTTTGCCAGACTTCCCAGAACTTTGCCCACGTCCAGATTGAGATGGTGTGAGAGGGTAGAAATCACACTGTAAGCACTGTTGATCTGTTCTCCAGAAAGTATTGGTCTCCCAACATGCTTTGGGTCCAGCATGTATGCTGCAGCATGAATCGGCTTGACACAAAATTCTTGACGCGTCTGAATTGAACAATTGCCTTCTCTGCTTTGAGCAGCAGGGATGTGGGTAGGGCAATGCTGATTTGTTCTTTTAAATCAGTAAAAAGCCTGAGAACATCTGACAAGACAGTGTCATCTCCTTCAATCTGAGCAATTGCAGATGCTACTGGTGAGAGTAGTTTAAGGCTGCTAACCACTCTCTCCCAAAACACATCATCCAGCAGTATTTTCTTGATGATGGTTTCCATATCCCCAGACTGGGATATTGCCATTTCTTGCAGCGACTCCTTACCCTCCAGAAGGCTGTTGTACATTATGACAACACCACCCCATCTAGTGTTGCTGGGCAGCTTCAGTGTGGTGTTCTTGTTCTTTGTCATTTGCTTGGAGTTGTAGGTTGCTGCAACTACCTGTTTTCCCCTGACATACTTAACAACTTGCTTGGCTCTCTTGTACAGTGCTTCCATGGTTCTCAAACCCATGATGTCCTTGAGGAGCAGGTTAAGCCCATGAGCTGCGCACCCAATAGACGTAATATGAGGGTAGGCCTCCTCCACTTGAGCCCAAGCAGCCTTCATATTCGCAGCATTGTCAATAACTACTGCAAAGACCTTTTGTGATCCAAGATCGTTGATGACCGCTTTCAGCTCATCAGCAATGTATGTGCCTGTGTGTCTGTTGTCCTTCGTGTCTTTGAGCTTTCCTTGGACTCTGTTATACTCAGCCTCCAGCAAATAAGTAGACAAAGCATGTCTGGTGGGAGGACAGTATGCAGGGCGAATAACATTGAAAAATCTCTTCCAGTACACATTGGCTGTGAGCATGAGGGGTGAGCCTGTTGCATATACAGCTCGAGCAAGGCACTCATCTGCATTCTTCTGGCTATGGTTATCCATTGTATCAAAGAACCTTCCAAGTGGGCCAGGAGTTGCTGATGATAAGGAGCCTGATGCTGAATGAGAACCATCATCTTCTTGAATGGAAGCAGAGGAACTCTGGGCTGACTGCTGTGAGCTTTGAGTGAAGTTGTTGCATTTGGATAAATGCTGCTGCATCTTTGTGGCATTCTTTACATATGGCTTTCTACAGTGTTTGCACATGTACACAGTCTTTCCATCTTTAATGCCTGGGGTAAAATGCTTCCACACATCCGACGGTAAACGTGGCATTGTTCTATGCAGAGAAATAAAGGGCATTCATCTCTGTCGAACTGCGGTCGATCAGCACGATTGTAACAGGGTGAGTACATTTTTGCTGATGCTCCATGTGATGGAAGCATGACCTGTACACACACGACGCTACATCACCAATCGTGTATTATTTTGTATATTTTAAATTGAAGGACAACAGAGTTCAACAAGTAACTGGTTTATTTGGTATAAAGTCTGATTTACTTACTGCATCATCACAACATCAGCAGAAAACAAAATGACTTCCCTCAGGACCCCTAACCTGGATCTTAAAAAAAACTATAGCAGTCTTACAGATGCCTGCAGGCCAATCACAATTCGATATGCAAATATTACAAATAGAGGGAGCTAATTGCTCATCCACTCATCCAACCAATCAGGACACATTTGTTCACAGTCACACACAAAACTTGTAATTATTAAAACAAGCCAAGTAAGAAGATAAACATATATTGATTAAGAAATTCCTTAATAATTAAGATTCCATCTCTGTTAGTAATTTTAAGAGAGGACCTGTGGGGAAAAAAAAGAAAGAAATACAAAAAAAACAATATTATGCTAGCATGTGCTTTTTTGGGCAAAATTTCCAAGCTAAACTTCCCGTGGAAAATTACCGGAAATTTACCAGAAACTTTCCACCCCTTTGCAACCCTAGTATATACCATTTAAGCACTACCAAACCCTTTGTTGTCTATTTTCTAGCCCTTGTTTCCTCTGCCTTCCAAACTCACTAATTTACTGCCTCCCATTTCCAGCTTTGCTTCTCTCCCTTCTGAATCTATGCTCCGGTTCCCATCCCCCTGCCAAGCTAGTCTAAACCCTCCCCAACAGCACCAGCAAACCTCCCTGCGAGGATATTGGTCCCAGCCCTATTGAGGGGCAACCTGTCCGGCTTGTACAGGTTCAACCTCCCCAGAACCGGTCCCAATGCCTTGGGAATCTAGAGCCCTTCACTCCTGCACCATCACTCCAACCATCCAACCATCTGCTCTATCCTCCTATTTCTGGACTCACGAGCACCGGGAGTAATTGGGAGATTACTATCTTTGAGGTCCAGCTTATTGATCTCTTTCTTAGCTCCCTAAACTCTGCCTGAAGGACCTCATCCCTCTTTCTGTCTGTCATTGGTACCGATATGGAGCACGACCTCTGGCTGTTCACCGTCCCCCCCCTCCGAATGTCCTGCAGCCGCTCAGTGACATCCTTGACCCTGGCACTAGGGAGGCAACATGATATCCTGGAGTCACGTCTGCGGCCACAGAAACGCCTGTCTGTTCCCCTAACTATTGAATCCCCTATCACTATTGCTTTTCTGACTTTCCTCCCTCCCCCCCCCAACCCCTGTACAGCTGAGCCACCCATGGTGCCGTGGACTTGGCTCAGGCTGTACTTCCCAGAGGAAGCATCACCCTCACCAGTATAATACCTGATATGAATAACAGATGTGAAACCCTTAATGATTTCAAGTCTAAGACCAAAGACTGACAGGAAAAACTCTAACGGAACAATAGGTGATCTTTAATGAGATGTTCCAAGTACAGGCCAGGTACATTCCAACAAGAGGGAAGGATAAGGGAACCAAAGCAAGGGCTCCTTGGATGATGAGGGAGATAGAGAAGATGATGAAACAAAAAAAGAGGGTGTATGATGAATGTCAGGTGAATTCTTCAAGGAAGAACCAGACCAAATACAATAAGTTAAGAGGGGAAGTGAAGATTGAAAATAAGATTGGCAAAGAAAGAATGAGAGTAGAATGGCAGTTAACCTAAAAGGGAACCCAAAAATCATCATCTGCCATGTAAACAGTAAGCGGGTAGTAAGAGGCGGGGTGGGGCCTATTAGGGACAAAGAAGGTGATCTATGCTTTGAGGCGCATGGCAAGGCTAGAATACTCAATGAGTACTTTGTATCGGTGTTTACTAAGGAGGTGGATGCTGACAAAATATCATTAGAATGGAAAAGGTAGAAGCAATAGAAACAGAAGATAGGAGCAGGAGTAGGCCATTCGGCCCCTCGATCCTGCTCCGCCATTCAATGAGATCATGGCTGATCATCCAAATTCAGTACCCTGTCCCTGCCTTCTCCCCATATCCCTTGATCCCTTTAGCCTTAAGAAATATATCCAACTCCTTCTTGAATATATTTAATGAACTGGCCTCCACTGCCCTCTGGCAGAGAATTCCACAGGTTCACCACTGGGTGAAGAAATTCCTCCTCATTTCAGTCCTAAATGGCTTACCCGTTATCCTTAGACTATGACCCCTGGTTCTGGACTCCCCTGCCATCGGGAACATCCTTCCTGCATCTAGTCTGTCCAGGCCTGACAGAATTTTATAGGTTTCGATGAGATCCCCTCAATCTTCTAAACTCCAGTGAGTATAAGCCCAATCGACACAATCTCTCCTCATACATCATTCCTGCCATCCCAGGTATCAGCCTGGTGAATCTTCGCTGCACTCCTTCCATGGCAAGAACGTCCTTCCTCAGATAAGGCAACTAAAACTGCACACAATACTCAAGGTGCGGTCTCACCAAGGCCCTGTACAACTACAGCAAGACATCCTTGTTCCTGTACTCGAACCCTCTTGCTACGAAGGCCAACATACCATTTGCCTTCTTAACCGCCTGCTGCACCTGCATGCTTACCTGCAGCGACTGGTGCACAAGGACACGCAGGTCTCATTGCACTTCCCCTTTTCCCAGTCTATTGCCGTTCAGATAATCTGCCTTCCTGTTTTTGCCACCAAAGTGGATAACCTCTCATTTATCCACATTGGGCAGATGCATGGCAAATGCAGTATAATCACCCAACCTGTCCAAATCATATTGGAGTTTCTCTGTATCCTCCTCACAGCACACACCCCCACCCAGCTTTGTGTCGTCTGCAAATTTGGAGATATTACATCCAATTCCCTCGTCCAGATCATTAATATATATTGTGAACAGCTGGGGTCCTAGGACCGATCCTTGCGGTACCCCACTAGTCACTGCCTGCCACTCGGAAAACGACCTGTTTATTCCAACTCTTTGCTTTCTATCCGCCAACCAGTTCTCTATCCAAGTCAATACCTTGCCCCAATCCCATGTGCTTTAATTTTGCACGCTAATCTCTTATGCGGGACCTTATCGAAAGCCTTCTGAAAGTCCAAATACACCACATCCACTGGTTCTCCCTTCTCTATTTTACCAGTTACATCCTCAAAAAATTCCAGTAGATTAGTCAAGCACGATTTACCTTTTTGTAAATCCATGTTGACTTTGTCCAATCCTGTCACTGCTTTCCAAGTGCTCTGCTATTACATCTTTTATAATGGACTCTAGCATTTTCCCCACTACTGATGTCAGGCTTACCGGTCTAATTCCCTGCTTTTTCTCTACCACCTTTTTTGAATAGTGGGGTAACATTAGCTACCCTCCAATCCATGGGTACTGTTCCAGAGTCTATCGAGTTCTGGAAGATGACCAGCAATGCATCTACTATTTCTAGGGCCACTTCCTTAAGTACCATAGGATGTAGATTATCAGGCCCTGGGGATTTATTGGCCTTCAGTCCCATCAATTTTCCTAACACCATTTCCCTACAAGTACTGATTTCTTTTAGTTCCACCCTTTCATCAGACCCTATGTTCCCTGGCATCTCTGGGAGGTTATTTGTGTCCTCCTTTGTGAAGACAGAACCGAAATATGTATTTAGTTGGTCTGCCATTTCTTTGTTCCCCATTATAAATTCCCCTGATTCTGACTGCAAGGGACCTACGCTTGACTTCACCAATCTTTTTCTCTTCACATATCTATAAAAGCTTTTACAGTCAGTTTTTATGTTCCCTGCAAGCTTATTCCCATATTCTATTTTCCCCTTCTTAATTAATCCCTTTGTTGAATCCTAAACTGCTCCCAATCCTCAGGATTATTGCTGTTTCTGGCCAATTTATATGTGCTCTCCTTGGATCTTATGCTATCCCTAATTTCCCTTGTTAGCCACGGTTGAGTCACCTTTTTTGTTTTATTTTTATGCCAAACTGGGATGAACAAATTCTGTAGTTCATCCATTCGGTCTTTGAATGTTTGCCATTGCCTATCCACCGTCAACCCTTTGAGTGACATTCTCCAATCAATCCTACCCAACTCGGGCCTCAGACCATCGTAGTTTCCTTTATTTAAATTGAGGACCCTAGTCTCTGAGTCAACTACTTCATTCTCCATCTTAATGAAGAATTCAATCATATTATGATCGCTCCGCCCCAAGGGGCCTCGTACAACAAGATTGCTAATTAATCCTTTCTCGTTACATAATACCCAGTCTAAGATGGCCTGATCTCTGGTTGGTTCGTCGACATATTGGTCCAGGAAACCATCCCGTAAACACTCCAGGAATTCCTCCTCCACAGTATTGTTACTAATTTGGTTAGCCCAATCTATATGTAGATTAAAGTCACCCATGATGACTGCTGTGCCCTTCTTGCACGCTTCTTTAATTTCCCTTTTAATGCCATCCCCAACCTCCGCCTTACTGTTTGGAGGTCTATATACCACTCCCACTAATGTTTTCTGCCCATGGTATTTCTCAATGCTACCCATACAGATTCCACATCATCAGAGCTAATATCCTTCTTTAACCAGTAATGCTACCCCACCTCCCTTTCCTTTTTGCCTATCTTTCCTGAATATCGAATACCCCTGGATGTTGAGTTCCAGTCTTGGCCATCCTTGAGCCACGTTTCCATAATCCCAACCAAATCATATTCGTTTACCTCTATTTGCGCAGCAATTCATCCACCTTATTACAAATGCTCCTCGCATTAAGACACAAAGCCTTCAGGCTTGTTTTTTTAATGCTCTTAGACCTATTAGAATTATTATTTACTGTGGCCACGTTTGATTTAAACCGTTGATTTCTCTGACTTCCACTTTTGGTTTTTCTCCTTCCTATCTTTTGCTTTTATCCTTGTTTCCCTTTCTTCTGTCTCCCTGCTATTTTAGTTTAAACCCTCCCCCACAGCACTAGCAAACACATCCCCTAGGACATCGGTTCCAGCCCTGCCCAGGTGCAAACCGTCCGGTTTGAACTGGTCCCACCTCCCCCAGAACCGGTTCCAATATCCCAGGAACTTGAATCCCTCCCCGTTGCACCATTCCTCTAGCCACGTATTCATCTGAAATATCCTTCTATTTCTACTCTGACTAGCACGTGGCACTGGTAGCAATCCTGAGATTACTACCTTTGAGGTTCTATTTTTTAATTTACCTCCTAACTCCCTATATTCTGCTTTTAGGACCTCATCCCGCTTTTTACCTATATCGTTGGTGCCTATATGCACCACGACAACTGGCTGTTCACCCTCCCCTTCCAAGATGTTCTGCAGCTGCTCGGAGACATCCTTGACCCTTGCACCAGCGAGGCAACACACCATCCTGGAGTCTCGTTTGCGGCTGCAGAAACGCCTATCTATTCCCCTTACAATAGAATCCCCTATTACTAGCCCTACCCCTCTTTCCTCCCGTCCTGTGCAGCAGAGCCACCCCTGGTGCCAGGAAGTTGGCTGCTGCTGCTTTCCTCTGGTAAGCCATCCCCCCCAACAGCACTCAGTGGTGTATCTGTTTGAGAGGGGGATGTCCACAGGGGATCCCTGCACTACCTGCCTGCACCTAGTACTCTGCCTGTTGGTCACCCATTCCCTTTCTGCCTGTTCAACCTCTACCTGCAGTGTGTCCAACTCCGAAAACGTGCTATTCATGACTTCCTGCACATGTAGTTGTCAGGGACACAGGAAGTGTCCCTGAGTTCCCACATATCACAGGAGGAGCATACCACGTGGCCAGGCTGTTCTGCCATGACTTACCCTTTTTAATTGAATTTAAATTAAATCAATCAATCTCATTAATTACACTACATTTAAATGGTTTACCAACAGTCTGCGCTACACCAGAGAGACCTTCGTAACTATAAACCACAGAGTTAAAGTTTAAAAAGAGAAATACTCACTTTCTTACTTACCTGCTTTCTGGTGACGTCACACTTTGATTACTTTTTACCTCTCTCCCGCTGCTGAATTGGTAAGCCTCGCTCACTGCCGCCACTTTTAAACTGCCGCCGCGCTCCTCAATCCACTCCCAGGTCCGCCGCTGTGGTCGGGCCTCGCTCACTGCCGCCGCTTTTAAACTGCCGCCGCGCTCCCCAATCTACTGCCAGGTCCGCCGCTGCAATGGAAGGGGTGAAAATTGTTAAGACAGGATGTACTAAAGTGGACAAGACACCTGGTCCAGATGGCTTGCATCCCAGGTTGCTAAGGGAATTGGTGGAGGAGATAGCAGAAGGGCTTGCCATAATTTTCTAATCTTCCCTAGATGCGGGGGAGGTACCTGAGGATTGGAAAGTGGCAAATGTGCCACCATTATTCAAGAAAGGTGTAAGGACAATCCTAGTAACTACAGGCTGGTCAGTTTAACATCAGTGGTGGGTAAAGTTTTAGAAACAATAATCAAGGAAAAAATTAACGGGCACTTGGAGAGCTTTAAGCTAATTAAGGAGAGCCAACACTGATTTGTAAAAGACAGATTGTGTTTGACTAACCTAATTGCATTTTTTGATTAAGTAACAGGGAGGATCGATGAAGGGATTGCAATGGATGTTTTCTACATGGATTTTAGGAAGGCGTTTGACAAAGTACCACATAGAAGGCTGGTTAACAAAATTGAGGCTCATGGAATAGGTGGGTCAGTGGCAGCTTGGATAAGGAATTGGCTTAAGGGCAGAAAACAGTGAGTTGTAGTAAATGGCTGTTTTTCAGACTGGAGGGTCTTAGACAGTGGTGTTCCCCAAGGGTCAGTGCTGGGGCCACTGCTTTTTTTATATATCTGTCTCTGTCCGTTCTCTATACGTTCGAAAGTTATAGAGCATACCTACACGCGCGTCACATCAAAAGAAAGCTTACGATTACGGACCGGTCATAGGCATATTTACTTTTCCGTCAGACAAAAATCGTGCCCACGGTATCCCAATAACGTTCAAAATTCCGCTCATTAAATGGGAAAAGTTCCGCTCATTTGCTCATTAGCATTGAGCGACGTAAAGGTTGACCAATCATACGGTCGAGCGACCTGACAGTTGACCGACGGTTGACCAATCGCTGCGTCACGGGGGCGGGTTCATTGCACGTGCGGGTGGGCCATCCTACAGTTGAGTGTTGAGTGACTTGACGATTAACCAATCCTACAGTTCAGTGACCTGACGGTCGACCAATCGGTGCGTGTGTGGGTGGGCCTTATCGTTCTGAACCAAGGTGAGTGGCCGCCATCTTGATTCTTCACGATTTTTTTCCCACACTTTCTGTGTGTTAGGGAACTAAGGAAAATAACAATTTATTTGAGTTTTAAATTGTATTTAGCAACAGTAGGAAATGAAGTGATCCTTCGCCAGAGGCTCGCCTACTTTGACGGCCATTTCGAGCGGCTGTGCCGGCGCCGGGTGCGGCCTAGCAGCCTGGGAAGCCTGGGCCTTGAGTTGCGGGCTGTGCCGGGAGCCGGCGCACACAAAACTTCCCCGCGGCGTCAACCGCCCCAGAGCCCGACCCAAAGTCACCGGCCGCGGCGGGCCATGCCGGGTGCTGCCGCGCACAAAATTTCCCCGCGGAGTCAACAGCCCGCCCCAGAGCCCGACCCAAAGCCACCAGGTCACCGGCCGCGGCGGGCTGTGCCGGGAGCTGCCGCGCACAAAACTTCCCCGCGGCGTCAACAGCCCCGCCCTAGAGCCCGACCCAAAGCCATCAGGTGAGCGGCTGCGGCGGCCCAGTCTCTCTCTCTCACTCCCAATCTCTCTCTCACACTCCCAATCTCTCTCTCTCTCTCGCTCCCAGTCTCTCTCTCTCGCTCCCGGTCTCTCGCGCTCTCGCCCCCGGTCTCTCGCGCTCTCGCCCCCGGTCTCTCGCGCGCTCTCGCCCCCGGTCTCTCGCGCGCTCTCGCCCCCGGTCTCTCGCGCGCTCTCGCGCGCGCTCTCGCCGCCGGTCTCGCGCGCAGCTCTCGCCCCCGCTCTCTCGCGCGCGCTCTCGCCCCCCGCTCTCTCGCGCGCGCTCTCGCCCCCGCTCTCTCGCGCGCGCTCTCGCCCCCGCTCTCTCGCGCGCGCTCTCGGCCCCCGCTCTCTCGCCCCCGCTCTCTCGCGCGCGCTCTCGCCCCCGCTCTCTCGCGCGCGCTCTCGCCCCCGCTCTCTCGCGCGCGCTCTCGCCCCCGCTCTCTCGCGCGCGCTCTCGCCCCCGCCCCCGCGGCCTCGCCCCCCGCCCGCGCTCGCTCCCGCCCTCCCCCCCCGCGCTCGCTCCCGCCCTCCCCCCCCCGCGCTCGCTCCCGCCCTCCCCCCCCGCGCTCGCTCCCGCCCTCCCCCCCCCGCGCTCGCTCCCGCCCTCCCCCCCCGCGCTCGCTCCCGCCCTCCCCCCCCCGCGCTCGCTCCCGCCCTCCCCCCCCGCGCTCGCTCCCGCCCTCCCCCCCCGCGCTCGCTCCCGCCCTCCCCCCCGCGCTCGCTCCCGCCCTCCCCCCCCCGCGCTCGCTCCCGCCCTCCCCCCCCGCGCTCGCTCCCCGCCCTCCCCCCCCGCGCTCGCTCCCGCCCTCCCCCCCCCGCGCTCGCTCCCGCCTCCCACCCCCCGCGCTCGCTCCCGCCCTCCCCCCCCGCGCTCGCTCCCGCCCTCCCCCCCCCCGCGCTCGCTCCCGCCCTCCCCCCCCGCGCTCGCTCCCGCCCTCCCCCCCCGCGCTCGCTCCCGCCCTCCCCCCCCGCGCTCGCTCCCGCCCTCCCCCCCGCGCTCGCTCCCGCCCTCCCCCCCCCGCGCTCGCTCCCGCCCTCCCCCCCGCGCTCGCTCCGCCCTCCCCCCCCGCGCTCGCTCCCGCCCTCCCCCCCCCGCGCTCGCTCCCGCCCTCCCCCCCCCGCGCTCGCTCCCGCCCTCCCCCCCCGCGCTCGCTCCCCGCCCTCCCCCCCGCGCTCGCTCCCGCCCTCCCCCCCGCGCTCGCTCCCGCCCTCCCCCCCCGCGCTCGCTCCCCGCCCTCCCCCCCCGCGCTCGCTCCCGCCCTCCCCCCCCGCGCTCGCTCCCGCCCTCCCCCCCCGCGCTCGCTCCCGCCCTCCCCCCCCGCGCTCGCTCCCCGCCCTCCCCCCCCGCGCTCGCTCCCCCCCCCCGCGCTCGCTCCCGCCCGCCGCGCTCGCTCCCGCCCTCCGCGCTCGCTCCCGCCCCCCCCGCGCTCGCTCCCGCCCTCCCCCCCCCCCGCGCTCGCTCCCGCCCTCCCCCTCCCCCCCCCCCTCGCGCTCGCTCCCGCCCTCCCCCCCCCCCCCCGCGCTCGCTCCCGCCCTCCCCCCCCCCCCCCGCGCTCGCATCCCGCCCTCCCCCCCCCCCCGCGCTCGCTCCCGCCCTCCCCCCCCCCCGCGCTCGCTCCCGCCCTCCCCCCCCCCGCGCTCGCTCCCGCCCTCCCCCCCCCCGCGCTCGCTCCCGCCCTCCCGCCCTCCCCCCCCCGCGCTCGCTCCCGCCCTCCCCCCCCCGCGCTCGCTCCCGCCCTCCCCCCCCCCCGCGCTCGCTCCCGCCCCCCCGCGCTCGCTCCCGCCCTCCCCCCCCCCCCCGCGCTCGCTCCCGCCCTCCCCCCCCCCCCCGCGCTCGCTCCCCGCCCTCCCCCCCCCCCCCGCGCTCGCTCCCGCCTCCCCCCCCCCCCCCCCCGCGCTCGCTCCCGCCCTCCCCCCCCCCCCGCGCTCGCTCCCGCCTCCCCCCCCGCGCTCGCTCCCGCCCTCCCCCCCCCCGCGCTCGCTCCCGCCCTCCCCCCCCCCGCGCTCGCTCCCCCCCCCCCCCCGCGCTCGCTCCCGCCCTCCCCCCCCCCCCGCGCTCGCTCCCGCCCTCCCCCCCCCCGCGCTCGCTCCCGCCCTCCCCCCCCCCCCGCGCTCGCCTCCCCGCCCTCCCCCCCCCCCCCCCCCGCGCTCGCTCCCGCCCTCCCCCCCCCGCGCTCGCTCCCGCCCTCCCCCCCCCCCCCCCCGCGCTCGCTCCCGCCCTCCCCCCCCCCGCGCTCGCTCCCGCCCTCCCCCCCTCCCCCCCCCGCGCTCGCTCCCCGCCCTCCCCCCCCCCCGCGCTCGCTCCCGCCCTCCCCCCCCCCGCGCTCGCTCCCGCCCTCCCCCCCCCCGCGCTCGCTCCCGCCCTCCCCC
>NC_140999.1:92282377-92409169 GCF_052327205.1 Somniosus microcephalus | reverse complement strand
CGCGCTCGCCCGCTCTCTCCCGCGCGCGCTCCCCGCTCTCTCCCCCGCTCTCCCCCCCCCCCTGCTCCCGGCCTCCCGCGCGCTCCCGGCCTCCCCCGCGCTCGGGGCAAGAGGGAGGGGGGAAGAGGGAGGGGAAAAAAAGGGATTAAACTGAGCAGGCTCGAAGGGCCAAATGGCCTGCTGCTGCTCCTATCTTCTATGTCAGAGGGATTCCAAGAAATGCCGTTAAAACAGCTTGCATTTATCTAGCGCCTTCAACTTCTAACCTCCCCCCCACCCCCCCTTTCCTCCTCCCCCCCCCCCACCCCACCCCCGTCTCTCTCTCTCTCCCCATCGCGCCCTGCCCTTCCCTTCCCCCCAGTCGCTCGCGCTCTCTCTCTTCCAACAACAACATGCCCTCAAAAAACCCTCGGCACTGCCGGGCACATATATATATGACCTGGATATTGGAATACAGAGTAGAATTTCTAAATTTGCTGATGACCCCAAACTTGGGGATGTGGCAAACAGTGAGGATGATACCAATTGACTGCAACAGGACATAGAAAGGCTAGCAAAATGGGCAGACAAGTGGCAGATGGAATTTAATGCAGAGAAGTTTGAGGTGATGCATTTTGGCAGAAGGAACAGGGAGAGGCAATATACACTTAATGGCACAGTTTTAAAGAGTGTGCAGGGACAAAGGGACCTGGGAGTTGATGTGCATAGGTCCCTGAAGGTGGCAGGACATATTGAGAGAGTGGTTAGCAAAGCATATGGGGTATGGCTTCATAAATAGAGGTATTGAGTACAAAAGTAGAGAAGTTATGCTGAACCTTAATAAAGCGCTGGTTAGGCCACAACTGGAGTATTGCGTCCAGTTCTGGTCACACTTTAGGAAGGATGTGAAGACCCTTGAGAGGGTGCAGAGGAGATTTACCAGAATGGTTCCGGGGATGGGGGAATCTTAGCTGCAAGGACAGGTTGGAGAAGCTGGATTTCTTTTCATTAGAGCAAAGGAGGTTGAGGGGTGATTTAATAGAGGTGTGCAAGATTTTGACGGTTTTGGATATGCTAGACGGGGAAGGCTGGTCCCACTAGTTGATCGTACAAGGAATAGGGGACACAGATTTAAGGTTTTGGGCAAGAGATACAGGGAGATGTGAGGAAAAACTTTTTTACACAGCGAGTGGTGAGGACCTGGACCTGCCAACTGAAGTGGTGGAAGCGGAGGCACTCAATGTTTTCAAGGGGAGGCTGGATAGGCACTTGAGAGAAATAAACTTGCAGGGCTACGGGGATCGAGCGGGGGAAAGGGACTGACTGGATTGCTCTACAGAGAGCTGGCACGGACTCGATGGGCTGAATGGCCCCCTTCTGTGCCGTTATGACTCTGACTCTAAGATCATGTTGATTTGAAAGCTGTTTGGACCCCTTCCTGGCTCTTCAAGATGGGGTTTGATTTCTGTGTTCTGAGTGAATTCATCTGTTAAAACTGTTGGGCGCTGCGACTGCAGTAAATGAGAAAACTTGCAATTCAGGTGTTTCCTGTACAGAATAGTGAGGCTTTAAAGGGCTTTTAGCTTGAGTCAGTGCAGATTGGCAGTGGGATATTTTAGATGGGATCAGTATGGATCCATAGTGGTATATTTTGTGGCCGGGTTTGGGGGGGGGCGAGGTGGGGAAGATGGAGTCGTCATAGATCTGCAGAGTGATTTATTTTGTGGGGGTGGGGGATAAGTACAGATCGATATTGTAGAGGGATATTTGAGTGAAAGGGTCAGTATGGATTAGTAGAGGGATATTTGGGTGGGGGCGCGGGGTTTCAGTCAAGATTGGCAGTGGGATATTTGGAGGTTGGAGAGAGAAAGGAGCAGAGAGTAAGTATGGATCTACAGTGGGATATTGGGTAGAATCCATATAGGAGTGTTTGTGTCGCACTCGTTGCTGTTTGTAGTGAGAGAGCCCTTCCTTCACTGTTTGGGGTGTGTCCTGATTCTGCTGAAAGGGCAGCAGGAAATGCCTGAAGGTCTCTTGATAACCAGAGGAATATTTGTACATGGCTGCTCTGATTCGAATGATAAAAGGTTTTTTGTTAGAGCAGTATAACCTGTATCAGACCTGTAACAGGCCATCTACCATCAAGTGTTAACCCAGCTCTCTTTCGCTGCTATCAGTTTCCTGCAGACTGTTGTGTTGGTTCAGATACAGCATGTCTGCTGCACTGCAGGACAGTCCAAGGGAGGACGAGTGCAGCCCAACATATTAGTCCTTCAACGATCTTGCCCCACTGGCTGGGCCATGGTATGCTCTCTGACCCTTGTGTATATCTTTAGTTCAGTGGGAGATCAATACAGATCTTCAGAGTTCAGTAAGATTCACTTTCTGTAGGATAACTGTAACAGAGACCATAAAATGAGTGGGGCAGTATGGAAAGAAATTGAGGAGCAGGAGCTTCACAAGGAGGTGTAGGCCAGGGACTGGGTGTTGACCAAGGCAGACAGCCAGAACTGAATTGGTTGCAAAATTTTGTTTGAGCTTAGAACGAAAAATATAAAGACTCCCCGATCGCTCAGCAAGCTTACCCAGTGAGTAGCTGCACCAGGAATATCACAGGTTCAGTCCCCGTCTGTGCTGAGAAAGAGAGTTTTACAGCACAGAAACAGGCCATTCGGCACAACTGGTGTATGTTGGTGTTTATGCTCCACACGAGCCTCCTCTCAACTTAATTCATCTAACCCTGTCAACATATCCTTCTAGTTCTTTCTTCTAGCGAGTTCCACATTCTCACCACTTTGGGTAAAGAAGTTTCACCTGAATTCCCTATGGGATTTATTAGTGACTGGCCCCTAGTTTTGAACTCCCGCACAAGTGGAAACATCTTGAGCCAGAAATTAGGATCGGGTGCTTGCCGCGCGTGCAAGCCCCCGATCTGCACTCTCCCTGCGCGCTGACATCTGAAGCCCGGGCCTGCTTGCATTTCCTGTCACAGGCCCGGTTCAGCTGTCGGCGCGATGTGCTTACCTGATCCAGCGGCGTAGTTAGTGCGATGTGCCGGCTGGGATCAGGTGAGCACTCTGCAGCCAATCAGGGGAGGGGAAACTCATTCATGAGTTTGATAGTAAAGACTGTCAAACTCATGAAAAGTATGGGCGTCCAAAAGACTAGTTTAACTTTAATTTAAAAAAAATTAAAAATCCCAATAATTAAATAAACTATAAATAACTTTAAAAAACTATTTAAAACAATTAATAAAATTTTTGAAATCTTTTTTACGAATTCGGGTTTAAAAATAAACTTACCTTACTGTACAGTCCTTAAACAATGAAGCTGTGGAAAAAATGTAATAATTTTAAATAATAGACCACTTACCTTCACGAATCCACTCCTTACGCCTCCTTTTTTCGTTTCCAAAAAGTCCAGGCCCTTGCACACGCGCAAACCTGTCAAAACGAAGGAAGTTCAACGCGTGCGCGCAGAGTCCTGCGCGCACGCGGTGGACCTCTTAACGCGTTGGACCTCTTAACCCCTTAGTTCGATGGAGAGGAAATGCCGGTTTCCCGCGCATGCACTGTGCATGCTGGAATCCGGTAATTCCTCCGGCCACACGCGTGAGTACACTGTCCGTACTCGCGCGTTGGGAACGGAATTACTGGCCCCTTATCTACGCCGACCCATCAAACTCCTTCACAATTTTGAAGACCTCTAACAGGTCACCCCACAGCCTTCTCTTTTCGTGAAAAGAGCTCCAGTCTGTTCAGTTTTCCCTGAGAGTTATATCCTCGGCTAGTTTGAGCTCTGACGTCAGCCAGGGTGCTAGAGTTGGCCAAAGCACACTCTGGTTTAGGGAGAGAGAAATCAACTCTGGTTGCAGCTGCTGGTCACTGTGCAGTGACCCCTGCAGGAAGTGTGTGTGGACTTGTTTCTTTCCCCTCCCAACTCTTCCTGTTTGAATAGCCTGTTCACAGCTACTGTGAAGACTTGGGGAGAGAATGGCTACTGGGGTAAGGTATTAAGGAACAATTGATGCCTCTGGAACTGGACCCATGCCAGAATCTGCACCTTGTGAGGGGACAGGAACAAATGTTCTCTTTTTCACAACCCCCCCCAACCCCGTCCCTTTTATTAAAAAAAAAGCAATCTAGATAAATGTTCTATATTTTAAATGTTCGTTTCTAAAATTAGTTGGAGAAGGTAAATATTGGCAGGTTTATACTAAAGTGTTGATAACAGTTGAGCACTTCTGTCAGCAGAGCTCATATTATAGCAAATATACAGCACCGAAACAGACCATTCAGCCCAACTTGTCTGCTGGGAATATATCAAGCTCCAGAAACCTAATGGAATCAGAGACCCACATTTTCTGCTCCACTTGCCTTTTAATTTCAGGATTCTTTTCAAGATCAGTAACACCAACAAATAAATGGGAGCAAATAAATGAGAGGGGATCTCATTGAAACTTATAAAATTCTAACCGGACTAGACAGACTAGATGCAGGAAGGATGTTCCCGATGGTCGGGGAGTCCAGAACCAGGGGTCACAGTCTAAGGATAAGGGGTAAACCATTTAGGATAGAGATGAGGAATTTCTTCACCCAGAGAGTGGTGAACCTGTGGAATTCTCCACCACAGAAGGCAGTTGAAACCAATTCATTAAATATATTCAAGGAGTTAGATATATTTCTTAAGGCTAAAGGGATCCAGGGATATGGGGAGAAGGCAGGGACAGGGTACTGAGTTTGGATGATCAGCCATGATCTCATTGAATGGCGGAGCAGGCTTGAGGGGCCGAATGGTCTACTATCTTCTATGTTTGCCAATTCCGTTAGTCTACGGTTGATTATTCTCTATTCTATTCTCCCAGACTCAGTATCACCAATTGCTCCTTTAAGCAGACCTTGTGTCCATTACGATCAGATCATCACCATCACTGACCAGTATCTCGTTAAATGATATCAAGGGGAACATATCATAGGCCTCTTGTGTGTAATGGATACTATGATCTTGGACATGCTGCCACATGTATTATTTAAAGTAATTGGTAGAAGGATTAGAGGAGAGTTGAGATGTTTTCATCCAGAGAGTGGTGGGGGCCTGGAACTCTCTGCCTGAAAGGGTGGTAGAGACAGAAACCCTCATCACATTTAAAAAGTACTTGGATATGCACTGGAAGTTCCATAACCTACAGGGCTACGGACCAAGAACTGGAAAGTGGGATTAGGCTGGATAGCTCTTTCGCTGGCACAGACACAATGGGCTGAATGGCCTCCTTCTGTGCCTTAAATTCTATCTTTATGAAGGTGGACCGAAAAGCACCAGTGAGATGAGTCTTAATTATAAAACCAACAAATTGATGTATTTTACGTAGAATATATGAATGAACAGAATGCAGTTTTCTAATTCGATGCATCAGTTTTGTATCACTCCTTGTGCCATAAAAATAACACTACACAACTTTGCCTCTCCTAGGCAGATCTCACAAGCTAGTTGTTCCTAATCTAAATGGATCTGTCTGAAGGTTACACACAGTTTTGGCTTACTCTTGCATTCTGGAGCCTCTGTTTTCATCTGAAAGCTCAGTGTCAGGTTCCACATGTACGCTGACGACACCCAGCTCTACCCCAACCCCTCGACTGTCTCTAAATTGTCAGACTACTTGTCCAACATCCAGTCCTGGATGAGCAGAAATTTCCTCCAACTAAATATTGGGAGACCGAAGCCATTGTCTTCTGTCCCCGCCACAAACTCCGTTCCCTAGCCACTGACTCCATCTCCCTCCCTGGCAACTGTCTGAGGCTGAAACAGACTGTTCGCAACCTCGGTGTTATATTTGACCCCGCGATGAGCTTCTGGCCACATATCCGCGGCATCACTAAGACCGCCTATTCCCACCTCAATAACATTGCCCGACACCACCCCATCCTCAGCTCATCTGCTGCTGAAATCCTCATCCATGCCTTTGTTACCTCTAGACTTGACTATTCCAACACTCTCCTGGCCACGTTCTACCCTTCGTAAACTTGAGGTCATCCAAAACTCTGCTGCCCGTGTCCTAACTCGCACCAAGTCCCTTTCACCCATCACCTGTGCTCGATGACCTACATTGGCTCCCGGTTAAGTAACGCCTTGATTTTAAAATTCTCATCCTTGTTTTCCAATGCCTCCATGGTCTCGCCCCTCCCTATCTCTGTAATCTCCTCCAGCCCCACAACCCCCTCGAGATATCTGCGCTCCTCCAATTCTGGCCTCTTGAGCATCCGATTTTAATCGCTCCACCATCGGCGGCCGTGCCTTCAGCTGCCAAGACCCTAAGCTCTGGAATTCCCTCTCTAAACCTCTTTGCCTCTCTATCTCTCTTTCCTCCTTCAAGGAGGCACTCCTTAAAACCTACCTCTTTGACCAAGCTTTTGGTCATCTGCCCTAATATCTCCTTATGTAACTCGGTGTCAAATTTTGTTTGATAATTGCTCCGATGAAGCGCCTTGGGACATTTTACGGTGGTAAAGGCGCTATATAAATACAAGTTGTTACTGACTCCGCTTGACTGGCCAGACAGATCTCCCTTACCTAGGTCTGTGTGTGTACAAAAAGCCGTTACTGATTTAATTTAATCATGCGTCTATTTCCTTAATCATCTTATCATGTCCACGGACAGTCTATACATAGCCCAGCCAGAACTGGACACATTTTTGCGCCTTGTTGTTGGATTCAGCAAGATCTGCAACAGTGCAGGGTTCCTCTAATGATGGGCATTGCAGGAGATGTTGCATAGTCTGTGCCTCAGTTCCACATTCACAAGTTGTCGGGCTGGTTGAATATCCCCATTTGCTTAGTGACACCTTTGAGCAACCTACACCGGTCCTAAGTCTGTTAAGGCACTTCCAGATTGCCCAGTTGCAATTAGCTCCTGGGGGAAGGCTTTCATCAGGTAAAATTTCCATCGCTGGGGGTTGTTCAAGACTGGCGAGCCGGTCTTTCCACAAGGCGATGCGGGCTTCGGATGCGGTTGATTGTAATGGAACAACACTGTTCATGAAGCTCTTCCTTGACTTTAGGCGGCTGGGTGTAGGTGTATGACAATGCAGAGGGTGCCTCTCATCTGATGTTTGACGGAGTCGCTCTTTCTTGCTGGCTACCGTTCTTCTTATATCAGGGGGAGCGATACCCGCCAGGATATATAGGCTGTTGGTGTTTGTTGGTTTTAAGCAGCCTGTGATAAATCGGCAGCTTGCATTCAGAACGGCATCCATCTTCTTGGCATGAGCAGACCTTTCCCATGCAGGGCAGGCGTATTCGGCAGTGGAATAGCAAAGAGCAAGTGCACTGGTTCGCAATGTTTTCGGGCTTGCTCCCCATCTTGTGTTAGTGAGCTTATTCAGGATGTTGTTTCGTGCGCTCACTTTTGCCTTTGTCTTCTTGATGTGGTTCTTGAAGGTGAGGCATCGGTCAAGGGTGACTCCTAAGTAGATAGGGTGCTCGCAATGCGTCAGTGTTGCTCCACACCAGGTTACTTTCAACTGGCGTTTGGCTTCACGGTTTCTGAGGTGGAATGCACAAACTTGCGTCTTTGATGGGTTTGCGCGAAGGTGGTTTTCTTCATAGGATTTTAGTCCCTCCAAGGCCTCAAAGCGTTTTCTCCACGGTGTTAAAATCAGTGCTTTGGGCAGTGACACAAGTCATCAGCATATATAAAACGGCGTGTGACACCGTCTGTAGCTTGGTCATTCGTGTAGATGTTGTACAGCAGCGGTGCAAGCACGCTTCCCTGAGGAAGACCATTCTTCTGAATACGCCACCTGCTGCGCTTCCCACCTAGTTCAACATAGAACCGCCGATTCTGAAGCATGATTTCTAACAGCTCTGTTAAGTGAATATCTTTTGTCATCTCTAGAATCTTGCAGAGGAGATGTCTATGGTTCACTATCATATGCTGCTGACAGGTCTACAAAAACAGCACCTGTTACCATCCCTTGCTCAAAACCATCTTCGATGTGTTGTGTGAGGTTGAGCAGTTGGCTTGTTGTTGATTTGCCGCGGCGGAAACCTGCTTGCTCTGGAATGATCTTCTCATCTACAGTTGGTGCTATCCTATTGAGTATCAGGCGTTCAAACAGCTTATAGGTGTGGCAAAGCCGTGAAATTGGCCAAAAACTCTTAGGATCTGAGGAATCTTTTCCAGGCTTTAATAGTGCTATTACATGTGCCTTCTGCCAGATATTAGGTGGATTGTGTGTTGCCAGACAGTGGTTGAACAATTGTAGGAGCCACTTCTTTGCTTGCTGTCCAAAATGCTATGACCATTTGCTGATTGACCATTGTTGAGAAGCTATGGTAACATGCATAAATAACCCAGGAACCATCCTAATCAATCTAAATGGCTTGTATTTCTGGGAGTTGACCCTTGGTAAGCCAGAGCTAATCTTTATAGTAAAATCATAACATGAATTAAAAACAAATCACTTCCAAGCCATATAAGTAAAAGGCCTGAAATGTTACAGGGACAGTAATGGACAAAGGTGGGTCTCTGAGCACCACTGTCCTGCAACTGTGTATAATTCTGTTTTTCCAACAGAAAGCACTGGGGTCTCTGTATCCTGATGGTCCTGGTTAGTTGGCAATGTGACTGCCATGTTGCACTAGTCAGTTCTGCAGCCTGGAATGTAACATCCGATGTTTTTCCTCGCCCCTATTCCCTGCCCCCTCTCCTGAAGGCAATGACTTGCTAGACATGGATCCTTGAATGCCAGGTGCCCTTCAAGACCAAGACAGTGGGCATCGCAGCCGACCTTGTCGCTCGCCCAGAAGCACATTCCAGCCCGGCGTCACTGGATGACGATGGAGCTGGAACTCTGGCTGATTTGTCTTCTCTCTGTAGCCCAGGGATGCTGAGGCTAGACTTATTGAAAGCTGCAAGTGCATCACACATTTCGGGATGAGTCACGAGCTCCCCAGCCAGCCCTGCTATTAGTTAGAATTTATTAAGCTGTTGCCCTCCAGTGAAACTGAAGGGATGCTAGAGCTGTCATGTTCTCCAATTTACAGACCACCATGGGTGTTTTCGGGCACTTATCATTTCAGATTGCAGCCTTTAATACTCAGAATAAGGATTTTCTGCCAATAAAGACTACAATATTAAATTATCCATTTTTTGGAGTGTGTGGCACAGCGGGTGAGGTGCTATCTTTTCACTGCAGGCCTGTGGGGTTAAACCCATTGTGTATTGATGGGATGAGAGCCCCTTTTGCTGGCTTTAAGGGTCCCCCTGTGAAATGAGTTTGGTCAGTCTGTCCAGTTCCTAGTGGGCATGTGCACACCGTATCTGCCCCAAATTTGACACTGACCTGATGGGATTTGAATAGCCGGCAAGGAAAGCTGGTGTGGAAGCACCATGTTTGTACAGTAAGGGGTGCCCTGAGTAACAAAATATTCCATTGCATGGCACCAATGGGAGGGAGAAATTCACTAAAAACGTCATTCCTTATTTATTTAACCTCCGCATACAAATAAGATGTTGCTATCACAGATGGGAAAAAGGGTTTAGGTTACTCACCAGCTCACTTACTCAAAGTTGACCATCTCTTGCTCTGAAGTATTGCCACAATATCTCTGATTTTGCTTTAAGAGCAGAGTAATCAGTGTTCTCAGTTCCTTCCCACCATTATCTGTTCGATCGAGGCTATTCACAAGACTGAGTGACCCCACACTTTGCATCGAAAGGTAGTATTTGTAGTTTGTGTTAGTATTGGAGTGCGGTGGTTAATAACATAAGAAAAAGGAGCAGGAGTGGGCCATACGGCCCCTCGAGCCTGCTCCGCCATTCAGTAAGATCATGGCTGATCATCGATCTCAATTCCACTTTCCTGCCCGTTCTCCATATCCCTTGATTCCTCTAGAGTCCAAAAATCTATGTCTAAGTTTAGCCTGTGTTGGTAGTGCAGTGCGGTGTTTAGTCTGTGTTGGTAGTGCAGTGCGGTGTTTAGTCTGTGTTGGTCGTGCAGTGCGGTGTTTAGTCTGTGTTGGTCGTGCAGTGCGGTGTTTAGTCTGTGTTGGTAGTGCAGTGCGGTGTTTAGTCTGTTGGTAGTGCAGTGTGGTGTTTAGTCTGTGTTGGTAGTGCAGTGCGGTGTTTAGTCTGTGTTGGTAGTGCAGTGCGGTGTTTAGTCTGTGTTGGTAGTGCAGTGCGGTGTTTAGTCTGTGTTGGTAGTGCAGTGCGGTGTTTAGTCTGTTGGTAGTGCAGTGTGGTGTTTAGTCTGTGTTGGTAGTGCAGTGCGGTGTTTAGTCTGTGTTGGTAGTGCGGTGTTTGTAGTGCATCAGTATAGCAGTGCAGTGAATAGTCTGTCGGGAGTACAGTGTGATGTTTGTAATTTGTGTTGGTAGTGCAGTGCTGTGTTTAGTCTGTTGGTTGTGCAGTGCTGTGTTTACTGTGTTGGTAGTGCAGTGCTGTGTTTACTGTGTTGGTTGTGCAGTGCTGTGTTTACTGCGTTGGTTGTGCAGTGCTGTGTTTACTGTGTTGGTTGTGCAGTGCTGTGTTTACTGTGTTGGTTGTGCAGTGCTGTGTTTACTGTGTTGGTAGTGCAGTGTAGTGTTTAGTCTGTGTTGGTTGTGCAGTGCGGTGTTGGCAGTGCAGCTCGATGCAGTGTTTAGTCTGTTCGTGCGGTGTTTAGTCTGTGTTGGCAGTGCAGTGTTTAGTCTGTGTTGGTAGTGCGGTGCGATGTTTAGTCTGTGTTGGTAATGCAGTGTTTGTAGTGCATCAGTATGGCAGTGCGGTGATTAGTCTGTCGGGAGTACAGTGCGGTGTTTGTAATTTGTGTTGGTATTGCAGTGCGATGCGGTGTTTAGTCTGTGTTGGTAGTGCAGTGTTTAGTCTGTTCGTGCAGTGCTGTGTTTACTGTGTGGTAGTGTAGTGTTTAGTCTGTAGGTTGTGCAGTGCGGTGTTTAGTCTGTGCAAGTAGTGCAGTGCGGTGTTGGCAGTGCGGTTCGATGCGGTGTTTAGTCTGTGCTGGTAGTGCGGTGTTTAGTCTGCGCTGGTAGTGCGGTGTTTAGTCTGCGCTGGTAGTGCGGTATTTCGTCTGCGCTGGTAGTGCGGTGTTTAGTCTGCGCTGGTAGTGCGGTGTTTAGTCTGCGCTGGTAGTGCGGTGTTTCGTCTGCGCTGGTAGTGCGGTGTTTAGTCTGCGCTGGTAGTGCGGTGTTTAGTCTGCGCTGGTAGTGCGGTGTTTAGTCTGCGCTGGTAGTGCGGTGTTTAGTCTGCGCTGGTAGTGCGGTGTTTCGTCTGCGCTGGTAGTGCGGTGTTTAGTCTGCGCTGGTAGTGCGGTGTTTCGTCTGCGCTGGTAGTGCGGTGTTTAGTCTGCGCTGGTTGGGAGGTGTTTAGTCTGCGTTGGTTGGGTGGTGTTTAGTCTGCTGGTTGGGCGGTGTTTAGTCTGCGTTGGTTGGGCGGTGTTTAGTCTGCGTTGGTTGGGCGGTGTTTAGTCTGCGTTGGTTGGGCGGTGCTTAGTCTGCGTTGGTTGGGCGGTGCAGTGTTTGGTCTGTCGATAGTACAGCTCGGTGTTTGTAATTTGTGTTGGTAGTGCAGTTCGATGCATCAAATTAGGGAAATCTCTATCTGGGATCATAAAGTTTTTAAAATATCTAAAGCACTTTCATTTATAGACAAGCCCCTTGTCTTTGGAGCCAATTAATTACTACTCCAGTATAGTGGCTATTTTAAAGGCAAAAGCAGCAGCCTATTTGCGCACATAATGGTCCTATAAGAACATAAGAAATAGGAGCAGGAGTAGGCCATTTGGCCCCTCGAGCCTGCTCCGCCATTCAATAAGATCATGGCTGATCTTCTACCTCAACTGCACTATCCCCATATCCCTTGATTCCCTTAATATTCAAAAATCTATCGATCTCTGTCTTGAATATACTCAACGACTGAGCCTCCACAGCCCTCTGGGGTAGAGAATTCCAAAGATTCACAACCCTCTGTGAAGAAATTTCTCCACATCTCAGTTCTGAATGGCCGACCCCTTATCCTGAGACACTGACCCCTGGTTCTAGACTCCCCAGCCAGGTGAAACATCCTCACAGCATCTACCCTGTCGAGCCCTGGTAAGAATTTTGTATGTTTCAATGAGATCACCCCTTTCTTCTAAACTCTGGAGAATATAGGCCTAGTCTACTCAATCTCTCCTCGTAGGACAATCCCCCATCCCAGGAATCAGTCTGGTGAACCTTCATTGCACTCTCTCAATGGCAAGTATATCCTTTCTTCGGTAAGGAGACCAAAACTGTACACAATACTCTAGGTGTGATCTCACCAGGGCCCTATATAATTGCAGTAAGATTACTTTACTCTTATACTCAAATCCTCTTGTAATAAAGGCCAACATACCATTTGTTTTCCTAATTGCTTGCTGTACCTGCATGTTAACTTTCAGTGATTCGTGTACAAGGACACCCAGGTCCCTCTGAACAACATTTCCCAATCTCTCTCCATTTAAATAATACTCTGCTTTTCTATTTTTCCTACCAAAGTGGATAACTTCACATTTCTCCACATTATATTCAATTTTCCATATTCTTGCCCACTCACTTAGCCTGTCCATATCCCCTTGAAGCCTCCTTGCATCCTCCTCACAACATACGTTCCCACCCAGCTTTGTATCATCAGCAAACTTGGACATATTACATTTGGTTCCCTCATCCAAATCATTGATCTAGATTGTGAATAGCTGAGGTCCAAGCACTGATCCTTGCGGTACCCCACTAGTTATAGCCTGCCAACCCGAAAATGACTCGTTTATTCCTACTTGTTTTCTGTCCGTTAACCAATCCTCAATCCATGCTGGTATATTACCCTAATCCCATGAGCCCTAATTTTGTTTAATAACCTCTTGTGTGGCACCTTATCGAATGCCTACAGAAAATCAAAATACACCACATCCACTGGTTCCTCATTATCTATTCTGCTAGTTACAACCTGAAAAAACTCTTAACTGATTCGTCAAATGTGATTTCCCATTCATAAATCCGTGTTGACTCTGCTCAATCCTATAATTATTTTCTAAGTGCCCTGTTACCACGTCCTTCATAATAGATTTTAGCATTTTCCCTACTTCTGATGTCAGGCTAACAGGTCTGTAGTTCCCCGTTTTCTTTCTCCCTCCTTTCTTAAATAGTGGGGTTACATTTGCTACTTTCCAATCTGCGGGAGCCGTTCTAGAATCTATGGAATTTTGGAAGATGACAACCAATGCATCCACTATCTGTATAGCCACCTCTTTCAAAACCGTAGGATGTAGGCCATCAGGTCCAGGGGATTTATCAGCTTTCAGTCCCATTAATTTCTCCACTACTTTTTTTTTTACTAATACTAATTTCTTTCAGTTCCTCATTCTCGCTAGACCCTTGGTTCGCCATTATTTCCGGGAGGTTTTTTGCGTCGTCTTCCATGAAGACAGACACACAGTATTTGTTTAATTTCTCTGCCATTTTCTTATTCTCTGTTATAATTTCTCCTGTCTCGGCCTGTAAGGGACCCATGTTTACTTTTGCTAATCTTTGTAGAGCAATGAGATAAATGACCTGATAATCTGTTTTGGTGAGTTGGTTGAGCAATAAATGTTGGCCAGGACACTGAGAACTCTGTTCTTTGAACAGTGCCATGGGATCTTGTCCTTCTGAACAGGCAGACAGGGCCTCAGTTTAATGTCTCATCTGAAAGACTGCACCTCTGATAATGCAGCACTCCCTCAGTACTGCACAGTCAGCCTAGATTGTGTTCAAATGGGGTTTGAACCCACAATCTTCTGACTCAGGAGAGAATGCTACCACTGAACCAAACTGATTTAAGATGGAAGCTGACTGACCTTGCAACACTTCAAATGGACTCAGGTGGACTTTGGGAAAACAGACTAGGTTGATCTGGTAATTGGGTTTGGTTTTAGAAGTTCAAGATGTACATTGTTTAGGCCTTTGTATCCAGGTGATTTTCTAACACATTGCTAATTATTATGACATCCAGTAGTCTTTTATACAGTGTTTTTGATCTTGGGTGATTGAGCCTGTGCATGGAGACCTAGAAACTGAGACCTGCAGGTTTTCTCTAGTTTTCATTTCAGTTTCTAGAATTAACACTTGTTACTGCGTGCGCCATGAATCATTTCGCACCTATAGCCTTGTGTTGGAGATCTACAAAAGCCTGTTTTATCCAAAAGCCCTATCCCATAACAAACTGCATAAGAAATATGTTCTAGCATATACATTTGTGGATTCATTCTTTTTAAGTATTCTACTATTAGTATCTTTCTGTGCACCATCTCAGTTGTAAATAAGTATGCTTTAGCATGACAGTGCGGTATAATGAACAAGTGAGCTTGGTGTGCAACCCACATGATCCCAGGTGCAGTATGCCCTAGTTGAAGGGTAATGCACATACAAAGCTGCAGGTTCTGGTTCATTGAGAGCCTCAGTCTGCCCTTCTGGTATGAACACGTTACAAGTGCTGGGAGATGGCGCAAACCACAACAGGCAGCGCTGCGGACTGTAGCTTCAGTAGCAGTGTCACACACTACATAGCTGGGTTCGCAGTGTCTTATAGTCATTTACTCGCGCTCTTGCTGCAGTTTGTTGAGTTCAATTTTAATGTGTGAAAATGATTCGGGCTTGGTAGACTTTGCAGCCCCATGGTTCATTCCATGCAGTGGCTGTTAAAGCAATTTGAGCAGAGATTCTCCATGAGAATGTTGCCAGTTTTCTCCTCTTTAGCCTCTTGTGGCTAAAGATGCTGACTCTGGGCTGCAGTTCCACAGCTGTTCACAGCCTTCCCATCTGTGTGGTTTAGACAGGGATTTTGCCACGATTATTGGGGAAGTTGATCATGGCGTCTATATATAAGGTTTGAAGCAGTGGGTAATGGAAGTGTTGAGCTGGGACTGGTATCAAATGCATTGTGTGCTGGTGGCTAACTCGTGCTGTTGCTTTCTTTTCCCAGGATGCCTTTGTGGTGTTGTATGGAAATAACGCTGCTGCTCGTAGCCGTCAGTTGCACGAGTCGGTCGTGAATTGGATTATGGCACTAACTGCTGTGGGTGCGACGCTGGCCATTGCTGCATTCCTGGCCCGGAGAAGGTAACGGCTGCGAGACTACACTAAGAGGCAAGCCTTGGTCAACAACCGCTGATTTGGAAGAATATCTTATCCGACTGGCATGACTGTGAAAGCTGCACTAATAGATCTCAGCTTATTCCTAGTGTTGGGACTGATTTCTCAGCTATTTGTACATTATGTATTGTGTATGTGTGTTCAGTTTACAAGTATGAAGCATTCAGGGTGGTGCTGTGATGGAAGTGGAGATTATCTACAAACAAATCAACTACATCAGTTAGTGAAGCTAACTTTTTATTCAGGAATATTAAACCTGGAGTGGAGGTGCTGACCAGCAACTTATACAATGAAGATCTCTGTTAGGTGACTGTACTGGATCGCCAAGAGTGCGGGATACAGGTCTGATCTCTCACGGCACTATGGTGTTAATTTTGATACGCATCCTGTTGGATGTGACTGAGCAGATCGGGAGCCAGGCTGTACAGGAAGGAAACCTAGTCACTGGAATTCAAGAGCGGCCTGGGAAAAAGCTGCTTGTTCTCTGGATGCCTGTGGCCTGAGCGGGCTAGAAACCAAAGGAAATGGTGGGCAACATCCTCAACAAAAAGACACACACCCTCTGCACAGAGCTACCAGGATAACACAAGCAATGGATGGGAGAGGAGAGGTTTCTTGCTACTGAAGGCTGACTTTGATATTTTATTTACACCATATTTAAAATTCTTTTTAACCAGCTGGTGTTATGATGTGTTTGGATGGGGCGGGCACTCTGTGTTGGCACCACGCCAGTGCCATTTAGAGCCGGTCTCGATGGGCAGCCTATGTCCTTGGGGGCCCTCTTGGTGATTCTCAAGAATGGATAATACAGAAGAATTTGAGTCAGCTGTCCTGGAGCGGACTGCAGGTTGAAGCTCTCGCTGCTCCTCAGGGTTTTGGCCATTTTGTCAAGATGGCGTGAAGTGATCATTTGTGAATGAGTGCGGGTCCCCACATTTCTTTAATGCGTCAAATTTATTTTTAAAAGGTTTTCAGCTGCAACGTGTGGATGCTGAAGTGTGACTACTGGTCACTATATTCACTAATCATTCCTCCTTCGATTGCTGCTCACACCACGTTAGAAGCGAGCCTATTTTACACAGAATGTCTTAAAATTTAAATTAAAATGATTTGTTTTTAAATTAAACATTAAAACACTGCCTTCTGCTGTTTATTGCTATTCTTCCCTGATGCAGTATGTTGGTAGACAATTTGAGTGTAGAGGGCATCACACACAAGCCTGCTGCTGTCCACATGTATGCAGACTGCAGCAGGTGCCACTGGATTCACATCAGGAGCAGGGTTCCTGGCTGCTTTACTCTTGCCCAGAGGCACTGAAGCCAATTGCAGCACCCCTATTCGTGCCCCACTTCATGGAATCATAGAATGATACAGCACAGAGTGAGGCCATTCGACCCATCCTGTCTGTGTCAGCTCCTTAAATTAGCTATCCAGTTAGTCCTGTTCCTCTGCTCTTTCCTCATTTATCCCCTTCAAGTATATATCGAATTCCTTTTTGAAAGTTACTTCCAGATCATAACTCGCTGCTCATGATGCCTCTGATTCTTTTGCCAATTACCTGAGATCAGCTAATTCAGTCGAGTTGGGGTTGAGCCTAGGCCTTGCTGGTTTGTTCACTATGTAACAGTGGGTGGCACCTTGTTTGACCAGCAGTGGAGCTGGTGCTGAGGCATGCCCTTGGCTTGATCTCCTGTCCACATTTGGGTTCTACATGGTAGATAGACAGTGCTATATAGTGTAAATGCTGAGCTGTTCAAATTTACATAGGTGTTTCTTTTTGTGGGCCTGGGTACAGGGAGATGTATTCCAATAATCACACCTCATAGAAGGGAGTCTACCTTCCACCACTGAATAAGTGTGCGCATGTGTGTGTCTATATATATATATAGACGCACACACTGGTACAGAAGTGCCAGTTAATGGATGCTTCCTAACTGAGAAGGGACTGCAGTTCCTGTGTTTTAACACTCTGTCCCACTTGTTTCCTGCTGTGAGCTGTGCAGGTGACATTTCTCAAACATACCAGCGAGTACAGAACTTTATTATAAGAGCAACCTTTATTATAAATTGCATTTTTTACAATCATGTGACATATTTCAACACTTCAAACTGCTGCTGAAGGTGCATTGTATGGTCATTTTACAATTCAGCGGGACACTAGGAGGTTTAGAGTTGAGGTGTTAGGCCATTTTAAAATAGTTGCTGGGTGAGATTCTGTTGGAACACTCCAGCTCCGGATTAAAATGAAAACACTCAGCTAAACAGGGACTTCACTTCTTCCACTCGTTCTTCTCGTAATCCCACTTGGAGGCAAACCCCTCGATGGGGTTCATGCGCATGTCCAGCATTCTCTTGGCCTGCATTTTCTGCCACTCCTCCTCGAAGGTGTGTGGCGGGGAAGGATACACTGAAGGAATGTAGAAACATAACACTTTTAGTCTATGGGTTTATACACAGTGGGAATCGCTCTTTGGTTTTATTGTCAGCCTAAAGCTGGGGCCTGAGTGGCTGTCCAGTAATAGCAACAAAAAAAACCTTTCACCAATAGAGGAAAGGGACAGAACTGCTAAACCAGGAAGGGTGATTAGGAGAGGTGACTGAAAGCTTGTTTGAAAAGTTGAATGTGATGAGCTTTTTAAAGGAGGGGTGGTGAAAGGAGGGAGTTTCAGAGTAGGGCTCTAGTTTGAGAGAAGCTGCCATCAATGGGTGGGATGGGGTGGAATGTACTGAAAGCTGGAATGTGTATGTGGGAGGAGATTGCAGAGATAGAATGGGGTGAGGCCATGGAGGGATTTGCAGGCTAGGAGGAGGGTGTTAGATTTAACAGTGGGAGACTGGAACAAATGTAGGGCAAAGCTGGAGCTTGTGGAGGATGGGAGTAGTCTAATGTCGGTGACAAAGGCATGATTTTCAACAATGGAGGGGCGGAAACGGGCAATGTTGTATAAACGGTGATGGCTAGGATGTGTGGGTCAAACGGGTCTGCTTACATCTGAATGAGTAGCTGGGCCGTGGAAGCTACCAAAGGCTTTGCTTTCAGTGTTGTCACACTGTTGGGCAAGCAGTCTGACAGCACGGAGGTAGTTGAGACCTGGGTATCATTACTATGTATGGAAACTGAACCCCGTGCCTATGGATATGTCACCTGGGGAGAGCAGGTCGATAACAAAAGAGGAGACTTTGTGATGGTGCTGAGCAGGGAAGAGAAGCCATTGCTGGTAATGTACTGCCGTGGGAAAGCAAGGAATGGAACCATGCAACAGCAGCCCCAGGGCGCTAGATGAAGAGCCATTAGCAAAGGTTTGCGTCAAAAGCAGGAGAGATAACATCACAGTCACAGAAGTTAGGGCTGTTTTGGTGCGGAGAAGGGTGGAAGGTAGTTTGGAGGGGTCAGACCAAGTTGTTTTGGGAGAGATGGAAGGTAACATGTTTTAGGACTTTAGAAAGGAAGAAAAGGGGCATAGTTAGATTTGTCACGGGTGTTTTTTTTTGAAGAGGGACAATTACTGAGGAAAGGGGAACATTGATGACTGGTAGCATGGGTGAGAGTAAGTGAAACTGAGTGAGGAGGGGAGCAAGAGTAGGCTTCATGGAAGAAATGCTTGGACGGTGGGGGCTAGATGGAAGAGAAACTGCAAAATGCTGAGGGTTCAGTGCTAGAATTGGTGGGGGGGGCGCGATGAGGCAGCTGCACGGATGGTCTCAATATCGAGGAGCTCCTTGCAACTGTTTGAGGTGAGAGGGGATGATTGGGTGAGGAGTTTAAGCAGGTGGAGGTGGTGGTGTCCCTCTAGTAGGTGACTTGTTGAGAGCAAGACATAGGCATAGCTACACTGTACAACCCATCACTGTAAATAGTGTAATTGCACTGTAGAATACGTAACATTAAGTTGGGTGGAAGATAGGTGGCTGGCCAGGAGAGCGTTGGAATAGTTGAGTCTAGAGGTAATAAAGGCATAGATGAGGGTTTCAGCAGCATTTGAGCTGAGGCAGGGGCGGATGACATTATGGAGGTTGAAGTAGGTGGTCTCAGTGAAGGAACAGATAGGTGGTCAGAAGCTGATATCTGGGTCAAATACAACGGCAACGTGGTGAAGATCTGGTTCAGCCTCAGACAGTGGCCAGGGAGGGGGATGGAGTTTGTGGCGGGGACTGAAGTCAAGGGCTTCAGTCTGCCCAATATTTATTGGAGGAAATTTCTGCTCATCCAGTACTCGATGTGGGACAAGCAGCCTGACAATTGAGAGACAGTGGAGGGGTTGAGGTCATGCTCTGTCGTCAGTTAAGATGTGGAACCTGACATATTTTCAGATGATGTTGCCGAGAGGCAGCATATAGATGAGAAATAGGAGGGGGGCAAAGGAGAGATCCTGGGGGGACACCAGAGGCAAAGGTGCAGGAGGGGGAAGAGAAGCCATTGCAGGTGATTCTCTGGCTCTCAACCTCAGGATGTCTCAAAATGCTTTACATGAAATGTAGTCCCTGTTGCAAAGTAGGAAACCTGTCAGTCAATTTGCACATGGCAAGATCCGACAAACAGCAATGACATCATGACTAGATCATCTGCTTTAGTGATGTTGGTTGAGGGACAAATAGTGTCCAGGACACTGTGGAGAACTTCCCTGCTCCTCTTCAAATAGTGTCATAGGATCTTTTACATCCACCTGAGTGTGCAGACGGGGCCTTAGTTTAATGTCTCTTCCGAAAGACGGCACCTCCAATAATGGGACTTGAACCTATGACCTTCTGACTCAGAGGCGAAGGTGCTACCACTGAGCCAAGCCTGACACCTTTATGCAGTTTAGCTGCACTGGATCGAAAGGCAAATATTAACAACTGGATCCTTTCTGTTGAGGAAAGAATTTTTGTGTTTGAACTGAGGGAAGACAAGCTATGAACACAATGTCCATGTGTGTACTCCACTCACAGGGTTTACAGTGAAGTGGCTGCTGAGTTTTGGAGGGCCTATCTCTCCAAGGAGCCGCCACAGAACCACGCCTTGGATGAAGTGACACATCAGCCACTGTGAAACTGGGTGCTGCCCCTACAATCCCCAAACGAGGAGGCAGCACCAACAGAAACAAAGGAGCGTCCAAACCCAAGACTCGCCGGGGCCCTAACTCCCACTGGGCAGTTTGTGGCCTCCAGTTTGCAGCAGTCAGTGGTGTGCAGGGCTTAATGAGTGCCTGGACCTATCGCACTACAAACCAGGCCCAGTCAACAACACACGGGGTACAAAATGTTTACAGTCTCGCGACTAATCTCCCCCTCTGCAATTTGTAATTGGTGTAAAGTAAGTTTAATGATGAAAGAAGAGTGGGGAGGGGCTCACCGTAGAGCGTCTGCCACCACACAATCAGGCCGGTGAATCCGATGAAGATGAACATTCCACCCAACACCGTCTTCCACTCGTTGTTCGCTTTGCGCATCTCCATGTAGCTCTGGTGGAAAGTGACTCGATACACTAGAGTAAAATACGAACACAGGGTCAATGGGACGGCTCATTACATGCCTCCCTCACACTTATGCAACTCACCCACAGTGAACATAGTTCCTCCATAGGGCTCCATTAGGCTTAACTGCTGTCTAACTTTGTTAAGTCCGTGAATGATTGAGACACGGACCAGCAGGAGTGAAAACAAACAGATCTTTACTGGTGGAAGTCAATAACGAAACTAAACAGAGGCTCTCTAGCACCTTTTATACAGGGGTGGTCACTGCCGGTACTGCAGTCTGAGACCAGTTATTCTCTTAAAAGATACATACACAACAATTCCTCCCCTTTTAGATAAACAGTACATAACATTCATTTAACAACTAATGATAACGAATTACAATCACAATTACTGTTGCTAGATACATTGGTTAAGTTTAAGCAATTATAAGTTCAGTCTTTGAGGAGGCTTCCTGATTCTGTCTGGATAACGCCTCTTTGGAGTATCAGGTTCTTCTGGCAATGTTGAGTCGGAATCAATGTCGTTGTTTGGTTCATCTGCTTCCAATATTACCGGTTTTGCGGTAGCTGCAATTGGAACGTCGATTTCATTACCAGGTGTATCAGATCGTGGTGTGGAGTTGACGTTTTCCAGTGACTCTAGAATCTGGTCAGCATGGCGTCTTACAATGCTCTCCCCAACGTCCACGGTATGCATGAGAGGTCCTTGTCGTGTACAAATCGTTCCTGGCTGCCATTTCTCAGTGCGGTAGTCCCGGGCCAAAACTGGTTGACCTATCTTAAAACTCCTGGTCAGCCTTTCATTCATATTCTGAAACTGCCTGTTCGCCACATCTCTTCGGACGTTTGGCTTAACCAAATCCAAGCGGCATCGTAGTCTTCGATTGAAGAACATCATGGCTGGAGTTTGGTTGGTAACCGCATGTGTCGCATTCCGGTAGGCAAACAAGAAGTTGTCCACCTTGTGTTGTAGGGGTATATCTTCATTACACATTGCCTTGATAGCCTTCTTGAATGTTTGGACAAACCTCTCGGCCAATCCATTAGTGGCTGGATGATATGGGGCAGATGTGTAATGCTTAACACCATTGTTCTTTAAGAACCTCTGGAACTCTTCAGACACAAACTGTGGTCCATTGTCAGAGCAAATCTGTTCAGGCAGCCCATTCCTGGTGAATATGGTTTGTAAAACTGTGATAGTTTTTTCCGTGGTGGTTGAGGACATTTTTATTACCTCTGGCCACTTTGAATGTGCATCCACCGCAATTAAAAACATCGAGTCCATGAAGGGACCAGCAAAATCAATGTGCACCCTTTGCCATGGAGATGAGGGCCACTCCCATGGATGCAGAGGAGCTTGTGGTGGGGCGTTTTGGACCTTCTGGCATCCTGCACAGCTCTTGGTCATCTCTTCGATTTCTCTATCGATTCTCGGCCACCACACAAACGCTCTGGCTAAGCTCTTCATTTTTACCCCCCCCAGATGACCCTCATGAAGCTCATTGAGCACTCTATCCGTCAACTTAGGTGGAATTACTACTCTGGATCCACACATCAAGGTTCCTCTGCACACTGACAGCTGTTCTCTTCTCGGCGAGAATGCAGGCAGCAGTGGTTCACCATGTGCTGGCCATCCCTTCACTGTTAAATCATAGACCTGTGATAGTGTCGGGTCATTCCGTGTTTCCTTTTCTATGTTTGCATTCGTCACCGGGAGGCATTCGACTATGGTCGAGTGGAATAACTGCATTGGATCCACTGCAAGGTCTTCTTCTTCCACCGTCGGCAACGGTAGATGTGACAATCCATCAGCATTTCCATGCTGTTTAGTTCCTTTGTACTCGATGTCATATTGGTGTGCCCCTAGGAAAAGGGACCATCTCTGCAGCCGTTGTGCTGTCATTATCGGTACGTCCTTGAGGGTTGAAAATGGAGACAAGAGGTTGATGATCGGTTAGTAGAGTAAATTTTTGACCGTGCAGGTAGTGATTGAATTTCTTCACCCCCCACACTAGGCTGAGGGCCTCTCTGTCAATCTGGGCGTAGTTACGCTCGGCAGAAATTAACGAGCGTGACGCAAAAGCTATCGGCCTCTCCAAACCATCAAGGAATTTATGTGACAGTACCGCCCCAATGCCGTAGGGAGACGCATCACACGCCAGCCTGATTGGCAGTGCTGGGTTGTAGTGAGCCAATACTTCCTTTGAAGTGATTAAGTCCTTACTCTTCTGAAAAGCACGCTTACAATCATCGCTCCATTTCCATGCTACCCCCGTTCATAGCAGGGCGTTCAGTGGGTGCAGAATTGTCGACAAATTCGGCAAAAACTTATGATAGTAATTCACCAACCCGAGGAATGGCCTCAGCTGCGACACATTTTCAGGCGCTGGGGCCTTAACAACCGCTTCAATTTTGTCAGGGGACTTATGTAACCCCTCTTCATTAATCACGTGGCCACAATACGATATCTGTTTCTTAAAAAATTCGCACTTGGGGCGGTTGGCTCGCAGCCCATGTTCCCGTAGTCTAGTGAGCACCTGTTCTAGGTTGTTAAGGTGTTCACTGTCATCTTCACCTGTTACAAGGATGTCGTCCAAGTAACACTGAGTCCCCGGAATCCCTTGCAGGACTTGTTCCATCGCTCTTTGCCATATCGCCGGAGCCGATGCTACTCCGAATACCAATCGATGATACTGGTAAAGACCTTTGTGAGTGTTTATCGTGAGATACTTCCTAGAGGACTCTTCAACCTCCATCTGCAAATATGCTTGTGCTAGGTCAATTTTTGTAAAACGCTTCCCTCCAGACAGCGAGGCGAAGATGTCTTCTATCCTTGGAAGAGGATATTGTACTGTGCGAAGGACAGGGTTCACCGTCACCTTGAAATCCCCACAGATGCAAATCTTCCTTGGCTCTCCGGACTTATTGCTTAACGTTTTCTTCATGACAGGAACGATGGGTGTCGCCCACTCGCTCCAGTCGACCTTAGACAACACGCCCGCCTTCTCCAGATTCTCCAGCTCTGCCTCGACGGCTGGGCGAATTGCATATGGTACCGGTCTCGCTTTGAAAAACTTGGGAACTGCATTCTCTTCTATTTTTATCGAGGCGGTTACGCCTTTAAGCGTGCCCAGTTCTTGTTGAAATACCTCTTTGGCGTTAGCTAAGATTGTTGACAATCGTCCAGGAGTGACGTCTTCATCTTTTTTACCGTCCACCGTCATTGCATGAATTGAATGCCAATCTAAGTTTATCTTCCTGATCCATTCCCGTCCCAATAACGGTGGTCCACCATTTGGCAGTATGTAGAGATACAATTTCCGTATTTTCTTGCCATTGTATTCGACAGGCACCCTTATTTTTCCTCTGGGGTATACTTTTTGCCCCGTATATGTTGTCAAGACGATGGGTGTCTCTCTCAAGGGTATGTGTGAAAATAGCCACTCGTAGTCTCGTCGATTCATGACAGTTAGCACTGATCCTGTATCCAATTCCATTTTAACTTGGGACCCTGCTATCGTGAGAGTGACCGAAATGGTTCGGTGATCCTCTTTTGCGATTACATTGTGAAGTTTGAGACAGCTTAGTCTCCTGTTTCCGGATTCACTATCGCTCATCTGGTCTTCGGAACTACTGTCCGTCATCTTTTGTAGTTTCTTGTACGGTTCCTTAGTAGCCTTTTTGTTGTCGCTGGTCTTCTTCCCAGACCTACAAACTCGTGCAATGTGTCCAATCTTCCCGCATTGTCTGCATATTTTGTCTTTGGACCAGCAGCCCTTCTGGTCATGGTTTGTTCTGCCGCAGCGATAACATTTTGCAAATCCCCGTGTCATTTCGTGGGTGCCATATTCCTGTGGTTTTTGTTGAATTTCTGCAGCTCCCCTGGCTGCTGCTTCATATGATACTGCCACGCTGAAAGCCTTATCCAGCGTCAGCTCTTTTTCTGAGAGTAACTTCTTCTGTGTTCCTTCACTCAGGAGTCCACAGACAAATTTGTCCCGTAGGGTATCTGCCAGTCCTGCTCCGAACTGGCAGTGCTTTGATAGCTTGCGTCGTTCCGTAAGATACTCAGCATTGCTCTCATCTTTGTGCTGAGTTCTCCTGTGGAATTTAAATCTTTCTGCTATCAACAGCGGTGCAGGGTTTAAGTGTTCCTGTAGGACAGCAACAATTTCATTAAAACTCTTCGCCTTCGGTTTGGCTGGAGTAATCAGATCCCGCAATAGGCCGTACGTTCTAGCGCCCATTAAGTTTAGCAATATCGATGCCTTTTTCCCCTCCGCTATTTCGTTTGCCTCGAAATATACCTCGACTCTTTCCACATACATGGTCCAGTCCTCTAATGTATTATCAAAAGCAGTGATACAGCCAGTCTTCGGCAGCTTGCAAATCTAAAATGGCGCCTCCCGCGCTTTGCCTTCTTCCCGATTTAACAAAATGGCAGCTCCCGCGCTTTGTCTTCTTCCCCGCTGTTGTTAGCGCTGCTTTCCACGGTTTCCTGCGCGTTAAATATTGATTCTTTTTCTTTTATTATTTTCCCGTCGTGGAGCGGACCCTCTGGGACACTTCCCTCCCTCTTCTTAGGTCCGAACGCTGCCCGGCTTCGAAGCACTGGCCGCGCCCTGTGTGATCCACCCTCTCTCTCTCTCTTTGCTTCCCGACTCGCTGCCCGGCCCCGTTGAAAAGCCACCCGATCGAGCTTCAGCCCGCCGCAGCCCAGGAAGGATCAGAGCACTACCTGCCACCAGCCCGATTAGCTGGGAAACCATGGACCGAGGAACCCAGCCTAGCTCTGGAAAGTCGCTCCTGCAAGTTTTTAACCCGATGATTGACGGTCGACGCCCGTTTCTCGAGTTTCAATGGACTCTATTTTTTTTTCTTTCTTCTGGCTCCGACCTTCAACAACGTCGTCGGAGCTGCTGCCGAGTTGCAGGTAAGTACGTTTCTTACTCGTCGCCAGTGTTAAGTCCGTGAATGATTGAGACACGGACCAGCAGGAGTGAAAACAAACAGATCTTTACTGGTGGAAGTCAATAACGAAACTAAACAGAGGCTCTCTAGCGCCTTTTATACAGGGGTGGTCACTGCCAGTACTGCAGTCTGAGACCAGTTATTCTCTTAAAGGTACATACACAACAAACTTGAACCACACAGGACAGGCTAATGGGGATTTGCAGATCAATAGGTTCTCAGACTCAATTGCACATAAATTTTTTTTATTCGTAAATGGGATGTGGACGTTGCTGGCAAAGCCAGTATTTATTGCCCATCCCTAATTGCCCTTGAGAAGGTGGTGGTGAGCCGCCTTATACAACTAAGAAACTAGCTAGGCCATTGCAGAGGGCAGGTAAGAGTCTGGAGTCACATATAGGCCAGACCAGGTAAGGACAGCAGATTTCTTTCCCCAAAGGCCATTATGAACCAGATGGGTTTTTACGACAATCCGGTAGTTTCATGGTCACCATTACTGATGCTAGCTTTCTATTCTAGATTTTTAAAAAAAAATTTAATTAACTGAATTTAAATTCCCATTTGCCATGGTGGGATTTGAACCATGTTCCACCAGATCATTAGTCCAAGCCTCTGGCTTACTGGTCCAGTAACATAACCACTATGCTACCGTACCCATCAAGGAGGCAATAAATATTATTCAACCTACCCCCCTCCCTCCTCATCTTATTACTGAGACTTGGTGAGACATTGAGTTTGAAATCATTTTTTAGAAACATCAATTTTCTGAGTTGCAAAGATCCAATTGAGGTCAGGACTCACTGCCAGTTAAGCCTGTCCGTGATGTCACTGCCAGTCCCGGCTGAGGTCAGGGGTCACTGCCCGTGATGTCACTGAGATATAATGCGGCTGGGATGGGAGCAGGGCTACTGGAAGAAACTTGTGATGTTTGGTGTAAACGGTTTCTCTGTTTTCCCTCACGCAGGTCCATGATATCCCTCATCAGTGACATCACAGACAGGCCTAACAGGCATTGAACCCTGACCTCACGTAGTTCCCTTGACTGGGCAGCGCAGTAAATTAGACAATGGCCTTGGGATTTGTGTTTGAATCCAGCCCAAACTAATGGGACACGAGTCTCCTTTATCTGCTGCCCGTAAGGGTCCTGATGAAGAATGAGCTCAGGGAGTTCGAATCTAGTCCCCAGTGGGCACTAACAACACAGGCCCCAGAATTGAACATTAATTCCCATGAAATCACCAGTCTCGTCATACAGACCACAGCACAGCTGGTACTAGGAGGGTAAAGTGACAATAATCAAGTGAGAGACACCAATCTCAGCTCAGGAGCTAACACACAGTAAAGCTGAGTAGAGGGAGTTTCACTCGGCATCTAACTGGAGCTGCACCCAAGCTGGAAGCACTCGATACAAACACTGGCTACCAGTTTGGAGAGCGTTCCATTCCCCAGCACCAACATCCGCTCAACGGGAGGAAAACCTTTGGTACCCACAAGTCTCAGATTCTCTTACATGCAATCTTTTCTTCATTGGTCAGGTTCTTCCATGAACTCTTCTCCTTTTCCTTCAGGGCCGCCTGCTCCGCACTCAGATTCCTCAAATAACGAACATCGGGGAGAGGCGTATCCCTCCGATCACAGTACATCGGCACCGACAGGTCCTCGCCTTTAGCAACCTCTGGGGAATAACATGCAGAGCCATTAGTGTCCAGTGTGTCTCTACTCCCATTAGTGTCCAATGTGTCTCTCCCCCCGTTAGTGTACAGTGTGTCTCTCCCCCCGTTAGTGTACAGTGTGTCTCTCCCCCCGTTAGTGTACAGTGTGTCTCTCCCCCCATTAGTGCACAGTGTGTCCCTCCCCCTGTTAGTGTACAGTGTGTCTCTCCCCCGTTAGTGTACAGTGTGTCTCTCCCCCCGTTAGTGTACAGTGTGTCTCTCCCCCCGTTAGTGTACAGTGTGTCCCTCCCCCTGTTAGTGTACAGTGTGTCTCTCCCCCGTTAGTGTACAGTGTGCCTCTCCCCCCATTAGTGTACAGTGTGTCTCTCCCCCCATTAGTGTACAGTGTGTCTCTCCCTCCGTTAGTGTACAGTGTGTCTCTCCCCCCGTTAGTGTACAGTGTGTCTCTCCCCCCATTAGTGTACAGTGTGTCTCTCCCCCCATTAGTGTACAGCGTGTCTCTCCCCCGTTAGTGTACAGTGTGCCTCTCCCCCCATTAGTGTACAGTGTGTCTCTCCCCCCATTAGTGTACAGTGTGTCTCTCCCCGTTAGTGTACAGTGTGTCTCTCCCTCCGTTAGTGTACAGTGTGTCTCTCCCCCCATTAGTGTACAGTGTGTCTCTCCCCGTTAGTGTACAGTGTGTCTCTCCCTCCGTTAGTGTACAGTGTGTCTCTCCCCCCATTAGTGTACAGTGTGTCTCTCCCCGTTAGTGTACAGTGTGTCTCTCCCCGTTAGTGTACAGTGTGCCTCTCCCCCCGTTAGTGTACAGTGTGTCCCTCCCCCTGTTAGTGTACAGTGTGTCTCTCCCCCCACCGTTAGTGTACAGTGTGTCTCTCCCCCCATTAGTGTACAGTGTGTCTCTATTCCCCGTTAGTGTCTGGCGTGTCTCTCCCCCGTTAGTGTACAGTGTGTCTCTCCCCCCGTTAGTGTACAGTGTGTCTCTCCCCCCGTTAGTGTACAGTGTGTCCCTCCCCCGTTAGTGTACAGTGTGTCTCTCCCCCCACCGTTAGTGTACAGTGTGTCTCTCCCCCCATTAGTGTACAGTGTGTCTCTCCCCCGTTAGTGTACAGTGTGTCTCTCCCCCCATTAGTGTACAGTGTGTCTCTCCCCGTTCGTGTACAGTGTGTCTCTCCCTCCGTTAGTGTAGTGTCTCTCCCCCCGTTAGTGTACAGTGTGTCTCTCCCCCTGTTAGCATACAGTGTGTCTCTCTCCCCCCGTTAGTGTACAGTGTGTCTCTATTCCCCGTTAGTGTCTGGCGTGTCTCTCCCCCGTTAGTGTACAGTGTGTCTCTCCCCCCGTTAGTGTACAGTGTGTCTCTCCCCCCGTTAGTGTACAGTGTGTCCCTCCCCCCGTTAGTGTACAGTGTGTCTCTCTCCCCCCATTAGTGTACAGTGTGTCTCTCCCCCCGTTAGTGTACAGTGTGTCCCTCCCCCCGTTAGTGTACAGTGTGTCTCTCTCCCCCCATTAGTGTACAGTGTGTCTCTCCCCCCGTTAGTGTACAGTGTGTCTCTCCCCCTGTTAGTGTACAGTGTGTCTCTCCCCCCATTAGTGTACAGTGTGTCTCTATTCCCCGTTAGTGTCTGGCGTGTCTCTCCCCCGTTAGTGTACAGTGTGTCTCTCCCCCCGTTAGTGTACAGTGTGTCTCTCCCCCCGTTAGTGTACAGTGTGTCCCTCCCCCGTTAGTGTACAGTGTGTCTCTCCCCCCACCGTTAGTGTACAGTGTGTCTCTCCCCCCATTAGTGTACAGTGTGTCTCTCCCCCGTTAGTGTACAGTGTGCCTCTCCCCCCATTAGTGTACAGTGTGTCTCTCCCCGTTCGTGTACAGTGTGTCTCTCCCTCCGTTAGTGTAGTGTCTCTCCCCCCGTTAGTGTACAGTGTGTCTCTCCCCCTGTTAGCATACAGTGTGTCTCTCTCCCCCCGTTAGTGTACAGTGTGTCTCTATTCCCCGTTAGTGTCTGGCGTGTCTCTCCCCCGTTAGTGTACAGTGTGTCTCTCCCCCCGTTAGTGTACAGTGTGTCTCTCCCCCCGTTAGTGTACAGTGTGTCCCTCCCCCCGTTAGTGTACAGTGTGTCTCTCTTCCCCCATTAGTGTACAGTGTGTCTCTCCCCCCGTTAGTGTACAGTGTGTCTCTCCCCCCGTTAGTGTACAGTGTGTCTCTCCCCCCCGTTAGTGTACAGTGTGTCTCTCCCCCCGTTAGTGTACAGTGTGTCCCTCCCCCTGTTAGTGTCCAGTGTGTCTCTCCCCCCGTTAGTGTACAGTGTGTCTCTCCCCCGTTAGTGTACAGTGTGTCTCTCCCCCGTTAGTGTACAGTGTGTCTCTCCCCGTTAGTGTACAGTGTGTCTCTCCCCCCGTTAGTGTACAGTGTGTCTCTCCCCGTTAGTGTACAGTGTGTCTCTCCCCCCGTTAGTGTACAGTGTGTCTCTCCCCCTGTTAGTGTACAGTGTGTCTCTCCCCCCATTAGTGTACAGTGTCTCTCTCCCCCCGTTAGTGTACAGTGTCTCTCTCCCCCCATTAGTGTACAGTGTCTCTCTCCCCCCGTTAGTGTACAGTGTGTCTCTCCCCCCGTTAGTGTACAGTGTGTCTCTCCCCGTTAGTGTACAGTGTGTCTCTCCCCCGTTAGTGTACAGTGTGCCTCTCCCCCCGTTAGTGTACAGTGTGTCTCTCCCCCGTTAGTGTACAGTGTGTCTCTCCCCGTTAGTGTACAGTGTGTCTCTCCCCGTTAGTGTACAGTGTGTCTCTCCCCCGTTAGTGTAGAGTGTGCCTCTCCCCCCGTTAGTGTACTGTGTGTCTCTCCCCCCGTTAGTGTACAGTGTGTCTCTCCCCCGTTAGTGTACAGTGTGTCTCTCCCCCCGTTAGTGTACAGTGTGTCCCTCCCCCTGTTAGTGTCCAGTGTGTCTCTCCCCCCATTAGTGTACAGTGTGTCTCTCCCCCGTTAGTGTACAGTGTGTCTCTCCCCCGTTAGTGTACAGTGTGTCTCTCCCCCCGTTTGTGTACAGTGTGTCTCTCCCCGTTAGTGTACAGTGTGTCTCTCCCCCCGTTAGTGTACAGTGTGTCTCTCCCCCCATTAGTGTACAGTGTGTCTCTCCCCGTTAGTGTACAGTGTGTCTCTCCCCGTTAGTGTACAGTGTGTCTCTCCCCCGTTAGTGTACAGTGTGCCTCTCCCCCCGTTAGTGTACAGTGTGTCTCTCCCCGTTAGTGTACAGTGTGTCTCTCCCCCTGTTAGTGTACAGTGTGTCTCTCCCCCCATTAGTGTACAGTGTGTCTCTCCCCCGTTAGTGTACAGTGTGTCTCTCCCTCCGTTAGTGTAGTGTCTCTCCCCCCGTTAGTGTACAGTGTGTCTCTCCCCCTGTTAGCATACAGTGTGTCTCTCTCCCCCCGTTAGTGTACAGTGTGTCTCTATTCCCCGTTAGTGTCTGGCGTGTCTCTCCCCCGTTAGTGTACAGTGTGTCTCTCCCCCCATTAGTGTACAGTGTGTCTCTCCCCCGTTAGTGTACAGTGTGTCTCTCCCCCCGTTAGTGTACAGTGTGTCTCTCCCCGTTAGTGTACAGTGTGTCTCTCCCCCCGTTAGTGTACAGTGTGTCCCTCCCCGTTAGTGTACAGTGTGTCTCTCCCCCCATTAGTGTACAGTGTGTCTCTCCCCGTTAGTGTACAGTGTGTCTCTCCCCCGTTAGTGTATAGTGTGTCTCTCCCTCCGTTAGTGTACAGTGTGTCTCTCCCCGTTAGTGTACAGTGTGTCCCTCCCCCTGTTAGTGTACAGTGTGTCTCTCCCCCGTTAGTGTATAGTGTGTCTCTCCCTCCGTTAGTGTACAGTGTGTCTCTCCCCCTGTTAGTGTCCAGTGTGTCTCCCCCCGTTAGTGTACAGTGTGTCTCTCCCCCCGTTAGTGTACAGTGTGTCTCTCCCCGTTAGTGTACAGTGTGTCCCTCCCCCTGTTAGTGTACAGTGTGTCTCTCCCCCCATTAGTGTACAGTGTGTCTCTCCCCCGTTAGTGTACAGTGTGCCTCTCCCCCCATTAGTGTACAGTGTGTCTCTCCCCGTTAGTGTACAGTGTGTCTCTCCCTCTGTTAGTGTAGTGTCTCTCCCCCCGTTAGTGTACAGTGTGTCTCTCCCCCTGTTAGCATACAGTGTGTCTCTCTCCCCCCATTAGTGTACAGTGTGTCCCTGCTCCCCCCGTTAGTGTACAGTGTGTCTCTACTCCCCCCGTTAGTGTACAGTGTGTCTCTACTCCCCCCGTTAGTGTCTGGCGTGTCTCTCCCCCGTTAGTGTCTGGTGTGTCTCTCCCCCCGTTAGTGTACAGTGTGTCTCTCCCACCGTTAGTGTACAGTGTTATTTAGTGTACCATTACTTCCCATCCAGAGGCTGCATTCATCGTGGCTGGTGATTTCAACAAAGCCAATCTGAAGAAAGTACTGCCTAAATACCATCAGCATATCACCTGCCCAACGCGAGCCAAGAACACACTAGATCACATTTACACTCCATTCTGGGATGCATACAAGGCCCTTCCCCGCCCTCCCTTTGGCAAATCAGATCACGACTCCATCCTGCTGCTACCCACTGTTATGTTCATTAATAACTAGACATTCTTATTATGAACAGCTAGCTTCTAGCTAGTCATTTATTCACACGTTCTCTAGGTACAGCATCTGTAGAGATTCAGCATGTGTACATCTGTGTGCAGGCAGCCATCTTGACTACTGCCTTGTGGGTAGCCTAGTGCATCGTGGGTAGTGTAGTCTTAAACACATACAACTAAATATACAGCTCTACGGCTCCATCTAGTGTACCACTCTAGAATGACATGTTATTGATCATTACATCCCCCTTTCTTTGAGGTTAAACAAAATCAATATCAATCAACTTTCAAGAAACACGATAAAGAAGATATCAGTAACACTTTTGTTAGTGCTCTATAAACATAAACATTTTCACAACAGTCAACACATTTTCAAAGCTTTACTTTATACTCAAAGATTAAGTCTATCAGGCTTTTTTACTTCACGTGTGGATCTTCCCAACACAGGTAAGTCTGATGTGTTTTCATGAGATTGTTCTGGTGGTGAATGACAAGATTCAGTTGCGGTATTGTCATCGATTTGCTGTTGGATAGTTTCTTGTGTTTTTAGGAGGGAACGGCGGTTCCTCCTGAGAATCTGTCCTTCCTCAGTTCTAACAGTGTATGACCTTGGTCGTACTTCCTCAAGAACTGTAGCTTTCCTGTTCCATGCATCTGGATCCTCAATCCTGACAACATCATCCCTTGTCAATGGTTTTAGGGTTTTGGATGACTTGTCATAGTATGATTTCTGTCTCAGCTTTAACAGTTGAAGTCTCTGTCTCAGTTCCTTACTTTGCTGTTCTTTTGCACAGCAGGGTAGCGTGGTGCGCAACTTGCGACCCATTAGTAGTTCAGCAGGTGAAGAACCAGAGTCTAAAGGTGAGGCTCGGTAGCTCAGCAGGGCGAGATAAGGATCAGACTTGCTTTCTTCAGTAGCTGCTTGAGAACTTGAACACCTTTCTCTGCCTTACCATTTGACTGAGCATACAAAGGACTGGATGTGATGTGCTGAAAGTCATAATGTACTGCAAACTGTTGCCACTCCTTACAGTTGAAGCACGACCATTGTCGCTAACGGCAATCTTGGGAATTCCATGTCTGGCGAAGATGGATTTCACATGCATTATGACACTGCTTGCTGTGGTGCTTGAGAGCAGCGCCATCTCAGGATAGTTAGAATAGTAGTCAATCACTATTAGATATTCTTTACCATTCAAATGAAAGAGGTCCATACCAACCTTTTGCCATGGTGCTGTTATCATTGGTTCCTTTGTTTGTTTGTTTTGGTGTTTCTGACATGTCTCACATTTGCCTATCATGTTTTCAATGTCCTTATTTATGCCAGGCCAATAAACAGTGTCTCTTGCTCTCCTTTTGCATTTTTCAATTCCGATGTGTCCCTCATGAATCCTTTTGAGCATGTCTTGACGTAGAGCCTGTGGAATGACTATTCTGTTCTGTTTTAGTAATAGTCCACTTGCGACACTCAATTCTGACCTTATGTGAAAGTATTTTGGAAAGGAACCTTTTGGCCAACCATGATGAATGTTCTCTATTACTGTTTGTAACACTGTATCTTTTACTGTTTCTTCTGCTATTTGCTTTGATTTTGTGTCTGACACGGGCAGCACAGCAGTGACCATACTCACATGAACATCCACGTCTTCTTCAGTAGAGCTCACTTGACTCATTGTGGGTGCTCGGGATAGTGCATCTGCTAACACTATGTATTTGCCTGGTGTGTAGATCAGTTCAAAGTCATATCTTTGCAGCTTCATCATGAGTCGTTGAATCCTTGGAGACATCTCATTCAGATTTTTTTTAATGATGGCAACCAGTGGGCTGTGGTCTATCTCAACTGTGAAGGTGGGAAGTCCATATATGTAGCCATGGAACTTTTCTAGTCCAACTACCAAGCCTAGACATTCCTTTTCAATCTGGGCATAACGACACTCAGTATCAGTCATAGACCTGGAGGCATAGGCAACAGGCTTCCAATCTTCATCCTCTGCTTGTAGCAAGACCGCGCCTAGGCCATCCTTTGATGCATCCGTTGAAACTTTGATTTTCTTTGTTGGGTCAAAGAAGGTGAGTACAGGTGTGGTTGTCAGCACTGTTTTGAGATTCATCCACTCTTGTTCATGTCTTTCTGTCCATGCGAACTCATTTGTTTTATGTAGCAGGTCTCGCAGACAGGTTGTCTTGGCTGACAAGTTAGGAATGAACTTTCCAATGAAGTTTATCATCCCCATGATGCGTAGCACTCCTTTTTTGTCAGTGGGTCGGGGCATTTTGAGTATGGCGTTTACTTTTTCCATATCTGGCTCTATTCCTTTACCAGATAGATTATCTCCTAGGAAAGTGACTTCCTGGATGCCAAACTGACACTTGGCTTTGTTGAGCTTCAGTCCATTCTGGCGTATGCTCTGTAGCACTTTAGTCAGTCTCTCGTTGTGTTCTTTCAATGTGGAGCCCCAGATGATGATGTCATCAACATAGACCCGAACTCCTTCCAGACCTTCAATTATGTGTTCCATCGCTCTATGAAAGATTTCAGATGCAGATATTATCCCGAAAGGCATTCTGAGGAAACAATACCTGCCAAATGGTGTGTTGAAGGTACAGTATTTGGTGCTCTCTTCATCCAGTTTTAGTTGCCAAAATCCTTGTGAGGCATCGAGCTTTGTAAAGTATCTGGCACCTGACATTTCACTGGTGATTTCTTCTCGCTTGGGAATCTGGTAGTGTTCACGTTTTATGTTTGCATTTAAGTCCTTTGGATCCATGCATACTCTTAGATCATTGTTCTTTTTCTTTACACATACCATGGAGTTAACCCAGTCTGTTGGCTCTTCGACTTTCCTGATGACTCCTAGTGTGGTCATTCTGTCCAGTTCTTTCTTCAGCCGGTCACGCAGGGGTGCTGGAACTCTTCGTGGAGCATGTATCACTGGCTGAGCATTCTCCTTTAGCTGGATCTTGTAAGTGAATGGTAGAACTCCAAATCCTTTGAACACATCCTGGAAATTACTCACTACAGAATCCACTGAGTCATCTGGTCTGCTTATGGCACAGTTTATACGGTAGACTCTCTTGACCAGTTCTAAGTCTTCACAAGCTTTGTCACCCAGTAGTGAATCAAGTCCTTCAGCCACAACAGAAAACATGAGATGATGCACTTTGTCTTTGACTGTCACTTTAAGTCTGCATACACCTAAGCTATCTATTTTCTGTCCATTATAGCTCTTCAGTAGTACTGACTTTTTCTGTATTTTGGGCTTTCCTTTCATGTTTTTAATGTCACTCATACTGATTAAGTTTGCTTTTGCCCCAGTGTCTAGTTTCAATGTAACTAATGCTCCATTTACCTGCAGTGGGATCATCCATTTGTCCTCTTTTACTGCATTAACTTTATGTTCAGCATTGTTTATTCCTGAGGGCTGCACATTTTCTGTATCCTTTTCTATATTGTCACATGACACCATTCCTACAAAAGATGTCTCACTTAAATCAGTGTCCTCAATCACATTGACTTGGACTTGTTGCCCTTTCTTTGTTTTTACTTTTGAAAAGCATTGTTTGGCAAAGTGATTCTTTCCATGACATTTTGTGCACATTTTTCCAAACGCTGGGCATTGTCTTAACTGGTGTTTGTAACCACAGCGTTTACAATTAAAAATTCCTTCCTCCGATTGCTTTTCATTTCTGTTCTGCCCATGTTTCTTCCCCTTGTAGGACACAGCACCAACAGCAGCACTTACTACAATTGCATCATTATTGATTTCACTGAAAGTCTTCGTGTGCTGTCGAGCTAGCTCACTGGCTTGGCATATTTTCACAGCATTTTCCAATGTCAGTTCGGTTTCTCTCAATAGACGTTCCCTAACCTTTTTATCATGAATACCAAACACAATTTGGTCACGAATCATGGATGCTTTCAGCTCAGAGAAATTACATGTCTGTGCTTTCAGTTTCAGATCAGTCACAAAGCTATCAAAAGTCTCATTTTGCTGCTGTGTCCTTGAACAGAACACATACCTCTCATAGGTTTCATTCTTTTTGGGAGAACAATGTGTATCAAATTTCTTTAGCACATCGTCTAATTTGTTTCTGTTCTCCTCTGGATTAAATACAAATGTATTAAATACCTCTATCGCCTGTGGGCCTGCAACCGTGAGCAGCAACGCTATTTTCCTTGCGTCTGGCTTCGTACCGAACCCGATGGCAGCAATGTAGAGTTCGAATTGTTGTTTGAAAGTCCGCCAATTGTAGTCAACATTTCCCGTGAGATTCAAAAACTCCGGTGGCTTCAAATTCTCCATGTCACGTTTCACAATTTTGAGCAGATCTTCACCAATCCTGGTACCATGTTATGTTCATTAATAACTAGACATTCTTATTATGAACAGCTAGCTTCTAGCTAGCCATTTAATCAGTACACGTTCTCTAGGTACAGCATCTGTAGAGATTCAGCATGTGTACCTCTGTGTGCAGGCAGCCATCTTGACTACTGCCTTGTGGGTAGCCTAGTGCATCATGAGTAGTGCAGTCTTAAACACATACAACTAAATATACAGCTCTACGGCTCCATCTAGTGTACCACTCTAGAATGACATGTTATTGATCATTACACCCACCTGTAGGCAGAAACTGAAACAGGAAAAGCCTGTGATGAGATCTCTACAACGGTGGTCGGATCAGTCAGACGCTATATTACAAGACTGTTTTGATTCCACTGACTGGGATATGTTCCGGAATGCCTCGGACAATGACATCAACACATATACAGATTCAGTCATTAGTTTCATAAACAAGTGCATAGATGACGTCGTTCCGAGGATTGTTGTACGAACATTTCCCAACCAGAAACCATGGGTACGTGGCGATATCCGTGCAATGCTAAAAGCACGGTCCATCGCATTCAACTCTGGGGACATAGCTCGTACTTTGATTTCTTGTACTCATCTAAGAAAAACCATCAAAAATGCAAAAAAACAATACACGGATAAAGTGGAGTCACACTATCATAGCTCAGATTCGCAAAGGATGTGGAGTGGACTACAATCTATTACGGACTACAAAGGGAAACCCAGCTGTGTCATGCCCAGTAATGCCTCTCTCCCGTACGAGCTTAACACTTTTTACGCCCGGTTTGAGGCCAACAACAACTGGCCTGTTACAAGGGCGCCCATGGCTCAGGACGACCGGGTCTTCTCAATCTCCGTGGCTGACGTGAGCAAGACTTTTAAGAGAGTGAACACCCACAAAGCACCCGGTCCAGATGGAATCCCTGGGCGTGTCCTTAGAGCATGCACTGACCAGCTGGCAGCCGTGTTTACGGATATATTCAACCATTCACTGTACCAGTCTGTAGTCCCCACCTGCTTCAAGATGACATCGGTTATTCCAGTCCCCCAAAAACCAAAAGTAACTTGTTTAAACGACTACTGCCCCATCGCACTCACTTCTGTCATCATGAAGTGCTTTGAGAGGCTGGTCAAAACCCACATCAACTCCTTACTAACTGACACACTGGACCCACTCCAATTTGCCTACCACCCAAAAAGATCTAGGGATGATGCCATTGCCACTGTACTGCACACTGCCTTATCACACCTATGTGAGAATGTTGTTCATTGATTATAGTTCAGCATTCAATACCATTATCCCCTCCAAGCTTGTCAACAAGCTCAGTGAGCTAGGACTTAACACCTCCCTATGCAACTGGATCCTGGACTTCCTGACGGGCAGACCCCAGGTGGTGAAAATAGGCAGTAACACCTCCTCCACACTGATCCTGAACATGGGAGCTCCCCAGGGTTGTGTGCTCAGCCCCCTTCTGTACTCCCTGTTTACTCACGATTGCGTGGCCACGCACAACTCCAACTCCATCATCAAGTTTGCTGATGACACTACCGTTGTAGGCCTGATCACAGATGGCGACGAGACAGGCTACAGGGAGGAGGTAAGAGCTCTAGCAGAATGGTGCAAGTACAACAACCTCTCCCTCAACATCAGCAAAACAAAGGAGATGATCGTGGATTACAGGAAGCGGCAGGGGGAGGGACACACCCCAATCTACATCAAAGGGGCTGAGGTGGAGAGGGTCAGCAACTTCAAATTGCTGGGTGTATTCATTACAGAGGACTTAACGTGGTCACATCACATCGACGTCGTAACGAAGAAGGCATGCCAACGCCTGTTCTTCCTCAGGAGACTGAAGAAATTTGGAATGGCCCCCCAGATTCTCACCAACTTCTACCGGTGCACCATCGAGAGTATCCTGTCCGGCTGCATCACTACCTGGTATGGCAACTGCACCGCCACAGACTGCAAGGCTCTACAGATGGTGGTGAAAGCTGCACAACATACTATAGGAATTAAACTACCTGCTGTCCAGGATATCTACCCCGAGAGGTGCTGGGGGAAGGCCCTGAGAATCATTAAAGACGCGAGCCACCCCAGCCACAACCTCTTCACCCTGCTCCCGTCCGGTAAGAGATACCGAAGCATATGGTCTCGTACCAACAGGTTTCGAAACAGCTTCTACCTCAGGCCATAAGACTCATGAACGTATAATTTATTATTTATTACTGTTGTTTTATTTATTATTACTTTATTTCTATTAGTATTTTATCATTGTTATGCCATATTTATTCCAATGTTGGGAGGACTCGTAAAATACAACATTTCATTGTGCAGTACACATGTCTGCTGCATATATGACAAATAAAAAATTGAATTGAATTGTGTGTCTCTACTCCCCCCGTTAGTGTGCAGTGTGTCTCCCCGCCGTTAGTGTCAAGTGTGTCTCTACTCTCACCGTTAGTGTCCGGTGTGTCTCTCCCCCGTTAGTGTCCAGTGTGTCTCTCCCCCCATTAGTCTCCCCCCACCGTTACTGTACAGTGTGTCTCTCCCCCCGTTCGTGTCCAGTGTGTCTCTCCCCCCGTTAGTGTACAGTGTGTCTTTCCCCCCGTTCGTGTACAGTGTGTCTCTCCCTCCATTCGTGTCCAGTGTGTCTCTCCCCCCGTTAGTGTACTGTGTCTCTCCCCCCCACCCATTAGTGTAAAGTGTCTGTCTCCCCGCCGTTAGTATACGGAGTGTCTCTCCCCCCGTTAGTGTACAGTGTGTCTCTCCCCCCGTTAGTGTCCGGTGTGTCTCTACTCACCGTTAGTGTCCGGTGTGTCTCTCCCCCCATTAGTGTACAGTGTGTCTCTCCCTGCCGTTAGTATACGGTGTGTCTCTCCCCCCATTAGTGTACAGTGTGTCTCTCCCCCCATTAGTGTACAGTGTGTCTCTCCCCCCGTTAGTGTACGGTGTGTCTCTCCCCCGTTAGTGTCCAGTGTGTCTCTCCCCCGTTCGTGTCCAGTGTGTCTCTCCCCCCGTTAGTGTAAAGTGTCTGTCTCCCCGCCGTTAGTATACGGTGTCTATCTACCCCCGTTTGTGTCCGGTGTGTCTCTCCCCCCATTAGTGTACAGTGTGTCTCTCCCCCCGTTAGTGTCCAGTGTGTCTCTCCCCCGTTAGTGTACAGTGTCTCTCTCCCCCCGTTAGTGTCCAGTGTCTCTCCCCCCGTTAGTGTCCAGTGTGTCTCTCCCCCGTTAGTGTACAGTGTGTCTCTCCCCCCGTTAGTGTCCAGTGTCTCTCCCCCCGTTAGTGTCCAGTGTGTCTCTCCCCCGTTAGTGTACAGTGTCTCTCTCCCCCCGTTAGTGTCCAGTGTCTCTCCCCCCGTTAGTGTCCAGTGTGTCTCTCCCCCGTTAGTGTACAGTGTGTCTCTCCCCCCGTTAGTGTACAGTGTGTCTCTCCCCCCGTTAGTGTCCAGTGTCTCTCCCCCGTTAGTGTACAGTGTCTCTCTCCCCCCGTTAGTGTCCAGTGTCTCTCCCCCCGTTAGGGTACAGTGTCTCTCTCCCCCCGTTAGTGTCCAGTGTCTCTCCCCCCGTTACGGTACAGTGTCTCTCTCCCCCCGTTAGTGTACAGTGTCTCTCTCCCCCCGTTAGTGTCCAGTGTCTCTCTCCCCCCGTTAGTGTACAGTGTCTCTCTCCCCCCGTTAGTGTCCAGTGTCTCTCCCCCCGTTAGGGTACAGTGTCTCTCTCCCCCCGTTAGTGTACAGTGTCTCTCTCCCCCCGTTAGTGTCCAGTGTCTCTCTCCCCCCGTTAGTGTACAGTGTCTCTCTCCCCCCGTTAGTGTACAGTGTGTCTCTCCCTCCGTTAGTGTACAGTGTCTCTCTCCCCCCGTTAGTGTACAGTGTCTCTCTCCCCCCGTTAGTGTCCAGTGTCTCTCCCCCCGTTAGGGTACAGTGTCTCTCTCCCCCCGTTAGTGTACAGTGTGTCTCTCCCCCCGTTAGTGTACAGTGTCTCTCCCTCCGTTAGTGTACAGTGTCTCTCTCCCCCCGTTAGTGTACAGTGTCTCTCCCCCATTAGTGTCCAGTGTGTCTCTCCCCCCGTTAGTGTACAGTGTGTCTCTCCCCCCGTTAGTGTACAGTGTCTCTCTCCCCCCGTTAGTGTACAGTGTCTCTCTCCCCCCGTTAGTGTACAGTGTGTCTCTCCCCCCGTTAGTGTACAGTGTCTCTCTCCCCCCATTAGTGTACAGTGTCTCTCTCCCCCCGTTAGTGTACAGTGTCTCTCTCCCCCCGTTAGTGTACAGTGTCTCTCTCCCCCCGTTAGTGTACAGTGTGTCTCTCCCCCCGTTAGTGTACAGTGTGTCTCTCCCCCCATTAGTGTACAGTGTGTCTCTCCCCCCGTTAGTGTACAGTGTCTCTCTCCCCCGTTAGTGTACAGTGTGTCTCTCCCCCCGTTAGTGTCCAGTGTCTCTCCCCCCATTAGTGTACAGTGTGTCTCTCCCCCTGTTAGTGTACAGTGTGTCTCTCCCCCATTAGTGTACAGTGTGTCTCTCCCCCCGTTAGTGTACAGTGTGTCTCTCCCCCCGTTAGTGTACAGTGTGTCTCTCCCCCCGTTAGTGTACAGTGTGTCTCTCCCCCTGTTAGTGTACAGTGTGTCTCTCCCCCTGTTAGTGTCCAGTGTCTCTCTCCCCCATTAGTGTACAGTGTCTCTCTCCCCCAGTTAGTGTACAGTGTCTCTCCCCCATTAGTGTACAGTGTCTCTCTCCCCCCGTTAGTGTACAGTGTCTCTCTCCCCCCGTTAGTGTACAGTGTGTCTCTCCCCCCGTTAGTGTCCAGTGTCTCTCCCCCCATTAGTGTACAGTGTCTCTCTCCCCCCATTAGTGTACAGTGTCTCTCTCCCCCCGTTAGTGTACAGTGTCTCTCTCCCCCCGTTAGTGTACAGTGTCTCTCTCCCCCCGTTAGTGTACAGTGTCTCTCTCCCCCCATTAGCGTACAGTGTCTCTCTCCCCCCGTTCGTGTACAGTGTGTCTCTCCCCTGTTAGTGTACAGTGTGTCTCTACTGCCCCTGTTAGTTTGGACACTGTGGCTATACAATTCTAGGAGCTAGATTCAATTCAAACTCCAGACCAGAATTCCTCCTCCGTGGGTCCTCCGCGTAATAAACTCCGGCAATCTCAATCCAGACCCCAGTGGGCACCGATATACTGTACAAAGCATCCCACAAACCAATATTAATCATCAATCTCACTCGCAGATCCCACAGGATCGTGCGGGAAATGGAGAAATGTCACACTGCTGCAGCAGAAATCTTTCTTGTAGCATTGCTATGGTAACACATTCTTGGGGCAGTGTAGAGGGAGCTTTACTCTGTATCTAACCTGTGCTGTACCTGCCCTGGGAGTGTTTGATGGTGTAGTGTATGTACTTTGAAGAAGGAACTATATTCTGCAGCCCCTGTATACTGCAGTACCAGTAGTGACCACCCCTGTATATAAGCCTGTGTAGTAACTTTGTATAGTAGTTCCAGTTTTGTCTCCATTCAGTAAACACCTGTTATAACCAACTTCTGCAGTCCGTGTCTCAATTACACACGGACATTACATTGGCGACGAACAGATCCAAACTTACCTACAGTTCTGCACCACCTCACGGGGATCCATCCCTGAAGCGAAGTTATTAGAGGTCGAAGCCAGAAGGAAGAAATCCAAAAAGAGAAGAAAAAAAACAAACAGAAGAAACGGGCGTCGACCGTGGGCAACCGCCCTCTGATTCATCGAATTCGAAGATTTGCAGGAGAGGCTGTCGAGAGCTGGGCTTGGTCCTCCAGTCTATGGTGTTCCAGCTAATCGGGCTGGTGGCAGATAGTACACTGATCCTTCCTGGGCTGCGGCGGGCTAGAGCTCGATCGGGTGGCTTTTCAACGGGGCCGAGCAGCGTTGTCGGGAAGAGGAGAGAGAGAGAAAAAGGGTGGAGCACACAGGGCGTGGCAGGTGCTATGAAGCCGGGCAGCGTACAGACCCGAGAAGAGGGAGGAAAGTGTCTCATAGGGTCTGCTCTGACGACGGGAACAGTAATTAAAATAAAAGAAAAAGAAATTAGAAGCGCAGAAAGCCGCGAGGAGCTGCAGTTTGCCACGGGGACCGCAGAAAGCGGCGCTATCAGCAGCGCAGGGGGAAGCACACAAAGACCATAGGGCGTCGCCATCAAGGCATAAAAACGCCAGCAACAGCGTTGGCAGCAGCGGAAAAGACAGAAAGCGCGGGAGGCGCCATCTTAATCCAGCGGGGAAGAAGGCAAAGCGCGGGAGGCGCCATTTTGTTCAATCGGGGAAGAAAGCAAAGTGCGGGAGGCGCCATCTTAGATCTCCAAGATGCCGAAGACTGGCAATATCACTGCCTTCGATAATGAAATAGAAGACTGGACCACGTATGTGGAAAGAGTCGAAGTATATTGCAAGGCAAATGAAGTAGCCGATGAGAAAAAGGCATTGGTACTACTAAACTTAATGGGCGCAAGAACGTACGGCCTATTGCGGAACCTGATCACTCCAGTCAAACCGATGGAGAAGAGTTTTAACGAAATTGTTGATATCCTACAGGAACACCTAAATCCTACACCGCTGCTGATAGCAGAAAGATTTAAATTCCACAAGAGAAATCAGCATAAAGATGAAAGCTATGCTGATTACCTTACGGAACTACGCAAGCTATCAAAGCACTGCCAGTTTGGAGCAGGACTGGCAGATACCCTACGGGACAAATTTGTCTGTGGACTCCTGAGTGAAGGAACCCAGAAGAGGTTACTCTCAGAGAAAGAGCTGACGCTAGATAAGGCTTTCAGCGTGGCAGTATCATACGAAGCAGCAGCAAGGGGAGCTGCAGAAATACAGCAAAAGCCACAGGAATACGGCACCCATGAAATGACACGGGGATTTGAAAAATGTTATCGCTGCGGCAGAACAACCCATGACCAGAAGGACTGCTGGTTCAAGGACAAAACATGCAGGCAATGCGGAAAGATGGGACACATTGCACGAGTTTGCAGGTCCGGGAAGAAGACTAACGACAACAAAAAGACTACTAAGGAAAAGTACAGGAAAGTACAAAAGATGACGGACAGTAGTTCCGAAGACCAGAAGAGCGATAGTGAATCCGGGAACAAGAGACTAAGCTGTCTCAAACTACACAACGTAATCGCAAAAGAGGATCACCGAACCATTTGGGTCACCCTCACGATAGCAGGGTCCCAAGTCAAAATGGAATTGGATATAGGATCAGCCCTGACCGTCATGAATCGACGAGACTATGAGCGGCTATTCTCACACATACCCTTGAAAGGCACATCCATTGTCTTGAAGACATATACGGGGCAGAAAGTATACCCCAGAGGGAAAATAAGGGTGCCTGTCGAATACAACGGCAAGGAAATACAGAAATTGTATCTGTACATACTGCAAGATGGTAGACCACCGTTATTGGGACGTGAATGGATCAGAAAGATAAGTTTAGACTGGCACTCCATTCAGGCACTGATGGTGGCTGGTAAAAAGGATGACGACGTCACACCTGGTCGATTGTCAAAAATCTTAGCTAACGCTAAAGAGGTATTTCAACAAGGACTGGGAACTCTTAAAGGCGTAACCGCCTCGATAAAAATAGAAGAGAATGCAATTCCCAAGTTTTTCAAAGCAAGACCGGTACCGTATGCAATTCGCCCAGCCGTCGAGGCAGAGCTGGAGAATCTGGAGAATGCAGGCGTGTTATCTAAGGTAGACTGGAGCGAGTGGGCGACACCCATCGTTCCTGTCATGAAGAAAACGTTAAACAATAATTCTGAGGAGCCAAGGAAGGTTCGCATCTGTGGGGACTTCAAGGTGACGGTGAACCCAGTCCTTCACACAGTACAGTATCCTCTTCCGAGGATAGAAGATATTTTCGCCTCACTATCTGGAGGGAAACGTTTGACAAAAATTGACCTAGCGCAAGCATATTTGCAGATGGAGGTTGAAGAATCCTCTAGGAAATATCTCACGATAAACACTCACAAAGGTCTTTACCAGTATAATCGACTGGTATTCGGAGTAGCATCAGCTCCGGCTATATGGCAAAGAGCGATGGAACAAGTCCTGCAAGGGATTCCGGTGACTCAGTGTTACTTGGACGACATCCTAGTGACAGGTGAAAATGACAGTGAACACCTTGCCAGCCTAGAGCAGGTGCTCACTAGACTAAGGGAACATGGGCTACGAGCCAATCGCCCCAAGTGCGAGTTTTTTAAGAAACAAATATCGTCTTGTGGCCACGTGATTGATGAAGAGGGGTTACATAAGTCCCCTGACAAAATTGAAGCGGTAGTTAAGGCTCCAGCGCCTGAAAATGTGTCGCAACTGAGGTCATTCCTCGGATTGGTGAATTACTACCATATGTTTTTGCCGAATTTGTCTACAATTCTGCACCCACTGAACGCCCTGCTACAAACTGGAGTAGCATGGAAATGGAGCGATGAATGTAAGCGGGCCTTTCAGAAGTGTAAAAGCCTGATCACTTCAAGAGAAGTATTGGCTCACTACAACCCATCACTACTGATAAGACTGGCGTGTGATGCGTCTCGCTACGGCGTTGGAGCGGTACTGTCACATAAATTCCTTGATGGTTCAGAGAGGCCGATAGCTTTTGCGTCACGCTCGTTAACTTCAGCCGAGCGTAACTACGCCCAGATTGACAGAGAGGCCCTCAGCCTGGTGTGGGGGGTGAAGGAGTTCAATCACTACCTGCTCGGACAGAAATTTACTCTACTAACCGATCATCAACCTCTTGTCTCCATTTTCAACCCTCAGAAGGGCGTACCGATAATGACAGCACAACGGCTACAGAGGTGGTCCCTTTTCCTAGGGGCACACCAATATGACATCGAGTACAAAGGAACTAAACAGCATGGGAATGCTGATGGATTGTCGCGCCTACCGTTGCTGATGGTGGAAGAAGCACCTGCAGTGGACCCTGTGGAGATATTCCACTCGACCATAGTCGAATGTCTACCTGTGACGAATGCAAACATAGAAAAGGAAACACGAAATGACCCGACACTCTTCAGGGTCTATGATTTAATGGTGAAGGGATGGCCAGCACATGGTGAACCACTGTTGCCAGCATTCTCGCCGAGAAGAGAACAGCTGTCAGTGTGCCGAGGAACCTTGATGTGTGGATCCAGAGTAGTAATTCCACCCAAATTGAAGGATAGAGTGCTCAATGAGCTTCATGAGGGTCATCTGGGAGGGGTAAAAATGAAGAACTTAGCCAGAGCATTTGTGTGGTGGCCGGGAATCGATAGAGAAATCGAAGAGATGACCAAGAGCTGTACAGGATGCCAGAAGGTCCAAAACGCCCCACCACAAGCCCCTCTACATCCATGGGAGTGGCCCTCATCTCCATGGCAAAGGGTACACATTGATTTTGCTGGTCCATTTATGGACTCGATGTTTTTAATTGCGGTGGATGCACATTCAAAGTGGCCAGAGGTAATAAAAATGTCCTCAACCACCACAGAAAAAACTATCACAGTCTTACGAACCATATTCGCCAGAAATGGGCAGCCTGAACAGATTTGCTCCGACAATGGACCACAGTTTGTGTCTGAAGAGTTCCGAAGGTTCTTAAAGAACAATGGTGTTAAGCATTACACATCCGCCCCATATCATCCAGCCACCAATGGATTGGCTGAGAGGTTCGTTCAAACATTCAAGAAGGCTATCAAGGCAATGTGTAATGAAGACATACCCCTACAACACAAGGTGGATAACTTCTTGTTTGCCTACCGGAATGCGACACATGCGGTTACCAACCAAACTCCAGCCATGATGTTCTTCAATCGAAGACTAAGATGCCGCTTGGATTTGGTTAAGCCAAACATCAGAAGAGATGTGGAGAACAGGCAGTTTCAGAATATGAATGAAAGGCCAACCAGGAGTTTCAAGATAGGTCAACCAGTTTTGGCCCGGGACTGCCGCACAGAGAAATGGCAGCCAGGAACGATCTGCACACGGCAAGGACCTCTAATGTATACCGTGGACATTGGAGAGAGCATTGTAGGACGCCATGCTGACCAGATTCTAGAGTCACTGGAAAACGTCAAATCTACACCACGATCCTATACACCTGGTGATGAAACCGAAGTACCAATTGCATCTACCTCAGAATCGGTGATATTGGAAGCAGACGAACCAAACAACGACGTTGATCCCGAATCAACTTTGCCAGAAGAACCTGATACCCCAAAGAGGCGTTATCCGGACAGAATCAGGAAGCCTCCTCAAAGACTGAATTTATAATTGATTAACTTCAGCTAATGTATATATCAACTGTAATTGTAAATATGTTATTTAATTATTAATCGAATGTTATGTACTGTTTAGCTAAAAGGGGAGGAATTGTAGTGTATGTACCTTGAAGAAGGAACTATATTCTGCAGCCCCTGTATACTGCAGTACCAGTAGTGACCACCCCTGTATATAAGCCTGTAAAGTAACTTTGTATAGTAGTTCCAGTTTTGTCTCCATTCAGTAAACACCTGTTATAACCAACTTCTGCAGTCCGTGTCTCAATTACACACGGACATTAGAGATGGGACAGTGTAGAGGGAGCTTTACTCTGTATCTAACCCGTGCTAACCCCACCCAGAGTGTTTGATGTTGACACTGTCACATTCTCCAGCACTGACATTCAGCAATTGAGTAGCTCAAATTTAAAACAAAAGTAAAGAGTTTGTTTGTAACAATAATTTAAAGCAGCCAACTTCCTGGCACCAGGGGTGGCTCTGCTGCACAGAATGGGAGGAAAAAGAGGGGTAGAGCTATAATAATATGGGATTCAATTGTAAGGGGAATAGATAGGCATTTCTGCGTCCGCAAACGAGACTCCAGGATGGTGTGTTGCCTCCCTGGTGCAAGGGTCAAGGATGTCTCCGAGCGGCTCCAGAACATCTTGGAAGGGGAGGGTGAACAGCCAGTTGTCATGGTGCATATAGGCACCAACGATATAGGTAAAAAGCGGGATGAGGTCCCAAAAGCGGAGTATAGGGAGTTAGGAGATAAATTAAAAAACAGGACCTCAAAGGTAGTAATCTCAGGATTGCTACCAGTGCCACGTGCTAGTCAGAGTAGAAATAGAAGGATACTTCAGATGAATACGTGGCTAGAGGAATGGTGCCAGGGGGAGGGATTCAAGTTCCTGGGACATTGGAACTGGTTCTGGGGGAGGTGGGACCAGTTCAAACCGGATGGTTTGCACCTGGGCAGGGCTGGAACCGATGTCCCAGGGGGAGTGTTTGCTAGTGCTGTGGGGGAGGGTTTAAACTAAAATGGCAGGGGGTTGGGAACCTGAGCAGGGAGACAGAGGAAAGGGGAGCAGGGAGACAGAGGAAAGGGAAACAAGGATAAAAGCAAAAGATAGGAAGGAGAAAAACAAAAGTGGCAGTCAGAGAAATCAACGGTTTAAATCAAACATGGCCACAGTAAATAATAATTCTAATAGGTCTAAGAGCATTAAAAAAACAAGCCTGAAGGCTTTGTGTCTTAATGCGAGGAGCATTTGTAATAAGGTGGATGAATTGGCTGTGCAAATAGAAGTAAACAAATACGATTTGGTTGGGATTATGGAAACGTGGCTCAAGGAAGGCCAGGACTGAGAACTCAACATCCAGGGGTATTCGATATTCAGGAAAGATAGGCAAAAAGGAAAGGGAGGTGGGGTAGCATTACTGGTTAAAGAAGGGATTAACACAATTGTAATGAAGGATATTAGCTCTGATGAGGTGGAATCTGTATGGGTAGCATTGAGAAATACTAAGGGGAAAAAAACGTTAGTGGGAGTGGTTTATAGACCTCCAAACAGTAAGGCGGAGGTTGGGGATGGCATTAAAAGAGAAATTAAAGATGCGTGCAATAAGGGCACAGCAGTCATCATGGGTGACTTTAATCTACATATAGATTGGGCCAACCAAATGAGTAACAATACTGTGGAGGAGGAATTCCTGGAGTGTTTACGGGATGGTTTCCTGGACCAATATGTCGAGGAACCAACCAGAGATCAGGCCATCTTAGACTGGGTATTATGTAACGAGAAAGGATTAATTAGCAATCTTGTTGTACGAGGCCCCTTGGGTCGGAGCGATCACAATATGATCGAATTCTTCATTAAGATGGAGAATGAAGTAGTTGACTCGGAGACTAGGGTCCTCAATTTAAATAAAGGAAACTACGATGGTCTGAGGAGCGAGTTGGGTAGGATTGATTGGGGAATGGCACTCAAAGGGTTGACGGTGGATAGGCAATGGCAAACATTCAAAGACCGAATGGATGAACTACAGAATTTGTTCATCCCAGTTTGGCATAAAAATAAAACAAAAAAGGTGACCCAACCGTGGCTAACAAGGGAAATTAGGGATAGCATAAGGTCCAAGGAGAGGGCATATAAATTGGCCAGAAAAAGCAATAATCCTGAGGATTGGGAGCAGTTTAGGATTCAACAAAGGAGGACAAAGGGATTTATTAAGAAAGGGAAAATAAAATATGAGAGTAAGCTTGCAGAGAACATAAAAACTGACTGATGTAAGAAAAAGGAGACTTACCATCAAGTAACTTTAAAGTAAGCTTTAAGTAACTTATAAACACACTATATACACAAGAGAGGTCTTTACCATGCCTCTGGTAGAAGCCTCTTACAATACTGAACAGACCAGTATTTATACCAGTCCAACAGGAAGTGACATATGACAGGAAGTGAGGTATGTACACAGTTCATAGTTCATAGTTCACAGGAAGTGATGACATAACTTCCCGGATGTTATCATTTTTATCACATTCTTCCCTCCTGCAGGATTAGGAGGCTGTGGTCTACCTTTTGGTCCGCAGCCGCCGAACAAGGAAGAGTCGCACCCGTTTGGATTCCCGTCGTAGAGGGTCGCTGGTCCGCTTACATGCGGTTGGCCATTGGTCAGAGTCTGTGTGGCCTGGATTGCCCTGTGAAGGGTCGGGGAGATCATGGCTTCGAGTACGAGCCCCAATAGGTTCAAAGTCGGACTGCCTCTGTTCAGAGGGAGGTGCAGAGCTGGTCTGTGGCGGATCAGTACTTTCATGCGCGGTACTGGGAGGGTCGCAACCTTGAGCACGGGGTTCTACCGGCACCAAGCTAGTTGGTGTCCGATCAGGATCCTGGAGAGGGGTACCCGATAGGTCCCAAGAGTTTCCTGGTGAAATGCCATCACCCGATGCCCCACTAGGTCCTGGTGGGCAGGGAGCCAGATCCCGTAATGATACGGTAGATTCTCGGCCGTCGGAATATCGTATGTTTGCATAGGTGGGGTTGGCATCGGTTAGTTCGACCTCGTCTACAAGAGGGTCATTTTTAGACGTCCGAACGTATCTTCGGAGTAATACAGGTCCAGGAGTAGTTAGCCATGACGGGAGTGATGTCCCATGAGATGAGCGACGCTGGAATCCAAAGAACCGCTCATGAGGTGTAGTATTTGTGGCTGTAGAAAGCAGGGACCGTATAGAGTGCAATGCATCCGGAAGCACTGTTTCCCATTGCTGGTCTGGTAGGCCCCGAGATCTTAAAGCGAGACGTACGGAATTCCAGATGATACCGTTATACCTCTCTACCTGCCCATTTCCGATGGGATGGTATGGTGTTGTTTTGCTTGTAGCAATTCCCCGTTCTGAGAGGTAGTCCTTGAGTTCCCTTGACATAAAGGATGGACCCCGATCTGAGTGAATATAAGCCGGCATGCCACAGAGAGAAAATACCTGCTCAAGGCAGCAGATTACTGTGGACGCCAGCATATTGGAGCAGGGGAAGGCAAACGGAAAACGTGAATATTCGTCGATCATGGTGAGCAAATATGTGTTCCGAGTTGAAGAGGGCACTGGGCCCTTAAAATCGATGCTAAGTCGTTGCATCGGTTGGGTTGCATGTATGAGTATACCATCTGAGGGGCGGAAGAACTGAGGTTTTAATTCCGCACAAAGCCGGCATTCTGAGCATATTTTCTTTACATCTCCAGTGGAAAAAGGGAGATTCCGTGATCGTACGAAATGTAGCATGCGCGTAACGCCAGGATGACACAAACCATTGTGGACATCCATGAGAGTGGAGGATGACATAGTGGAGCAGAATGCCCGTGTGAGGGTGTCCGGGGCCACATTCTCCTTGCCAGGCCGATAGAGAATGGTATAACCAAAAGAGGCCAGTTCCATCCTCCAAAGTTGTATTTTATTATTCTTAATTTTGGTTCGTTTTCGATTATCGAGCATGAAGGCGACTGATCGTTGGTCCGTGATCAATGTAAAGTGCTGGCGAGCTAGAAAATGGTTCCACTTCCGTACTGCCTCTATGATGGCTGTGGCTTCTTTCTCAACCGGAGGATAATGTAGCTCGGCACCTTGTAAGGTCCTGGACATAAATGCTACAGGACGACCTTCCTGATTCAGAGTAGCCGAGATCGCCACCTCCGAGGCATCACATTCAACCACGAAAGGGAGATTCTCATCAATGGAGTGAAGAGCCGCTTTCTCCAACTGTTTTTTGAGAAGGTTAAAGGCTGCAACAGCCGCTGTTCCCAGTGGAAATGATCTAGCATGCAGCAAGGGTTGGATTTTGTCCGAAAAATGAGGAATCCATTTAGCGTAGTATGCAAACAGACCGAGAGCCCGACGTAAAGAAGCCGGATTCTTAGGTGACGGGAGCTCTTGGAGCGGGCGAAGTCTTTCTGGGTCTGGCTTAATGATACCATTGCCTACGCAGTAGCCAAGGATGTTGATGGTCGGTTGCGACTCAACAGATTTGGATTCATTCAGGGTCAAATTACGGCGATGGAGGGCATCCCGAAATTTTTGGAGGTTGGAGTCGTGTTCCTGTTGATCGTGACCTGCAATGGTAATGTTATCAAGATAGGGAAAAGTGTCCCTTAGGTTTTCCTGCTTAACCAGGCCATCCATTGCCCGTTGAAAGACAGCCACTCCATTAGTAACCCCGAATGGGAGGCGACGAAATTGGTACAGCCGTCCATTAGCCTCAAAGGCTGTGTACTGCTTATCTGAGACCTTCAAGGGTAACTGATGATAGGCACTTTTTAAATCGTAAGTTGAGAACACTTTGTATTCGGCCAGTTTATTAACCATATCATCAATGCGTGGCAATGGGTAGGCGTCCAAGTCGGTATATTGATTGATGGTTTGCGAATAATCGATGCATAGTCGCTGTTTGTGAGGTTTTAGAGGGTTCTTGACAATGACGACTTGAGCCCGCCAGGGCGACGAACATGGTTCAATGATATCCTCTGCTAGAAGTCGAGAGATTTCAGCCGCAATAAAAGATTGGTCTTCCTGATTAAAGCGCCGCGATTTCGTTATTATCGGTTGGCATTGAGGCGGAATACTGGCAAATAATGAGGGTTCATCAAGTGAAGCTGCTGATAATGCACAAAATGGTAATTTAGATGGTATATTAGAAATAGTAAGTCCGGGTTTGGATCCACCAAACTCAATGGTGAGTTTCTTATGCTGTTTTTGGAAGTCCAGCCCTAAGAGGAGATCACTACATAAGTCTTTGAGCACCGAAAGTCGGGTGGAGGGATACATACGACCATGAAGTGTCATATCAGCAACACAAAAGCCGGAGATTCTGGTATTAAGTGATGACTGGGCCATCGCAATTGCCTGGTCCGATGGGAAGACATGTAGTTTCAATTTCGCAACAATCTGTTCCTTAATGAAACTATCAGTACTTCCTGAGTCAATTAAGGCATCTAAGGTATGCCCTTTAATTGAAATTTTTGTGGCTGCCTGAGACAGGTTCTGTGGGCAAGCAGCTGTAATTGGTGTCGTTGCACAGAGAGTGGCTAAAACTCTCGGTGTGCTTCTTCGGGAGAGAGCTCGAGAGGAAGCTTGATAGGTCCTAGCTGAAGCATCTTGATAGGCCCTAATTGGGGCAGTTCGGTAGGCCTTAGCTGGATTGGCCCTCGTAGAGGCCCTTGATAGGCAAACTTTAGCAAAGTGTCCTTTTTTCCCGCAATAACTGCAGATTGCATTGCGAGCAGGGCAGGTTTTCCTAGGGTGAAAAGCATCTCCACAAAAGAAGCATTCCTTCCTAGATTGCCAAGAGGCTGCTAAAGTGGGGTCGTCCTCCTCTTCTTCATCAGAATTATCAGAATTAGATTCCCCCATGATAGGGTTCACCTGAGACCGCTTGAATTGTCTGGTTGCAGCTACAGCAGCAGATCGAGATCTGGGCAGCTGATAGAGGTCTGCATTTCTCTTTGCCAAATCCAGTGAACAAGCTAGGTCAAAAGCTTTTTGTAGCTCAAGTGTTTTACTTTCTAGTAGACGCTGGTGTATAAATGGAGAGGCAATCCCGCAGATGAAAGCATCACGAATCATTTCTTGGCGGTACAGCTCAGCTGAGGCTGCCTGAAAGTTACAATCTACGCTGAGCCTGCGAAGTTCTTGCAGGAATTCGTCAATTGATTCCCCTGGCCCTTGTCGGGCTGTGGCCAGTAGATGTCTAGCATAGACCTCATTTGGGGTCTTCGCATACAGTTTCTTAAGTGCCCGAATCACCTCTTCGTAACTATCCCAGTCATCAACATATTCGAACACTTTTGGGGTCACATAATTGACAAGTATCTTCAATTTAGCAGGAGCATCCACTTTACATTCATCCAGAAAATTCTCAAAAGTACGATACCAATGCTTCCATACCCTGCCAGCTGCTGGTGTATTCGGGTCCAAGTCCAGACGAATAGGTCTAAGGATTTTCTCCATGATGGGTGGTTCCCTGGATCCTTAACTTCCGAGTTTGTCTGAAGGTCTAGTATTTGTCAGTGTAAATACTAAGTTACTTAAATTGATGTAAGAAAAAGGAGACTTACCATCAAGTAACTTTAAAGTAAGCTTTAAGTAACTTATAAACACACTATATACACAAGAGAGGTCTTTACCATGCCTCTGGTAGAAGCCTCTTACAATACTGAACAGACCAGTATTTATACCAGTCCAACAGGAAGTGACATATGACAGGAAGTGAGGTATGTACACAGTTCATAGTTCATAGTTCACAGGAAGTGATGACATAACTTCCCGGATGTTATCATTTTTATCACACTGACTGTAAAAGCTTTTATAGATATGTGAAGAGAAAAAGATTGGTGAAGTCAAGCGTAGGTCCCTTGCAGTCAGAATCGGGGGAATTTATAATGGGGAACAAAGAAATGGCAGACCAACTAAATACATATTTTGGTTCTGTCTTCACAAAGGAGGACACAAATAACCTCCCAGAGATGCCGGGGAACATAGGGTCTGATGAAAGGGTGGAACTGAAAGAAATCAGTATTTGTAGGGAGGTGGTGTTGGGAAAATTGATGGGACTGAAGGCCGATAAATCCCCAGGGCCTGATGGTCTACATCCCAGGGTGCTTAAGGAAGTGGCCCTGGAAATAGTAGATGCATTGCTGGTCATCTTCCAGAACTCGATAGACTCTGGAACGGTACCCATGGATTGGCGGGTAGCTAATGTTACCCCACTGTTCAAAAAAGGTGGTAGAGAAAAGGCGGGGAATTATAGACCGGTAAGCTTGACATCGATAGTGGGGAAAATGCTAGAGTCCATTATAAAAGATGTAATAGCAGAGCACTTGGAAAGCAGTGACTGGATCGGACAAAGTCAACATGGATTTACAAAAGGTAAATCATGCTTGACTAATCTACTGGAATTTTTTGAGGATGTAACTGGTAAAATAGATAAGGGAGAACCAGTGGATGTGGTGTATTTGGACTTTCAGAGGCTTTCGATAAGGTCCCGCATAAGAGATTAGCGTGCAAAATTAAGGCACATGGGATTAGGGGCAAGGTATTGACTTGGATAGAGAACTGGTTGGCAGATAGAAAGCAAAGAGTTGGAATAAACGTGTCGTTTTCCGAGTGGCAGGCAGTGACTAGTGGGGTACCGCAAGGATCGGTCCTAGGACCCCAGCTGTTCACAATATATATTAATGATCTGGACGAGGGAATTGGATGTAATATCTCCAAATTTGCAGACGACACAAAGCTGGGTGGGAGGGTATGCTGTGAGGAGGATGTCGTGAAACTCCAGCACGATTTGGACAGGTTGGGTGATTGGGCAGAAACATGGCAAATGCACTATAATGTGGATAAATGTGAGTTATCCACTTTGGTGGCAAAAACAGGAAGGCAGATTATTATTTGAATGGCAATAGATTGGGAGAAGGGGAAGTGCAAAGAGACCTGGGTGTTCTTGTGCACCAGTCGCTGAAGGTAAGCATGCAGGTGAAGCAGGCGGTTATGAAGGCAAATGGTATGTTGGCCTTCGTAGCAAGAGGGTTCGAGTACAAGAACAAGGATGTCTTGCTACAGTTGTACAGGGCCTTGGTGAGACCGCACCTTGAGTATTGTGTGCAGTTTTGGTCGCCTTACCTGAGGAAGGACGTTCTTGCCATGGAAGGAGTGCAGCGAAGATTCACCAGGCTGATACCTGGGATGGCAGGAATGACGTATGAGGAGGGATTGTGTCGATTGGGCTTATACTCACTGGAGTTTAGAAGATTGAGAGGGGATCTCATCGAAACCTATAAAATTCTGTCAGGCCTGGACAGACTAGATGCAGGAAGGATATTTCTGATGGCCGGGGTGTAAGAGTCATGAAAGTTTAAGAAAGAAAATACTTTAAAATATTGGTTAAATAGTAAAATACAGTTAATTTACCTGGCTGACTTATTGTATTGAGAACCCCCCTATTTTCTTGTTCTAATAGTATAGTCTGAGATACCCCCTTTATTCTTGCTACAATGGTACAGTCCTTAAGCTTGTCACATGGTATCCAGCCATTTTACAGAAAAAGCACCACGAGGCTGGAGGAACCAGAAGCTTTGAGGCCTGGAGCAATACAGTTTTTAAACGTGTTTTGTTTTGTAATTCTGTTTGTAAGGTATTACAGTAAAAAGACAAAGTTATGGTTTGGAACGTTTTATTTTGACACGCGTCTACTCGTTGCTAAAGCCTCAAAGCTCAGTGGCTGCATGTTTGGAAATTACGAAGCGCCACAACACGGGGAGTCCAGAACCAGGGGTCATAGTCTAAGGATAAGGGGTAAGCCATTTAGGACTGAAATGAGGAGGAATTGAGAGTGGTGAACCTGTGGAATTCTCTGCCACAGAGGGCGGTGGAGGCCAGTTCATTAAGTATATTCAAGAAAGAGTTGGATATATTTCTTAAGGCTAAAGGGATCAAGGGATATGGGGAGAAGGCAGGGACCGGGTGCTGAATTTGGATGATCAGCCATGATCTCATTGAATGGCGGAGCAGACTCGAAGGGCCGAATGGCCTACTCCTGCTCCTATCTTCTATGTTTCTAAGTAAAAAGATCCTCTGGGAGTTAGACTGGCTCCAGTCACACCTTACCGGAAGGAATTAAAAGAACAGGAAACCCAGCTTCGTTTCAGTCAATTGAACAACAGATGGCACTCACCACAAACTGGGCCCAGCTACAACAGATACAGCATCGATGCTAGTGGCTGGGGCCACCTTCAGCATTGCAGTACTGGGTGGGATGACCTTCCCTTCACTGGCACCAGTACGCCTTCGCCACCTGTCATTCTGGCCAACAGCACAGACGCAGCGGCTTTGCTTCTCCCAGGACGGTGCTATTTACGTTTAATGTTAATGTTATTTGTACTGGACTCATGGGAGCTTGCAAGATCACATTTCGTTGTTCATGTACTTGTACAATGACAATAAAGTTGAATTATTATTATTATTATTATCTGAAGGGCTGGAGGTGTTATACCAGTCGAGTCTCAGTCAGTGCATGCCCAGGACGCTGGATCCTCCTTGCTCTCACTGGCTTGCTTTTAATCTATTGTTCTTTCCTTTCCTGAAACACCTTATTCTTTGCTGGTTCCATAACTGCCAAGGGCCTTCCGATACCTCACCCATGTGGCCATTCTTCATGGGTAAGCCTAGACGGTGAGTGTGGTTTTCACCTAATGGCCACACATGGCTACTTCCCAGCAGGAGTCACTGGGTAGTGATCAGGAGGTGGAATCCTGGCGGATTTTCACCCAGGTTTGGTCAGTTATACCCAGGTCTGGTCAGTTTATGCCTGGTACGGTCAGTTACGCCCTGATACGATCAGTTACACCAGGTGAGCCAATGGCAGGAATTCAGTGTGTGTAGTTTGGGTGCTGTGAGGCTTACCGTGTCCATGTGATGCTCGAACACTGGCAACAGATAAAAGGCCTCGAGCTCTCAGGAGGTTAGTGCCTCGAAACACAGAGATACCCAACATCTGCAAAAGGAACAGCACGCGATTAAATTCACCCAGAAACACAAGACTCCATAGAACAGCCCAGTCCATTACATCAAAACAGCAGCGGAACAGAGGTGAACAGGTATTTAAGAGAGAAATGCAACTGGCACAAAGTGGGACTGGGACTATAAACAGACACAGTCACACAGTGAAGGGGTCAGTGGTAAGCAAGGCTCGACAGGAATTAGATCTAAACATTCTATGTCTCGTCATCGCCTCTGATCTCTTCCATTTCTAAAGCTGCCTCCCAGGGGCTCAGCTCCTGAACACTTCATTTCTCCTTAACTCTCCACGAAGCTGATTTCCATCCAGGGTTTAAATACCGCTCATTATCTTCTAACCCCTCTCGCACAACGGGACATGGTGCAAGAAATAGTCTGTAAGGGTGACCCCGAGCTTCCGGTCACCTGTCACTTTAATTCTCCGCTCCACTCGCACTCGGACCTCACCATCCTCGGCCTCTTACACTGTTCCAATGAAGCTCAACGTAAGCTCGAGGAACAGCACCTCATCTTTCAATTAGGCACTTTACAGCCTTCTGGACTCAACATAGAGTTCAACAATTTCAGACCACAACCTCTGCCCCTATACTTTTTTTTCCATTTATTTATTTTTCTCTCTCCCACATGGCAGATGTCTTTCATTCTGCCAGTGCCATTTACACTTCATCTAGAGCCATCTTTTGTTTCTTAACTTGTCCCATTACCATCTCCTTTTGCCTTGCACCATCTCTTAACATCTCTTACTCTCTCCTGCCTTCCACCCTATCACAGACCTTCCCTTTTGTTCTTTCCTCCCCTCCCCCCTTTCCCTACCCCTGCACTTGCTTAAAAAGCTGTTCCAGCTCCAGCTTTTTCCAGTTCTGATGAAGGGTCATCGACCTGAAACATTAACTCTGTTTCTCTCTCCACAGATGCTGCCTGAACTGCTGAGTATTTCCAGTATTTTCTGTTTTTATTTCAGATTTCCAGCATTCGCAGTATTTTGCTTTTGTAATGGTGCAAGAAATAGCATGTCGTCTGATGGGCAGGGGATGGTTGAGGGGGGGGGGGGGCAGATGCAGTGAGTGGGCTGCTTATGATGATGTAATAAGGGAACATTCATTAAAAAAATTGAGATCCCTATCAACAAAAAATGAGACCACACACACAGAAAAACACTACCATACGAGCCCCACTAACCTTTCTCAGACGCATCCTCCTCCTTCCTTTCCCCATTCTTCCACTCCCCAAAGCCTGCTTCTTTCACTCTCTTCATCATTCTCTATCTTCCTACCCCACCTCTTCTGCTTTGTTCTCTCTCTCCCCCTTCCCAGCCACATTTTTAGAAATATTCCATTATCTTCAAGGATAGAGTCCACGCTTCATGAATAAGAACACGGACAAATCACTAAAGCAGCACCGGAAGTATGGTCAGTTACAACAGGTGAGCCAATGGCAGGGATTCAGTGTGAGTAGTTTGGGTGCAGGAGGTTGTCCCAGCAGAGGCTGCTCCCTGACTGCTCAAAATCCACTGGCCTCCAGGTGGAAGGGGCTGGTCAGCTTTGCTCACAAGTTAGAGCCTCCTGGGTCAGATCAAAGGAGCTCACTTGGTTGCACTTGATCCATACCTTGGGATCACTGTGATAGGCGGTCCGTCTCTCAAGGTGTCAGCGGTGGCTCAGTGGGCAGCACTCTCGCTTCTGAGTCAGAAGGTTCAAGTCCCACTCCAGAGACTTGAATGCATAATCCAGGCTGACACTTCAGTGCAGTACTGAGGGAGTGCTGCACAGTCGGAGGTGTCATCTTCCAGATGAAACGTTAACCCAAGTCCCCATTTGCCCCCTCAGGTGGACATAAAAGTTCCTATAGGAATATTCAAAGAAAAGCAGGGGAGTTCTCATTGGTCTCCTGGCCAATATTGATCTCTCAACCAACATCACTAAAACAGATCTGGTCCATTTATTCATTTGTTGTTTGTGGGATCTTGCCTCGTTTCCTACATTACACAGTGACCACTCTTCAAAAAAGTACTTCATTGACTGGGAAACACTTTGGGATGTCTTGAGGCCGTGAAAGGCACAATATAAATGTAAGTTCTTTCTTTCTGTTTCTATATCAATATATAATTATGGTCCTTCCTCTTCTAAGCTCCTTCTATTTCTCCCAAGCACCAAATCTGCCATTTTAAATACTTTTCCCCGTCTTCACAGATGATCTGGTCATTATCACATTGCTGTTTGTGGGAGCTTGCTGTGCACAAATTGGCTGTCACGTTTCCCACATTACAACAGTGACTCCGCTTCAAAAATACTTCATTGGCTGTAAAGCGCTTTGAGACGTTCGGTGGTCATGAAAGGCGCTATATGAATGCAAGTCTTTTTTCTTTAAATCGGGACCTATCACACCCTCTTCTGCTCTAACCCTGTCTTTCCTCAAAATTGTGGAACTCTCTACTTCGGGAATTGAAAGTACGATTTCAAAATTTGCGGATGACACCAAATTGAGGGGTATAGTTAACACTGAGGAGGACTGCGACAAAATACAAAAAGACATTAATAAACTTTCAGAATGGGCGTGTAAATGGCAAATTAATTTCAATTTGGATAAGCGCGAGGTAGTGCATTTTGGTAGGATGAATAAGGAGGCCATATACTTCTTAGAAATTAAGAGTCTAAATGGGGTAGAATAGCAAAGGGATCCAGGGGTACACATTCAAAAATCATTAAAAGTAGCAACACAGATTAACAAGGCCATAAAAAATGCAAACACACTGGGGTTCATTTCTAGAGGGATAGAATTGAAAAGCAGAGAAGTTTGTTAAACTTGTATAGAACCTTGGTTAGACCACACTTGGAGTACCGAGAACAGTTCTCCATATTATGAAAAGAATATCGAGGCACTGGAGAAGGTGCAAAAAAGATTCACAAGGATGATACCAGAACTGAGAGGTTACAACCATCGGGAAAGGCTGAACAGGCTGAGGTTTTTTTCTCCAGAAAAGAGAAGGCTGAGGGGTGATCTGATAAAGGTCTTTAAAATCAGGACGGGGTTTGATAGGGTAGACATAGAGAAGATGTTTCCACTTGTGGGGAGTCCAACACTAGGGGCCAAAATATAAGACAGTCACTAATAAATCCAATAGGGAATTCAGGAGAAATATGTTTACCCAGGGAATGGTGAGAATGTGGAACTCGCTACCACAGGGAGTAGTTGAGGCAAATAGCATATATACTTTAATAGATACCCATAAGCACATGAGGGAGAAAGGAATAGGATATGCTGATGGTGTTAGATGAAGAGGGGTAGGAGGAAGCTTGTGTGGAGCATAAACAGAGACCAGTTGGGCTGAATGGCCTGTTTCTGTTCTGAAAATTCTATGCAATTCTATGTTTACAACCCTGAAATCTTCAGGGTTTTAAAACCCATTCTTGGTGTCACCTGATCACTTTCTAATTTACCTCAATCACCTCCCCCATGCCTCATGAATGACAGATGCTCATTGAGCTCATAGAAGTAAAAGTTTAGAAGTCCGACACCGTAAATGGTTCTGTGCCTTGTGACAATATGACCGTGCCAGAAAGTGAGGTTATGTACCACAAGATAAAAAGACAAACCTCCCCAACTGTCATATGACAAATGATCGCAAAACTTCATTCAACATTGCATCAGCTGGAATGCGAGTGAAGCCTTTGTTATTCCAGTTCTGCAAGTTCCTGCCCTCCCAAATAGGACAGATCTCAGGAATGTTCCACAGCAGCACATTACACGAAATGCTGTACAATATACACAGCCGGCTCTCTCTCTCCCAACACTCTCTCCACTCGTTCTTCACGCTCTTTTTCCTTCAGCCTGTCCTCCAAAATACTCACATTCACGAGACTTTCTCTGTACTCTGCAGTCTATCATTCTTCCAGTCTTTCCACTCAATCTCTGCAGATTATTTTAGCTCATTCTCATGTCATCTCTCTCCTCATTTAAATCCCTCTCAGCTCATTCCCTCTCCTCAGTCTCATTCCCTCTCTGCTCATTCCCCTCTCTCTCTCACTCTCTATTCATCCCTCTCTCTCTCTGCTCATTTCCTCTCTCTCTCTGCTCATTCCCTCTCTCTCTCTGCTCATTCCCCCTCTCTCTCTCTACTCATTCACTCTCTCTCTGCTCATTCCCTCTCTCTCTCTCTGCTCATTCCCCCTCTCTGCTCATTCCCTCTCTCGCTCTCTCTCTGCTCATTCCCTCTCTCTCTCTGCTCATTCCCCCTCTCTCTCTCTACTCATTCACTCTCTCTCTCTCTGCTCATTCCCTCTCTCTCTCTCTGCTCATTCCCCCTCTCTGCTCATTCCCTCTCTCGCTCTCTCTCTGCTCATTCCCTCTCTCTCTCTTTGCTCCTTCCCTCTCTTTGCTCCCTCCCTCTCTTTGCTCCTTCCCTCTCTCTCGCTCTGCTCATTCCCTCTCTCTCTGCTCATTCCCTTTCTCGCTCTGCTCATTCCCTCTCTGCTCATTCCCTCTCTCTCTCTGCTCATTCCCTCTCTCTCTCTCTGCTCATTCTTTCTCTCTGCCCATTCCCGTTCTCTGCTCATTCCCTCTCTCTCTGCTTATTCCTGCTCCCTCTCTGCTCATTCCTGTTACGTCCGTGTAATAATAAGAAAAGGACTGCAGAGAACGGTACAACAGGTGTTTACTCAACGTGGTTCAAACTGCAACTGAATGTACAGATCACTGCTCAGGGTTTATATACAGGTGTGGTCACTGCCGGTACTACAGGATACAGGAGCTGTAAAAAGTAGTTCTCCCCCTTAAAGGTACATACGTTACAATTCCTCCCCTTTTAGATTAACAGTACCATAACACTCATTTAACAATTAAATATCAAACTAATTACAATTAACACTTTTAACATGCAACATGAACTGAAAATAGTCTATTTATAAATTCAGTCTTTGGGGAGACTTCCTGATTCTTTCTGGATAACGCCTTTCCCAAGTGCCTCGCTCTTGGTGCAGAGGCGATTCTAACACCCTGTCGTCAGTTGATTCATCAGCTTCCAATGCTATTGTTCCTGAGGTAGATGCGACCTGTACGTCGGGTTCCTCACCAGGTACGTATGGCCGAGACATGGGGTTGACTCGTTCCTGTGACTCTAGGATCTGGTCAGCATGGCGTCTCACAATGTTCTCCCCAACATCCACTGTGTACATTAGTGGCCCCTGCCGTGTGCATATCGTTCCTGGTTGCCATTTCTCTGTTCGGTAGTCGCGGGCCAAGACTGGTTGCCCTACATTGAAGCTCCTTGTCGGCTTCTCATTGATGTGCTGGAATTGCTTACTCTCAACATCTCTTCGTACATTTGGTCTGAGCAAATCCAGATGAGATCTCAACCTTCGGGTAAAGAACATCATGGCCGGGGCCTGGTTGGTGACTGCATGTGTCGCATTTCTGTAGGCTAACAGGAAATTGTCCACCTTATGCTGCAGTGGAATGTCGTCATCGCACATGGCCTTTACTGCTTTTTTAAAGGTTTGTACGAACCTCTCAGCCAATCCATTTGTGGCTGGATGATACGGGGCGGATGTGTAATGCCTTACCCCATTCCTTTTCATAAATCTTCGAAACTCTTCGGACACAAACTGTGGTCCGTTATCAGAGCAAATCTGCTCTGGCAAGCCGTTCCTGGCAAAAATGGTCCGTAGGACTGCAATAGTTTTCTCCGTGGTGGTGGAGGACATTTTGATCACCTCAGGCCATTTCGAGCGCGCATCCACGGCTATTAAAAACATTGAGTCCATGAATGGACCAGCAAAATCAATATGCACCCATTGCCATGGAGATGAGGGCCACTCCCATGGGTGTAGAGGGGCATGTGGTGGTGCATTTTGGACCTTCTGGCATCCTGAGCAGCTCTTTGTCAGGTCCTCGATTTGCTGATCGATCCCCGGCCACCACACATAAGCCCTAGCAAGGCTTTTCATTTTCACCCCTCCCAGATGACCTTCGTGAAGCTCATTGAGCACTCTCTCCCTTAACTTGGGTGGAATTACCACTCGGGATCCACACATCAAGGTCGCCTGGCATACTGACAGCTGTTCTCTTCTGGATGAGAATGCTGGCAACAGTGAGTCGCCATGTGCTGGCCATCCCTTCACCGTCAAATCATATACCCGAGACAGTGTCGGGTCATTTCGGGTCTCCTCTATACCAGCGTTAGTTACTGGCAAGCATTCAATTATAGTCGAATGAAATATTTCGACAGGGTCCACTGCTGGTGCTTCCTCCGCAGTAGGCAATGGCAGGCGTGATAGCCCATCAGCGTTTCCACGCTGTTTTGTGCCCTTATACTCGATTTCATATTGGTGCGCCCCTTGAAAAAGGGACCATCTTTCTAGCCGTTGCGCAGTCATCACCGGAATGCCCTTCTTTGGATTAAAGATGGAGACAAGTGGTTGGTGGTCAGTCAGCAAGGTGAACTTCTGCCCGTGCAGATAGTGATTGAACTTTTTCACTCCCCACACTAGGCTGAGGGCCTCCCTGTCAATCTGGACGTAGTTACGCTCGGCTGAGGTTCGTGACCGAGACGCAAAGGCTACTGGCCTCTCCGAGCCGTCCGGGAATTTGTGCGACAGCACCGCTCCAATGCCATAGGGTGATGCATCACACGCCAACCGAATTGGTAGTGCTGGGTTGAAATGAGCCAACACCTCTTTTGATGTGATCAATGCTTTGCTCTTCTGGAAAGCTCGTTTACATTCGTCACTCCACTTCCATGGTACCCCCATTTGCAGGACGGTGTTCAGTGGGTGTAGTACGGTAGACAAATTCGGCAAGAACTTATGGTAGTAGTTCACCAGCCCGATGAACGACCTCAGTTGTGACACATTTTCCGGTGCTGGAGCCTTGACTACCGCCTCAATCTTTTCAGGGGACTTATGTAACCCCTCTTTATCAATAACGTGGCCACAATACGAGATCTGCTTCTGGAAAAACTCGCATTTGTGGCGATTAGCTCGGAGCCCATATTCCTTCATTCTAGTGAGCACCTGCTCCAGGTTGGCGAGGGGATCACTTTCATTTTCGCCCGTGACCAGGATGTCGTCCAAATAACACTGGGTCCCTGGAATCCCTTGCAGGACTTGTTCCATTGCCCTTTGCCAAATAGACGGAGCTGATGCTACCCCGAACACCAGCCGGTTGTATTGGTAGAGACCTTTATGAGTGTTGATCGTGAGGTACTGTTTCGAGGCTTCTTCTACCTCCATTTGCAGGTACGCCTGGGCCAGATCAATCTTAGTGAAGCGTTTCCCTCCAGATAGCGAGGCGAAAATATCTTCAATCCGCGGAAGCGGATATTGTACAGTGTGAAGGATTGGGTTCACTGTCACCTTAAAGTCCCCACAGATGCAAACCTTCTTTGGTTCCCCAGGCGTATTACTCAATGACCTCTTCATTACAGGAACGATGGGTGTAGCCCACTCGCTCCAGTCCACTTTGGACAGTACTCCTGAACGTTCCAAACCTTCCAGCTCTGCTTCGACGGCTGGGCGGATCGCATAAGGCACCGGTCTGGCCTTAAAAATCTTTAGGCTTGCATTTTCCTCTATTTTGATCATCGCTGTTATGCCTTTTAGTGTTCCAAGTCCCTGCTGGAACACTTCTTGTGCGTCAGTTAGCATTTTTGACAGTCGTCCAGGTGTGACGTCATCATCCTTTTTGGCATCTACAGTCAGTGCTTGTATGGAATGCCAATCTAGCTGTATCTTCCGGATCCATTCACGTCCTAGTAGTGGCGGTCCTCCATCTGGCAATACATATAGGTCCATTTTTGGTGTTTCCTTGCCATTATATATAACGTTCACCCTTATTTTTCCTTTGGGGTAGACTTTTTGCCCCGTGTACGTCTTCAAGACAATCTTTGTATCTCTCAAGGGTATATGTGAGAATAGCCGCTTGTAGTCCCTTCGGTTTATGACTGTTAGGGCTGATCCTGTGTCCAATTCCATTTTCACTTGGACTCCTGCTATCTTGAGTGTGATCCAGATAGTTTGGTGATCCTCCGTTTTGATCACATTATGTAGTTTCAGACAACCCAGCTCCTTGCTTCCGGAGTCTGTATCACTCTTCTGTTCCTCTGAACTACTCTCCGTCACCTTATGTACCTTCTTGTACTTCTCCTGTGGAGATTTCTTGCTGCTGGTTTTCTTTCCCGACCTGCAGACTCTTGCTATGCGTCCTACTTTTCCACACTGTCTGCACACTTTGTCCTTGAACCAGCAATCATTATGGTCGTGTGTTGTTCTGCCGCAGCGATAACACTTCACTGTTCCGTATGACATTTCATTTGTGCCATATTCTTGCGGTCTCCGTTGTATCTCTGCAGCGCCCCGTGCTGCTGCTGTGTGTGATACTGCAATGCTGAAAGCCTTGTCCAGCGTAAGATCCTTTTCTGATAGAAGCCATTTCTGGGTTCCTTCACTTTGAAGCCCACACACAAACTTGTCCCTTAAAGTATCTGCTAGTCCCGTTCCAAACTGGCAGCGTTTCGATAGCTTGCGCAGTTCCGTTAAATACTCAGCATTACTTTCATCTTTATGCTGGTTCCTTTTGTGAAACTTAAATCTTTCTGCTCTCAGCAGCGGTGTGGGGTTTAAGTGGTCCTGTAGGATTGACACTATGTTTTCAATATCCTTTTCTACTGGCTTCTCTGGGGTTACTAGGTTTCGTAGTAAGCGATACGTTTTTGCACCCATTGAATTCAACAATACCAGCGCTTTCTTGTCATCTGGCACTTCGTTCGCCTTGCAGTATACTTCTATGCGTTCGACATATGTCATCCAATCTTCGACTTCATTGTCGAACGCTGTGATACTGCCACTCTTCGGCATTTTTGGGTGTGGTTAGACTGGCTTAAAATGGCGTCTCCCGCGCTTTCCTTTCTTCCCCGCTGCGGCTTATAATGGCGTCTCCCGCGCTTTCCTTTCTTCCCCGCTGCGGCTTAAAATCGCGTCTCCCGCGCTGCTGCCAACGCCGCTCTCGGCGGTCCTCGTGGCAAATGGCGACGCCCTGTGGTTTTCGTGCGCTGCTGCCAATGCCGCTCTCTGCGGTCCTCATGGCAATGGCAGCGCCTCGCGTTTTCCTGCGCGCCTCTCTCCCCCATTGACGCTGCTTGGCCCTTGACCACCGGCTGTGCTCTGCTCTCTCTCGTCTCTGTCCCCCGTTGATGCCGCTCGGTCCTGAACACCGGCTGCGCCCTGTGCGCTCTGCCCTCTCTCTCTCCCCCGTCGACGCTGCTCAGCCTTTTGCTGTGCCGCTCGGTCGGGCTCTAGCCCGTCGCTGTCCGGGAAGGGTCTGCGCAGTACCTGTTGCCAGCCCGTTTCGCTGGACCACCGTGACTGGAAAGCCAAGCCTGGCTCTCGAAAGCCTCCCCTGCGATGCACAAATCTCCGCTGGATGACTGGGCGGTTGCCCGTGGTCGACGCCCGTGCTTCTGGACTCGACCTCCTTCCACTGTTCTCCAGGAGCGAATCCCTGGGAGGTGATGCAGAGGTGCAGGTAGGTTCGAATCTGCTCGTCGCCACTGTTACGTCCGTGTAATAATAAGAAAAGGACTGCAGAGAACGGTACAACAGGTGTTTACTCAAAGTGGTTCAAACTGCAACTGACTGTACAGATCACTACTCAGGGTTTATATACAGGTGTGGTCACTGCCGGTACTACAGGATACAGGAGCTGTAAAAAGTAGTTCTCCCCCTTAAAGGTACATACATTACAATTCCCTCTCTCTCTGCTCATTCCCTCTCTCTGCTCATTCCCTCTCTCTCTCGCTCTGCTCATTCCCTCTCTCTCTCTGCTCATTCCTTCTCTCTGCTCATTCCCTCTCTCTCTCTCTGCTCGTTCCCTCTCTCTCTCTCTGCTCGTTCCCTCTCTCTCTCTCTGCTTGTTCCCTCTCTCTCTCTCTGCTCGTTCCCTCTCTCTCTCTCTGCTCGTTCCCTCTCTCTCTCTCTGCTTGTTCCCTCTCTCTCTCTCTCTGCTCGTTCCCTCTCTCTCTCTCTCTGCTCGTTCCCTCTCTCTCTCTCTGCTCTTTCCCTCTCTCTCTCTCTGCTCTTTCCCTCTCTCTCTCTCTGCTCATTCCCTCGCTCTCTCTCTGCTCATTCCCTCTCTCTCTCTCTGCTCATTCCCTCTCTCTGCTCATTCCATCTCTCTCTCTCTGCTCATTCCCTCTCTCTCTCTGCTCATTCCCTCTCTCTGCTCATTCCGTCTCTCTCTCTCTGCTCATTCCCTCTCTCTCTCTCTGCTCATTCCCTCTCTCAATCTGTTCATTCCCTCTCTCTCTCTCTGCTCATTCCTGCTCTCTCTCTGCTCATTCCCTCTCTCTCTCTGCTCATTCCCTCACTCTCTCTGCTCATTCTATCTCTCTCTGCTCATTCCCTCTCTCTCTCTGCTCATTCCCTCTCTCTCTCTCATTCCCTCTCTCTCTCTGCTCATTCCCTCTCTCTCTCTCTCTGCTCATTCCCTCTCTCTCTCCGCTCATTCCCTCTCTCTCTCTCTGCTCATTCCCTCTCTCTCTCTCTGCTCATTCCTTCTCTCTCTCTCTGCTCATTCCCTCTCTCTCTCTCTGCTCATTCCTTCTCTCTCTCTCTGCTCATTCCCTCTCTCTGCTCATTCCCTCTCTCTCTCTCTGCTCATTCCCTCTCTCTCTCTCTGCTCATTCCCTCTCTCTCTCTCTGCTCATTCCCTCTCTCTCTCTCTGCTCATTCCCTCTCTCTCTCCGCTGATTCCCTCTCTCTCTCTCTGCTCATTCCCTCTCTCTCTCTCTCTGCTCATTCCTTCTCTCTCTCTCTGCTCATTCCCTCTCTCTCTGCTCATTCCCTCTCTCTCTCTGCTCATTCCCTCTCTCTCTCTCTCTGCTCATTCCCTCTCTCTCTCTGCTCATTCCCTCTCTCTCTCTCTGCTCATTCCCTCTCTCTCTCTCTGCTCATTCCCGCTCTCTCTCTCTCTGCTCATTCCCTCTCTCTCTCTCTGCTCATTCCCTCTCTCTCTCTCTGCTCATTCCCTCTCTCTCTCTCTGCTCATTCCCTCTCTCTCTCTCTGCTCATTCTCTCTCTCTCTCTCTGCTCATTCCCTCTCTCTCTCTCTGCTCATTCCCTCTCTCTCTCTCTGCTCATTCCCGCTCTCTCTCTCTGCTCATTCCCGCTCTCTCTCTCTGCTCATTCCCTCTCCCTGCTCATTCCCTCTCTCTCTCTCTGCTCATTCCCTCTATCTCTCTCTGCTCATTCCCGCTCTCTCTCTCTGCTCATTCCCTCTCTCTCTCTCTGCTCATTCCCTCTCTCTCTCTCTGCTCATTCCTTCTCTCTCTCTCTGCTCATTCCCTCTCCCTCTCTCCGCTCATTCCCTCTCTCTCTCAATTCAATTCAAATCGCTTTATTGGCATGACAAGGTACATCTTATGTTGCCAAAGCATCGAAAAACATTCATGGTTGAACACAAAAAATACAGATCTATCCATACAGTGTATAAACAGATATATCCCTGAGTGTATAAATATACATTCATATAATTTATATATACTCTTTTCTTATATTTAGTGGTTGTCCCTCTGTTTATGGCAAGCTGTAACATAGTGTGCCGCTAAGGTTACACAATTTCTCTCTTCCCCTAGTAGGTATGGGAGTTTTTGGTCGTCATTCAAATTTCTGAATTCCGGGCATATTTTTGTGAATTTTGGGTAGAAATTCTCCCTTTTGCCCTGATATTTTCTACAAGCTGTGTGGAAGTGCATCTCTGTCTCCACCTCTCCCTGACTGCAGTGAGAGCATATCCTGTCCTCTCTTGGTAGCCGGGTCTGCCTGTTTCTACCTTTTTCGATCGCCAGGCTATGTTCACTAAGTCTGTACATTGTCAAGGTTTTTCTCAGTTTGCTATGCTTTACCATGGTCAGGTAATCAGCCATGCTGTGTTGTCTGTTTAGGGCCAAGTAGCAATTGAGTTTGTTTTGGGTTTTTGTTGTTTCTGCCCAATATGACAGATATTTTTCCTTTTGCTTAGTGACGATTGTGTTGGGTTGAATTCTTTGTGTTACGCTGTCACTGTCCTGGGGCTGGTTATTGATAGTAGTGTTAGTAGTTACTTCACTGAGTCCCAGGACTAGTTGACTGAGGGTATTCTTCTTTATGGTCCTCTCTTGGCATTTCAGGGCTTCGTAATGACAGCAGTGGGGGTTGCTCATTTTTAGGTGTTTCCAAAATTTGGTGGCTCTTTTTTCGATAGTGATTATTAATGGATATTGGCCTAGTTCTGCCGTGCATGCATTGTTTACGGTTTTCCTTTGAGTCCGGAGGATACTTTTACAGAATTCTGCATGTAGGATGTCAATTGGGTGTTTGTCCCATTTTGCAAATTCTTGTTGTGTTAGCGGTCCCCACACCTCACTGCCATAGAGTGCAATTGGTTCAATTACTGATTTGAAAATTTTGAGGCAAATGCTAATTGGGATTTCTATTTGGATTGATTTTTTAATGGCATAGAAAGCCCTTCTTGCTTTCTCTTTCAGTTCATTCACAGCCAGATGAAAATTTCCCGTAGAACTGATTTTTAAGCCCAAGTATGTGTAGTTAGTGGTTTGTTCAATTTTGGTTGTTCCTTGTGTGAAATTTATTTTAGGTCCCTGATGTCTGGATCTTTGCTGGAACACAAGGACTTTGGTTTTTTGGGGATTTATTGTCAGGGCCCAGGTCTGGCAGAACAACTCCAGCAGATCCAGGTTCTGCTGTAGACCCTCCTTAGTTGGTGACAGCAGAACCAGGTCATCTGCATAGAGGAGGAATTTAACCTTCGATTCATATAGGGTGAGGCCGGGTGCTGTAGATTGTTCAAGTAGTTTTGCCAATTCATTTATGTAAATATTAAAGAGCGTCAGTGAGATGGGCGAGCCCTGCGTCACCCCTTGCCCCTGTGGAAGTATTTTGTTTGCTGGTCTCCAATTTTAACTGCACATTTGTTGTTTGTATACATTGATTTAATTACATCATATGTTTTTCCCCCTACCCCGCTTTCAATAAGTTTCAGGAATAGACCGTCGTGCCAGATGGAATCGAAAGCCTTCTGGAAATCTATAAAGCATGCGTAGATTTTGCTTTTGTTTTGATGAACATGTTTGTCAATTAGGGTCTGTAGGGTGAAGATATGATCTGATGTTCTATAGTTTGGCAGGAATCCAATTTGGCTTTTACTCAAGACATTGTGCTCCTCAAGGAAGTTTATAAGTCTTTTGTTTATGATACTGCAGAATACCTTCCGCAGGTTACTGTTTATACAGATGCCTCGATAGTTATTTGGGTCGACTTTGTCCCCACATTTGTATATGGGTGTTATGAGTCCTTTGTTCCAGATATCAGGGAAGTAACCGACACTCAGAACCAAGTTGAAGAGTTTTAGGATAGCCAGTTTCATTTTATCGTCTGTGTGTTTAATCAACTCGCTTAGTATGCCGTCTGCACCGCAAGCTTTTCCAGGTCGCAGGTCCTTGAGTTTTTCAAAGAGTTCTTATTCTGTTATTATGGAGTCTAGCGGGTTTTGGTTATCTTTTATGGCCATTTCGAGCTTTTCCAGTTTTTTGCAAATTTGGTGTTGCTCTGGCCTTAGTGTGTTTTTCTGGTATAATTTTTCAAAGTGGTTTTCCCATGTGTCTCCATTTTGAATGGCTAATTCGTCGTGTTGTTTTTTGTGTAGTGTATTCCAGTTGTCCCAGAAACAATTGGAATCAATGGATTCCTCAATGGAGCCGAGTGTATTCTTAATATACTGCTCTTTTTTGGTTCTGAGTGTGTTTCTGTATTGTGTTAGTGTCTGACAATAAGTAAGGCATAATTCCTCGTTTTCTGGATGTCTGTGTTTTTGGTTTGATATTTTTCTGTTTTTTCCTCATGTTATGGCAATCTGGGTCAAACCATTTTTCATAGTTTCTTGTTTTGGGTTTGTTCTTGCGAGCTTTAAAGTTTGACCTTGTTGCCAAATTATCAAAAATATTATTTAGGTTATTCACTGCCCGGTTTACGCCTTCTTTATTGTGAGTGTATATGTTATCCAGAAAGGTGTCCAAGAGAGCTTGAGTTGATTGATTGCTAATTGCTTTCTGGTATTTTTCCGTGCTGTTTTTGGACCAACTGTACGATTTGGCCCATCTCTCTGCTCATTCCCTCTCTCTCTCTGCTCATTCCCTCTCTCTCTCTCTCTGCTCATTCCCTCTCTCTCTCTCTGCTCATTCCCTCTCTCTCTCTCTGCTCATGCCCTCTCTCTCTCTGCTCATTCCATCTCTCTCTCTGCTCATTCCCTCTCTCTCTGCTCATTCCCTCTCTCTGCCCATTCCCTCTCTCGCTGCTCATTCCCTCTCTCTCTGCTCATTCCCTCTCTGCTCATTCCCTCTCTCTCTCGCTGCTCATTCCCTCTCTCTCTCTGCTCATTCCCTCTCTCTCTCTGCTCATTCCCTCTCTCTCTCTGCTCATTCCCTCTCTCTCTCTCTCTCATTCCCTCTCTCTCTCTCTGCTCATTCCCTCTCTCTCTCTCTCTCTGCTCATTCCCTCTCTCTCTCTCTGCTCATTCCCTCTCTCTCTGCTCATTCCCTCTCTCTCTGCTCATTCCCTCTCTCTCTGCTCATTCCCTCTCTCTCTCGCTGCTCATTCCCTCTCTCTCTCGCTGCTCATTCCCTCTCTCTCTCTGCTCATTCTCTCTCTCTCTCTCTACTCATTCCCTCTCTCTCTCTCTCTCATTCCCTCTCTCTCTCTCTGCTCATTCCCTCTCTCTCTCTCATTCCCTCTCTCTCTCTCTGCTCATTCCCTCTCTCTCTCGCTGCTCATTCCCTCTCTCTCTGCTCATTCCCTCTCTCTCTCTGCTCATTCCCTCTCTCTCTCTGCTCATTCCCTGTCTCTCTCTCTCTCTCATTCCCTCTCTCTCTCGCTGCTCATTCCCTCTCTCTCTGCTCATTCCCTTTCTCTCTCTGCTCATTCCCTCTCTCTCTCTCTCTCATTCCCTCTCTCTCTCTCTCTCTCTCATTCAATTCAATTCAATTCAAATGCTTTATTGGCATGAAAGTTTACAGAGAACCATATTGCCAAAGCTTACACAACAAAAAAGTACAGTTTCCAACCCCTCTCTCTCTCTCTCTCATTCCCTCTCTCTCTCTCATTCCCTTTCTCTCTCTCTGCTCATTCCCTCTCTCTCTCTCTCTCATTCCCTCTCTCTCTCATTCCCTCTCTCTGCTCATTCCCTCTCTCTCTCTCTCTCTCTCTCTGCTCATTCCCTCTCTCTCTCTCTGCTCATTCCCTCTCTCTCTCTCTCCTCATTCCCCCTCTCTCTCTCTCTCTCCTCATTCCCTCTCTCTCTGCTCAATCCCTCACTCAATTTTCAATTCAATTCAAATGCTTTATCGGCATGAAAGTTTACAGGGAACCATATTGCCAAAGCTTACAAAACAAAAAAGTACAGTTTTCCAACATTCTGTAGGTGTCAAACAATTTTGACCTTCGTTGGGTACAGACAATATTAATTTAAACAGTCGTTGACCCTCGTTGGGTACATTCAGTATTAATTTTTAAACAGTCGTTGGGTACATTCGGTATTGATTTAAACATTCTTAATGTTTATAAATGCTATGGGTGTGCTCGTTAGTCCCTCACTGTTCCTCAGGTTGTGACATGTTGTTACATATTGGGCACCAAGGTATGGTCTGTCTCCTTCTCCCAGGGCTAATCTTAATTTTGACAGGTCATCCAATTCTTTGAAATCTGGGGTTGTTTGGCTGAGCTTGTCAAAATATATGTTTCTTGTTTTGTTGAATTTTTCGCATTTTAGGAGGAAGTGCATCTCTGTCTCAACCTCGCCGGCCAGACATTGATCACATATTCTATTCTCTCTAGGCTGCCAGGATTTCTTGTATCTTCCTTTTTCAATTGCCAGTTGGTGGTCGCTTAGTCTGTACCTGGTGAGGGTCTGTCTCTGTTTTGTGTCTCTGATGGTCGAGAGATAGTCTGCCAGTTTGTATTCTCTTTTGAGGGCCCGGTAAAATTCTAATCTGCCTTGGCTTTTGGTTATTTTGTTCCAATGTTCCACGTAGGTTTCTTTGCATTGTTTAATGATTTGGTTCACTCGGATTGGTGTTTGGAGGGCAGTGTTGGTCTGGGACTGGTCAAGGTCCGGCTGAGTAGGAGTACTTAGTTTCAGGAGCAGCTCTCTCTGCTCATTCCCTCTCTCTCTCTCTCTCTCTGCTCATTCCCTCTCTCTCTCTCTGCTCATTCCCTCTCTCTCTCTCTGCTCATTCCCTCTCTCTCTCTCTGCTCATTCCCTCTCTCTCTGCTCATTCCCTCTCTCTCTCTGCTCATTCCCTCTCTCTCTCTGCTCGTTCCCTCTCTCTGCCTGCTCATTCCCTCTCTCTCTCTCTGCTCATTCCCTCTCTCTCTCTCTGCTCATTCCCTCTCTCTCTCTCTGCTCATTCCCTCTCTCTCTCTCTGCTCATTCCCTCTCTCTCTCTCTGCTCATTCCGTCTCTCTCTGCTCATTCCCTCTCTCTGCTCGTTCCCTCTCTCTCTCTGCTCGTTCCCTCTCTCAGCTGATTCCCTCTCTCTGCTCGTTCCCTCTCTCTCTGCTCCTTCCCTCTCTCTCCCTGCTCATTCCCTCTCTCTCTCTGCTCATTCCCTCTCTCTCTCTGCTCATTCCCTCTCTCTCTCTCTGCTCATTCCCTCTCTCTCTTTCTGCTCATTCCCTCTCTCTCTCTGCCCATTCCCTCTCTCTCTCTCTGCTCATTCCCTCTCTCTCTCTCATTCCCTCTCTCTCTCTCGCTCATTCCCTCTCTCTCTCGCTGCTCATTCCCTCTCTCTCTCTGCTCATTCCCTCTCTCTCTCTCTGCTCATTCCCTCTCTCTGCTCATTCCCTCTCTCTGCTCATTCCCTCTCTCTCTCTGCTCATTCCCTCTCTCTCTGCTCATTCCCTCTCTCTCTCTGCTCATTCCCTCTCTCTCTCTCTGCTCATTCCCTTTCTCTCTCTGCTCATTCGCTCTCTCTCTCTCTCTCCTCATTCCCTCTCTCTCCTCGTTCCCTCTCTCTCTCTCTCCTCGTTCCCTCTCTCTCTCTCTGCTCGTTCCCTCTCTCTCTCTCTGCTCGTTGCCTCTCTCTCTCTGCTCGTTCCCTCTCTCTCTCTGCTCGTTCCCTCTCTCCCTCTGCTCGTTCCCTCTCTCTCTCTGCTCATTCCCTCTCTCTCTCTCTCTGCTCATTCCCTCTCTCTCTCTCTGCTCGTTCCCTCTCTCTCTGCTCATTCCCTCTCTCTCTCTCTGCTCATTCCCTCCCTCTCTGCTCATTCCCTCCCTCTTTCTGCTCGTTCCCGCTCTCCCCCTCTGCTCGTTCCCTCTCTCTCTCTCTCTCTCTGCTCGTTCCCTCTCTCTCTCTCTGCTCATTCCTCTCTCTCTCTCCTCATTCCCTCTATCTCTCTCTGCTCATTCCCTCTCTCTCGCTCCTCATTCCCTCTCCCTCTCTCTGCTCATTCCCTCTCTCAAGTTCAAATTCACATTCAAATTCAAATGCTTTATTGGCATGAAAGTTTACAGAGAACCATATTGCCAAAGCTTACATAGCAAAAAGGTACAGTTTTCCAACATTCTGTAGGTGTCAATCGATTTGACATTTGTTGGGTACATACAATATTACTTTTAAACAATATTAATTTTAAACAGTCTTTGTACTTCATTTGGTACGTTCAATATTAATTTTAAACAGTCTTAATTTTAAACAGTCCTCAGGTTGTGACATGTTGTTACATATTTGGCCCCAAGGTATGGTCTGTCTCCTTCTCCCAGGACTAATCTCAATTTTGACAGGTCATCCAATTCCTTGAAATCTGGGGTTGTTTGGCTTAGCTTGTTGAATAATATGTTTCTTAATGTGTTGAATTTTTCGCATTTTAGGAGGAAATGCATTTCTGTTTCAACCTCGCCGGCCAGACATTGATCGCATATTCTATTCTCTCTAGGCTGCCAGGATTTCTTGTATCTGCCTTTTTCAATTTCCAGTTGGTGGTCGCTTAGTCTGTACCTGGTGAGGGTCTGTCTCTGTTTTGTGTCTCTGATGGTTGTGAGGTAGTCTGCCAGTTTATATTCTCTTTTGAGGGCCCGGTAACATTCTAATCTGCTTTGGCTTTCGGTTATTTTGTTCCAATGTTCCAGGTAGGTTTCTTTGCATTGTTTAATGATTTGGTTCACTCGGATTGGTGTTTGGACGGCTGTGTTGGTCTGGGGCTGGTCAGGGTCCGGCTGAGTACTTATTTTCAGTAGCAGCTGACTCAGGGGACTCTTTTCTGGGTTTAGCTCTTGGGTCTGAAAGGCTTTGAAATGAAGGGTGTCTGGGGAGCTAGATTTGAGGTGATTTAGGAAGTTTAGTGCTCGTTTTTGGATGTTTATTATCAGTGGGTATCTGCCTAGTTCGGCTCTGCATGCATTTGTTGGCGTTTTTCTTTGGGTGCGAAGGATGCTTCGGCAGAATTCTGCATGTAGGGCTTCTATTGTGTGTTTTTCCCATTTAGTGTAGCTTTGGTGATTTAGCGGGCCCCATACTTCACTACCGTACAGTGCAATGGGCAGGATTATGCTGTCAAATATTTTTAGCCAGATTTTGATTGGGATTTGGATGTTGTAGAATTTTCTTTTTATTGCATATAGGGCTCTTCGGGCTTTTTCTTTTAGTGCATTCACTGCTATGCTGAAGCTCCCTGATGCTGTAATAGTTAGACCAAGGTAGGTGTAGCTCAAAGTGTGTCCTATAGTGGTATCACTGAGGGTAAACTGGTATTTGTTTTCCTGACATCTGGGCCTTTTTTGAAAAATCATGATGTTGGTTTTCTTTAAATTTACTGTTAGAGCCCAATTTTGGCAGTATTTGTCGAGTAGGTCTAGTTGTTGCTGTAATCCCTGTTCTGTGGGAGACTCTCTCTCTGCTCTTTCCCTCTCTCTCTCTGCTCGTTCCCTCTCTCTCTCTCTGCTCGTTCCCTCTCTCTCTCTGCTCGTTCCCTCTCTCTCTCTCTGCTCTTTCCCTCTCTCTCTCTGCTCGTTCCCTCTCTCTCTCTCTGCTCGTTCCCTCTCTCTCTCTGCTCGTTCCCTCTCTCTCTCTCTGCTCATTCCCTCTCTCTCTCTGCTCGTTCCCTCTCTCTCTCTCTGCTCGTTCCCTCTCTCTCTCTCTCTGCTCGTTCCCTCTCTCTCTGCTCGTTCCCTCTCTCTCTCTCTGCTCGTTCCCTCTCTCTCTCTCTGCTCATTCCCTCTCTCTCTCTGCTCATTCCCTCTCTCTCTCTCTGCTCATTCCCTCTCTCTCTCTCTCTCTGCTCATTCCCTCTCTCTCTCATTCCCTCTCTCTCTGCTCATTCCCTCTCTCTCTCTCTCTCTCTCTGCTCATTGCCTCTCTCTCTCTGCTCATTCCCTCTCTCTCTCTCTCTCTCTGCTCATTCCCTCTCTCTCTCTCTCTCTGCTCATTCCCTCTCTCTCTCTCTCTGCTCATTCCCTCTCAGTTCAGTTCAGTTCAGTTCAAATGCTTTATTGGCATGAAAGTTTACAGAGAACCATATTGCCAAAGCTTACATTGCAAAAAGGTACAGTTTTCCAACATTCTGTAGGTGTCAATCGATTTGACATTTGTTGGGTATATACAATATTACTTTTAAACAATATTAATTTTAAACAGTCTTTCTACTTCATTTGGTACGTTCAATATTAATTTTAAACAGTCTTACTTTTAAACAGTCCTCAGGTTGTGACATGTTGTTACATATTTAGCCCCAAGGTATGGTCTGTCTCCTTCTCCTAGGACTAATCTCAATTTTGACAGATCATCCAATTCCTTGAAATCTGGGGTTGTTTGGCTTAGCTTGTTGAATAATATGTTTCTTGATGTGTTGAATTTTTCGCATTTTAGGAGGAAATGCATTTCTGTTTCAACCTCGCCAGCCAGACATTGATCGCATATTCTATTCTCTCTAGGCTGCCAGGATTTCTTGTATCTGCCTTTTTCAATTTCCAGTTGGTGGTCGCTTAGTCTGTACCTGGTGAGGGTCTGTCTCTGTTTTGTGTCTCTGATGGTCGTGAGGTAGTCTGCCAGTTTATATTCTCTTTTTAGGGCCCGGTAACATTCTAATCTGCTTTGGCTTTCGGTTATTTTGTTCCAATGTTCCAGGTAGGTTTCTTTGCATTTTTTAATGATTTGGTTCACTCAGATTGGTGTTTGGACGGCTGTGTTGGTCTGGGGCTGGTCAGGGTCCGGCTGAGTACTTAGTTTCAGTAGCAGCTGACTCAGGGGACTCTTTTCTGGGTTTAGCTCTTGGGTCTGAAAGGCTTTGAAATGAAGGGTGTCTGGGGAGCTAGATTTGAGGTGATTTAGGAAGTTTAGTGCTCGTTTTTGGATGTTTATTATCAGTGGGTATCTGCCTAGTTCGGCTCTGCATGCATTTGTTGGCGTTTTTCTTTGGGTGCGAAGGATGCTTCGGCAGAATTCTGCATGTAGGGCTTCTATTGTGTGTTTTTCCCATTTAGTGTAGCTTTGGTGATTTAGCGGGCCCCATACTTCACTACCGTACAGTGCAATGGGCAGGATTATGCTGTCAAAAATTTTGAGCCAGATTTTGATTGGGATTTGGATGTTGTAGAATTTTCTTTTTATTGCATATAGGGCTCTTCGGGCTTTTTCTTTTAGTGCATTCACTGCTATGCTGAAGCTCCCTGATGCTGTAATAGTTAGACCAAGGTAGGTGTAGCTCATAGTGTGTCCTATAGTGGTATCACTGAGGGTAAACTGGTATTTGTTTTCCTGACATCTGGGTCTTTTCTGAAAAATCATGATGTTGGTTTTCTTTAGATTTACTGTTAGAGCCCAATTTTGGCAGTATTTGTCGAGTAGGTCTAGTTGTTGCTGTAATCCCTGTTCTGTGGGAGACAGCAGAACCAGGTCGTCCGCATAGAACAGGGACTTCACTTCTCCATCCAGGAGACGGAGACCTGGTGACTCGCTTTGCTCCAGCATGTCTGCTAATTCATTTATGTATATGTTGAACAGGGTCGGGCTCAAATTGCAGCCCTGCCGGACGCCTCTTCTCTGGGTGCAGAAATCGGTGCGTTTGTCTCCAATTTTGACCCCGCATTTGTTTTTCAGATACATTGATTTAATAAGGTCATAGACTTTGCCCCCTATTCCACACTGAAGAAGTTTATAATAGAGCCCTTCGTGCCATATAGAGTCAAAGGCTTTCTTGAAGTCGATGAAACAGGCGAATATTTTCCCATTTTTTGTTTGGTGTTTATGTTTTTCAATGAGGGTGTGAAGGGTATAGATATGGTCGGCGGTGCGGTGTTTTGGAAGAAAGCCTATTTGGTTTTTTCTGAGGATATTATGTTTGTTAAGAAAATCAAGTAATCTACTATTTAGAATACTGCAGAATAACTTCCCTAGACAACTGTTGACACAGATGCCGCGGTAGTTATTTGGGTCTGATTTGTTTCCACTTTTATATATGGGGGAGATTAGTCCTTGGCACCAGATATCGGGAAAACAGCCTGAGCGTAGTATGATGTTGAATAGTTTGAGTATCGCACCCTGCATCTCCATATTGCTGAACTTTAGCATTTCATTTTTGATGTTGTCTGGGCCACAGGCTTTCTTTAGGTGGAGAGATTTTGTTTTTGTGGCCAGTTCTTTCCATGTGATTGGGGAGTCTAGAGGGTTTTGGTTGTCTTTAATTGTTGCTTCTAATGTGTGGAGTTTTTCTGTGACCTGATGTTGACTTGGGTTTGTTTTGTTTTTTGGGATGTCTTTGTAGAGGTTTTCAAAATGTGTTCTCCAGATGTCGCCATCTTGGATTGGTAATGCTTGCAATTGTGTTGTACTCAGGTTATTCCACATTTCCCAGAATTGTTTTGGATTGGTGGAGTTTTCAATTTCTTCGAGTATTTTGTGGGTATAGTTTTGTGTTTTGTTCCTAATGGTGTGTTTATATCTTTTGAGGGTTTCATTGTATCTAGTACGTAGGTCCGGATTGTTTGGTTGCCGATGCTTTTGGTTTGATATTTTTCTCAGGTCTTTTCTGGCATTTTTGCATTCGTGGTCAAACCATTTCATATTTTTATTTTGTCTTTTGTGATGCTTCCTCTTCTGTTTCACGAGGTCGGCTTTTACAGCTGCCTCATGGAAGATCATATTTATATCCTCTATGGCCGTGTTTACACCATCTCTGGTGATCTCATATAGATTTTCTTTAAATTTTGAAATTTTACTTGTGAGATCAGGTGAATTTAGTGCTGTGATGAATTTATCTCCACTGTCTGGGGCCCATCTGTATGTCTGGTTTATTTTATGTAGCTTACTGTGTTCCTTTTTTGTGTCTGTAGTTTGGGCAGAAAGTTTAAGGTACACATTTATTTGGTTATGGTCTGAGAGGGGGGATTGCTGCCCGACAGTGAATGCGTTGATATCGCAGGGGTCCAGGTCAGTGATTGTATAGTCCACCACACTAGACCCAAGAGTTGAGGAGTATGTGAGTCTCCCTAGGGAGTCCCTTCTGAACCTACCATTAACTATGTACAGGCCTAAGGCTCGGCAGAGTTGCACTACCTCCCTACCGCTTTTATTTATTTCACGATCAAGGTTGTTCCGATTTGCGATGGCTGGTGTGACATCTAAAGGGGTCTGGCCAAACACATGGTTGTTTCCCTGTGGGTCTATGAAGTCAGGTTCACAACCGGTCCTTGCATTTAGGTCCCCACATATTATCACCTTTCCTTGGGCCTGGAAATGGCTGATTTCCATGTGGAGAGTATCAAATAACTCCTCTTCGAAATATGGCGAATCTATTGGAGGTATGTAGATCGCACATAAGTAAACATCTTTTTTTGCTATTCCTATATTTTTATCTAGTTTTAGCCATACGTGTGATTTCCCCTGTTTTACCGGTGAGATGTGTTTGTCCAGTTCTCCCTTATACCACACCAATATTGTGCCCTCAGTAAAGAACACTAAAACACGCAAGGGGTTCTGCCCTTGCGTGTTTTAGTGTTCTTTACTGAGGGCACAATGATTTCATGGTACATTGGAGGACAGTGGGTCGGCATGTCCTTTTGGCACCATGTTTCTGTTAACACAATTATATCAATGTCTTTTATAGCTTTTAGGAATTCAGGGTCTGTACTCTTCATCCCAAAAGTTGAGGAGCGGAGGCCCTGGATATTCCAGCAGCTTATGTGGAAAGAACGCATTTATATAGTTCAATAAAACAAAATAAAATGGACCTATTTTGTGGGATGAGTGTGGAAACACTATTTTCTATAATGCTAAGTGATGATTTAGTATAAATTTCATGAGGCATGCACATATATCTATCTAATAATAGTAATAATACTGATAAGATAACAATAATGATAATGATAAATAACAATATTAATAATTTCTCCGGCTTTCTATCAGGCTGTTCAGCATCGTCATGATCTTTCTCAGTTCTTGGTCTACAGTCTGTGGTCTAGAGGGGGGTCTTGGGTCAGGTATAAAAGCACGGTTCTGTTGTCGGTTTTGTAAAGGGGGGTGGGGGACATTGGTGGTCCTGTTTGGGCTCCCAATGGTAGGGGGGGTGGGAGGGCTGCGTCTTTTGGCAGTGTTTATGAGGTTTCTTGCGAAGACCCACATCCGCTGTTTGAGTAGATGTATTTCGTCATAGAGGTCCCTTGTGTTGATGTTTGGATGATGGGCCAGGGAGACGTTGGGGAGGACAGAACATCTCGTGTCAATCTCCCTGTTGGTGTTGTGGATTATATAGGCTGGGGTGTCCTTTCTGGGCAGTAGTGTGGAGATCACGATCCGCGCCTCGGGGAATTCCCTGCTGGCCTTTTCTGCCATCCTGCTCACCGCCCAAGCCGTGCCTTCCTGTAGGGTGCGTAGGTCGTTCGTGCCTGTGTGGATCACAATCCATTTGGGGCTTCCAAGGGATTCTTTGTTCAGGATCTTCATTGCTTGGCCTGTGTTGCTGCACCATTTTTTCAGGACTTGATGGTCTGGGAACAGCCTCTGGGGGTCCAGAAACTTTCCGTTGGAGTCGGTCAGCAGGACCGCCTGAGGGGCTGGTTTTTCAGACTGGGTAACAGTAGTCTGGGTAGGACTCGCCTGGTGGCTGGTTGTTGGCTGGGTTTCTGGGATATGTTGTGTGGCAGGAGCGGGGTTTGGGGCTTTCGGTGTGTCCTCGTTTGGGGGGGTATCTGTCGGTTTTTGTGTTCCTGTGTGTGAGGACTGGGTAGCAGTAGTCTGGGCATGACTCGACTGAGGGCTGGTTGGAGCAGGGTTTGTGGCTTTCGGTGTGTCTTCGTGTGGGGTGGCATCCGGCGGGTTCTGTGTCCTTGTGTGTGTTGTTTTTGTGTCCTCAGGTTTTTGGACCTTAAGAGGTTTGTGTTGCCTGCTGAGCCTTTCTACGGTCTCCTTCATTTTGTTTAGTTGAGTACGGAGTTCTTTGATCTCATTTCTTTGCTCCTCTGTGGTCTTTCTCAGCTTGTGGATGGTGGACTCGTGTTCCGTTTTTAGCTGTTTGAATTCCTCCTTCAAATTCTTGGCCAGTGTTTCTCTGTATTCGTTGAAATCAAGTTCTAGTTTGGCCAGATTCTCTTTCATCATTTTGTTTTCGTTGAGAGGTGTGGGGGGGGTGGAGATGTACAGGGAGGTGTTTTCCTCTGCTGGTCTCTCTTCTTCTTCCTCCACTTGGCTCTCCTCGTCCTCTGTTCGACTCTCTTTTGCTTCCTGTCCATTGGTCCTCTTTGTGTCTGTCTTAGTTTTCAACTGGGGGAATTCCTTTTCGAAGGTGTCCAGATTTTCCACATTCCCCTGTATCATGATCTTTCTATTTTTGTTGTAGTAGCTTATGGTTAGCAGGGGGTCATCTTTATCTAGGTTTCCATCTTTACATATTTTCAGTCTGCCTCCACTGCCAATACCTTCACTGGAGACGTATGTGTAGTGTTTTTGTAAAGTCTCCTTCCAGGAGGTGACGTATTCGGTGTAGAATATGAGGTTGTTCTTCAGCTTAGTCCCTTTGTGTGTGGTATAGTCCACGTAGAGGATTTCTGGGTTATTTTTTAGTGTTGTGTACTTGTATTTTTCCTTTGCTTTATTTTTTGTGCATTGCTCAGGATATATCATTTCCCTGCTCATTGTAGTCGTTTGTTTTTTTGTCTCAGATAGATAACTTTTTTTTTCTCTTTTTTGTGTCGTGTTCCACCTTAGCCCACTTTTAGGTCCAAAATTGGGAGTTTTTCAGGGGTTCATCTTTGATATAGCTGCTCTTAAAGGTTTATCTTTCTCTTTTTCTCACAGGCTCTTGGTTCGGGTAGTTTATCGTTTCTCTCGGGTTTCTATTCCTTTTCCTCGCGGGTTTGTTGTTCTTTTTTCAGGTTTTTTTTTTTTTCCAGCTAAATTTAAATAAAATTAAACTTTTTCCGAACTAACTTTAACTAAAATGAAACTTAGGTAGAGTTAGGTAAAACTTATTTCTCCGGCTTTTTCTCTCCAGCTGGTGTTTCCTCTCCTCTCTCTCTCTCACGCTCTCTCGCTCCGTCTCTCTCTCTCTAGGTGCAGTTACCTCTCTTTGCTCCTTTTCTCCTTTCAGCCGTTTCCCTTCGTTCAAATTTCGCGCGCTCAGCTCTCAGCGCTCTCTCCGGGCTTCTGCACTGGCCCCAGCCCCTCGGCTCGGCTGTGCTGTCCCGGCCCGGTGTTTGTCCGAGTTTCTCCGACCCCGGAGTTTCTCGGGTTTCAGGCCCCGGGCTTGCTCGCTCTCCAGGCCCGACCCGATCCGGCACCCCTATCTCTCCACTCGCCTCTTTGACTGGCTCGGGCCGCTCCTCCCGGTCTGGGTCGACTCCTGTTGCTGCTCGCTCTCCTTCTCTCCGGTGCCTCGCTCGGCCCGGTTCCTCGGGCCTTTCTCCGGCTTCAGGCTCCGTGCTCCGGTTGCTGCTCGGGCTCTGCTCTCTCTCTCTCCCTGTTTTGGAGTTCTCTCTCTCTGTTCCCGGTTTCTCTCTCTCTGTTCCCGAGTTTTCCTGCGCTGTTCTGGCTCCGATCCCCCGGCCGCTGTTTTGCTTTGAACGGTCGGTTGCGCGGCGCCTCTCTCACGGGTCCTCGGTCTCTCTCTCTCTCTCTCATTCCCTCTCTGCTCATTCCCTCTCTCTCTCTCTGCTCGTTCCCGCTCTCTCTCTGCTCGTTCCACCTCTCTCTCTCTCATTCTCTGCTCATTCTCTGCTCATTCCCTCTCTCTCTGCTCATTCCCTGTCTCTCTCTCTCTCATTCCCTGTCTCTCTCTCTGCTCATTCCCTCTCTCTCTCTCTCTCATTCCCTCTCTCTCTCTCTGCTCATTCCCTCTCTCTCTCTCTCTGCTCATTCCCTCTCTCTCTCTCTCTCATTCCCTCTCTCTCTCTCTCTGCTCATTCCCTCTCTCTCTCTGCTCATTCCCTCTCTCTCTCTCTCTGCTCATTCCCTCGCTCTCTCTCTCTCATTCCCTCTCTCTCTCTCTGCTCATTCCCTCTCTCTCTCTGCTCATTCCCTCTGTCTCTCTCTCTCTGCTCATTCCCTCGCTCTCTCTCTGCTCATTCCCTCTCTCTCTCTCTGCTCATTCCCTCTCTCTCTCTCTGCTCATTCCCTCTCTCTCTCTCTGCTTGTTCCCTCTCTCTGCTCGTTCCCTCTCTCTCTCTGCTCATTCCCTCTCTCTCTCTGCTCGTTCTCTCTCTCTCTCTGCTCATTCCCTCTCTCTCTCTCTGCTCGTTCCCTCTCTCTCTGCTCATTCCCTCTCTCTCTCTCTGCTCGTTCCCTCTCTCTCTCTGCTCATTCCCTCTCTCTGCGCATTCCCTCTCTCTCTCTCTGCTCATTCCCTCTCTCTCTCTCTCTGCTCATTCCCTCTCTCTCTCTCTGCTCGTTCCCTCTCTCTCTCTCTGCTTGTTCCCTCTCTCTGCTCGTTCCCTCTCTCTCTCTGCTCATTCCCCCTCTCTCTCTCGGCTCGTTCTCTCTCTCTCTGCTCATTCCCTCTCTCTGCTCATTCCCTCTCTCTCTGCTCATTCCCTCTCTCTCTCTCTGCTCATTCCCTCTCTCTCTGCTCGTTCCCTCTCTCTCTGCTCGTTCCCTCTCTCTCTGCTCGTTCCCTCTCTCTCTCTCTCTCTCATTCCCTCTCTCTCTCTCTCTGCTTATTCCCTCTCTCTCTCTCTGCTCATTCCCTCTCTCTCTCTGCTCATTCCCTCTCTCTCTCTCTCTCTCATTCTCTGTCTCTCTCTCTCTCCTCATTCCCTCTCTCTCTGCTCATTCCCTCTCTCTGTCTCTGCTCGTTCCCTCTCTCTCTCTGCTCGTTCCCTCTCTCTCTCTCTGCTCGTTCCCTCTCTCTCTCTCTGCTCGTTCCCTCTCTCTGCTCGTTCCCTCTCTCTCTCTCTGCTCATTCCCTCTCTCCTCTTTCCCTCTCTCTCTCTGCTCATTCCCTCTCTCCTCATTCCCTCTCTCTCTCTGCTCATTCCCTCTCTCTCTCTCTCTCTGCTCATTCTCTCTCTCTCTCTCATTCCCTCGGTCTCTGCTCATTCCCTCTCTCTCTGCTCATTCCCTCTCTCTCTCTCTGCTCATTCCCTCTCTCTCTCCTCATTCCCTCTCTCTCTGCTCATTCCCTCTCTCTCTCTCTCTGCTCATTGCCCCTCTCTCTCTCTGCTCATTCCCTCTCTCTCTCTCTCCTCATTCCCTCTCTCTCTCTGTTCATTCCCTCTCTCTGCTCATTCCCTCTCTCTCTGCTTATTCCCTCTCTCTCTGCTCATTCCCTCTCTCTCTCTGCTCGTTCCCTCTCTCTCTCTGCTCATTCCCTCTCTCTCTCTGCTCATTCCCTCTCTCTCTCTGCTCATTCCCTCTCTCTCTGCTTGTTCCCTCTCTCTCTCTCTGCTCATTCCCTCTCTCTCTCTCTGCTCATTCCCTCTCTCTGCGCATTCCCTCTCTCTCTCTCTCTCTGCTGATTCCCTCTCTCTCTGCTGATTCCCTCTCTCTCTCTCTGCTCGTTCCCTCTCTCTCGCTGCTCGTTCCCTCTCTCTCTCTCTCTCTCTCTCATTCCCTCTCTCTCTCTCTCTCATTCCCTCTCTCTCTCTCTGCTCATTCCCTCTCTCTCTCTCTCCTCAGTCCCTCTCTCTCTCTCTCTGCTCATTCCCTCTCTCTCTCTCATTCCCTCTCTCTCTCTCTCATTCCCTCTCTCTCTCTCTGCTCGTTCCCTCTCTCTCTGCTCATTCCCCCTCTCTCTCTGCTCATTCCCTCTCTCTCTCTCTGCTCATTCCCTCTCTCTCTCTCTCTGCTCATTGCCCCTCTCTCTCTCTGCTCATTCCCTCTCTCTCTCTCTCCTCATTCCCTCTCTCTCTCTCCTCATTCCCTCTCTCTCTCTGCTCATTCCCTCTCTCTGCTCATTCCCTCTCTCTCTCTGCTCATTCCCTCTCTCTCTCTCTGCTCATTCCCTCTCTCTCTCTGCTCGTTCCCTCTCTCTCTCTGCTCGTTCCCTCTCTCTCTGCTCATTCCCTCTCTCTCTCTGCTCATTCCCTCTCTCTCTCTCTCTCTCTCTGCTCATTCCCTCTCTCTCTCTCTGCTCATTCCCTCTCTCTCTCTCTGCTCATTCCCTCTCTCTCTCTGCTCATTCCCTCTCTCTCGCTCTGCTCATTCCCTCTCTCTCTCTCTGCTCGTTCCCTCTCTCTCTCTCTGCTCGTTCCCTCTCTCTCTCTGCTCATTCCCTCTCTCTCTGCTCATTCCCTCTCTCTCTCTCTGCTCATTCCCTCTCTCTCTCTGCTCATTCCCTCTCTCTCTCTGCTCATTCCCTCTCTCTCTCTCTCTCTCTGCTCATTCCCTCTCTCTCTCTCTGCTCATTCCCTCTCTCTCTCTGCTCATTCCCTCTCTCTCTCTCTGCTCGTTCCCTCTCTCTCTCTCTGCTCGTTCCCTCTCTCTCTCTGCTCATTCCCTCTCTCTCTGCTCATTCCCTCTCTCTCTCTCTGCTCATTCCCTCTCTCTCTCTGCTCATTCCCTCTCTCTCTCTCTCATTCCCTCTCTCTCTCTCTCTCTCATTCCCTCTCTCTCTCTCTGCTCATTCCCTCTCTCTCTCTCTCCTCAGTCCCTCTCTCTCTCTCTCTCTGCTCATTCCCTCTCTCTCTCTCTCATTCTCTCTCTCTCTCTGCTCATTCCCTCTCTCTCTCTCTCATTCCCTCTCTCTCTCTCTCATTCCCTCTCTCTCCCTGCTCATTCCCTCTCTATCTCTCTCTGCTCGTTCCCTCTCTCTCTCTCTTTCTCTGCTCATTCCCTCTCTCTCTCCTCATTCCCTCTCTCTCTGCTCATTCCCTCTCTCTGTCTCTGCTCGTTCCCTCTCTCTCTCTCTGCTCGTTCCCTCTCTCTCTCTCTGCTCATTCCCTCTCTCTCTCTCTGCTCGTTCCCTCTCTCTGCTCGTTCCCTCTCTCTCTCTCTGCTCATTCCCCCTCTCTCTCTCTGCTCGTTCCCTCTCTCTCTCTGCTCATTCCCTCTCTCCTCATTCCCTCTCTCTCTGCTCATTCCCTCTCTCTCTCATTCCCTCTCTCAGTTCAGTTCAGTTCAGTTCAAATGCTTTATTGGCATGAAAGTTTACAGAGAACCATATTGCCAAAGCTTACATAGCAAAAAGGTACAGTTTTCCAACATTCTGTAGGTGTCAATCGATTTGACATTTGTTGGGTACATACAATATTACTTTTAAACAATATTAATTTTAAACAGTCTTTGTACTTCATTTGGTACATTCAATATTAATTTTAAACAGTCTTAATTTTAAACAGTCCTCAGGTTGTGACATGTTGTTACATATTTGGCCCCTAGGTATGGTCTGTCTCCTTCTCCTAGGACTAATCTCAATTTTGACAGGTCATCCAATTCCTTGAAATCTGGGGTTGTTTGGCTTAGCTTGTTGAATAATATGTTTCTTGATGTGTTGAATTTTTCGCATTTTAGGAGGAAATGCATCTCTGTTTCAACCTCGCCGGCCAGACATTGATCGCATATTCTATTCTCTCTAGGCTGCCAGGATTTCTTGTATCTGCCTTTTTCAATTTCCAGTTGGTGGTCGCTTAGTCTGTACCTGGTGAGGGTCTGTCTCTGTTTTGTGTCTCTGATGGTCGTGAGGTAGTCTGCCAGTTTATATTCTCTTTTTAGGGCCCGGTAACATTCTAATCTGCTTTGGCTTTCGGTTATTTTGTTCCAATGTTCCAGGTAGGTTTCTTTGCATTTTTTAATGATTTGGTTCACTCGGATTGGTGTTTGGACGGCTGTGTTGGTCTGGGGCTGGTCAGGGTCCGGCTGAGTACTTAGTTTCAGTAGCAGCTGACTCAGGGGACTTTTTTCTGGGTTTAGCTCTTGGGTCTGAAAGGCTTTGAAATGGAGGGTGTCTGGGGAGCTAGATTTGAGGTGATTTAGGAAGTTTAGTGCTCGTTTTTGGATGTTTATTATCAGTGGGTATCTGCCTAGTTCGGCTCTGCATGCATTTGTTGGCGTTTTTCTTTGGGTGCGAAGGATGCTTCGGCAGAATTCTGCATGTAGGGCTTCTATTGTGTGTTTTTCCCATTTAGTGTAGCTTTGGTGATTTAGCGGGCCCCATACTTCACTACCGTACAGTGCAATGGGCAGGATTATGCTGTCAAATATTTTGAGCCAGATTTTGATTGGGATTTGGATGTTGTAGAATTTTCTTTTTATTGCATATAGGGCTCTTTGTGCTTTTTCTTTTAGTGCATTCACTGCTATGCTGAAGCTCCCTGATGCTGTAATAGTTAGACCAAGGTAGGTGTAGCTCATAGTGTGTCCTACAGTGGTATCACATCACAGAATCACAGAAACCCCACAGTGCAGATAGAGGCCATTTCGGCCCATCGAGCCTGCACCGACACATATCCCACCCGATCCCCATAACCCCTACACCAACACATATCCCACCCTATCCCCGTAACCCCACGTATTTAATCCCCCTAACACTAAGGATCAATTTATCATAGCCAATCAACCTAACCTGCACATCTTTGGACTGTGGGAGGAAACCGGAGCACCCGGAGTAAACCCACGCAAACACGGGGAGAATGTGCAAACTCCACACAGACAGTCGCCCGAGGCCGGATTCGAACCCGGGTCCCTGGCGCTGTGAGGCAACAGTGCTAACCACTATGCCACCGTGCTGTAAACTGGTATTTGTTTTCCTGACATCTGGGCATTTTTTGAAAAATCATGATGTTGGTTTTCTTTAGATTTACTGTTAGAACCCAATTTTGGCAGTATTTGTCGAGTAGGTCTAGTTGTTGCTGTAATCCCTGTTCTGTGGGAGACAGCAGAACCAGGTCGTCTGCATAGAACAGGGATTTCACTTCTCCATCCAGGAGACGGAGACCTGGTGACTCGCTTTGCTCCAGCATGTCTGCTAATTCATTTATGTATATGTTGAACAGGGTCGGGCTCAAATTGCAGCCCTGCCGGACGCCTCTTCTCTGGGTGAAGAAATCGATGCGTTTGTCTCCAATTTTGACCCCGCATTTGTTTTTCAGATACATTGATTTAATAAGGTCATAGACTTTGCCCCCTATTCCACACTGAATAAGTTTATAATAGAGCCCTTCGTGCCATATAGAGTCAAAGGCTTTCTTGAAGTCGATGAAACAGGCGAATATTTTCCCATTTTTTGTTTGGTGTATATGTTTTTCAATGAGGGTGTGAAGGGTATAGATATGGTCGGCGGTGCGGTGTTTTGGAAGAAAGCCTATTTGGTTTTTTCTGAGGATATTATGTTTGTTAAGAAAATCAAGTAATCTACTATTTAGAATACTGCAGAATAACTTCCCTAGACAACTGTTGACACAGATGCCGCGGTAGTTATTTGGGTCTGATTTGTTTCCACTTTTATATATGGGGGAGATTAGTCCTTGGCACCAGATATCGGGAAAACAGCCTGAACGTAATATGATGTTGAATAATTTGAGTACCGCACCCTGCATCTCCATATTGCTGGACTTGAGCATTTCATTTTTGATGTTGTCTGGGCCACAGGCTTTCTTTAGGTGGAGAGATTTTGTTTTTGTGGCCAGTTCTTTCCATGTGATTGGGGAGTCTAGAGGGTTTTGGTTGTCTTTAATTGTTGCTTCTAATGTGTGGAGTTTTTCTGTGACCTGATGTTGACTTGGGTTTGTTTCGTTTATTGGGATGTCTTTGTAGAGGTTTTCAAAATGTGTTCTCCAGATGTCGCCATCTTGGATTGGTAATGCTTGCAATTGTGTTGTACTCAGGTTATTCCACATTTCCCAGAATTGTTTTGGATTGGTGGAGTTTTCAATTTCTTCGAGTATTTTGTGGGTATAGTTTTGTGTTTTGTTCCTAATGGTGTGTTTATATCTTTTGAGGGTTTCATTGTATCTAGTACGTAGGTCCGGATTGTTTGGTTGGCGATGCTTTTGGTTTGATATTTTTCTCAGGTCTTTTCTGGCATTTTTGCATTCGTGGTCAAACCATTTCTTATTTTTATTTTGTCTTTTGTGACGCTTCATCTTCTGTTTCACAAGGTCGGCTTTTACAGCTGCCTCATGGAAGATCATATTTATATCCTCTATGGCCATGTTTACACCATCTCTGGTGATCTCGTATGGGTTTTCTTTAAATTTTGATATTTTACTTGTGAGATCAGGTGACTTTAGTGCTGTGATGAATTTTTCTCCACTGTCTGGGGCCCATCTGTATGTCTGGTTTATTTTATGGAGCTTACTGGGTTCTTTTTTTGTGTCTGTAGTTTGGGCAGAAAGTTTAAGGTACATATTTATTTGGTTATGGTCTGAGAGGGGGGATTGCTGCCTGACAGTGAATGCGTTGATATCGCAGGGGTCCAGGTCAGTGATTGTATAGTCCACCACACTAGACCCAAGAGTTGAGGAGTATGTGAGTCTCCCTAGGGAGTCCCCTCTGAACCTACCATTAACTATGTACAGGCCTAAGGCTCGGCAGAGTTGCACTACCTCCCTACCGCTTTTATTTATTTCACGATCAAGGTTGTTCCGATTTGCGATGGCTGGTGTGACATCTAAAGGGGTCTGGCCAAACACATGGTTGTTTCCCTGTGGGTCTATGAAGTCAGGTTCACAACCGGTCCTTGCATTTAGGTCCCCACATATTATCACCTTTCCTTGGGCCTGGAAATGGCTGATTTCCATGTGGAGAGTATCAAATAACTCCTCTTCGAAATATGGCGATTCTATTGGAGGTATGTAGATCGCACATAAGTAAACATCTTTTTTTGCTATTCCTATATTTTTATCTAGTTTTAGCCATACGTGTGATTTTCCCTGTTTTACCGGTGAGATGTGTTTGTCCAGTTCTCCCTTATACCACACCAACTCTCTCTCTCTCTGCCCATTCCCTCTCTCTCTCTCTGCTCTTTCCCTCTCTCTCTCTGCTCATTGCCCCTCTCTCTCTCTGCTCATTCCCCCTCTCTTTCTCTGCTCATTCCCCCTCTCTCTCTCTCTCCTCATTCCCTCTCTCCTCATTCCCTCTCTCTCTCTGTTCATTCCCTCTCTCTCTGCTCATACCCTCTCTCTCTCTGCTCATTCCCTCTCTCTGCTCGTTCCCTCTCTCTCTCTCTCTGCTCATTCCCTCTCTCTCTCTCTGCTCATTCCCTCTCTCTCTCTGCTCGTTCCCTCTCTCTCTCTCTCTGCTCATTCCCTCTCTCTGCTCATTCCCTCTCTCTCTCCGCTCATTCCCTCTCTCTCTCTCTCTGCTCATTCCCTCTCTCTCTCTGCTCATTCCCTCTCTCTGCTCATTCCCTCTCTCTCTCTCTGCTCATTCCCTCTCTCTCTCTGCTCGTTCCCTCTCTCTGCTCATTCCCTCTCTCTCTCATTCCCTCTCTCTCTCTGCTCATTCCCTCTCTCTCTCTCTCCTCAGTCCCTCTCTCTCTCTCTCTGCTCATTCCCTCTCTCTCTCTCTCATTCCCTCTCTCTCTCTCTCCTCAGTCCCTCTCTCTGCTCATTCCCTCTCTCTCTCTCTCTGCTCGTTCCCTCACTCTCTCTCTCTCTTTCTCTCTCTCTCTCTCTGCTCATTCCCTCTCTCTCTCTCCTCATTCCCTCTCTCTCTGCTCATTCCCTCTCTCTGTCTCTGCTCGTTCCCTCTCTCTCTCTGCTCGTTCCCTCTCTCTCTCTCTGCTCGTTCCCTCTCTCTCTCTCTGCTCGTTCCCTCTCTCTGCTCGTTCCCTCTCTCTCTCTCTGCTCGTTCCCTCTCTCTCTCTCTGCTCATTCTCTCTCTCTCTCTGCTCATTCCCTCTCTCTCTCTCTCTGCTCGTTCCCTCTCTCTCTCTCTGCTCGTTCCCTCTCTCTCTCTCTGCTCGTTCCCTCTCACTCTCTGCTCATTCACTCTCTCTCTCTGCTCATTCTCTCTCTCTCTCTCTGCTCATTCTCTCTCTCTCTCTCTCTTCTCATTCTCTCTCTCTCTCTGCTCATTCCCTCTCTCTCTCTCTGCTCATTCCCTCTCTCTGCTCATTCCCTCTCCCTCTCTCTGCTCATTCCCTCTCTTTCTCTCTGCTCCTTCCCTCTCTCTGCTCATTCCCTCTCTCTCTCTGCTCATTCCCTCTCTCTCACTGCTCATTCCCTCTCTCTCTGCTCATTCCCTCTCTCTCTCTGCTCGTTCTCTCTCTCTCTGCTCATTCCCTCTCTCTCTCTCTGCTCGTTCCCTCTCTCTCTTTCTGCTCGTTCCCTCTCTCTCTTTCTGCTCGTTCCCTCTCTCTCTCTGTTCCCTCTCTGCTCATTCCCTCTCTCTCACTGCTCGGTGCCTCTCTCTCTCTGCTCATTCCCTCTCTCTCTCTGCTCATTCCCTCTCTCTCTCTGCTCATTCCCTCTCTCTCTCTGCTCATTCCCTCTCTCTCTCTCTGCTTTTTCTCTCTCTCTCTCTCTGCTCATTCCCTCTCTCTCTCTCTGCTCGTTCCCTCTCTCTCTCTGCTCGTTCCCTCTCTCTCTCTGCTCGTTCCCTCTCTCGCTCTCTGCTCGTTCCCTCTCTCTCTATCTGCTCATTCCCTCTCTCTCTCTCTGCTCATTCTCTCTCTCTCTCTCTGCTCATTCCCTCTCTCTCTGCTCATTCCCTCTCTCTCTCTCTGCTTTTTCTCTCTCGCTCTCTCTGCTCATTCCCTCTCTCTCTCTCTGCTCGTTCCCTCTCTCTCTTTCTGCTCGTTCCCTCTCTCTCTTACTGCTCGTTCCCTCTCTCTCTCTGTTCCCTCTCTGCTCATTCCCTCTCTCACTGCTCATTCCCTCTCTCTCTCTGCTCATTCCCTCTCTCTCTCTGCTCATTCTCTCTCTCTCTGCTCATTCTCTCTCTCTCTGCTCATTCCCTCTCTCTCTCTCTGCTCATTCCCTCTCTCAATTCAATTTTTCAATTCAAATCGCTTTATTGGCAAGATAAGGTACATCTTATGTTGACAAAGCATCAAAATACATTCATGGTTGAACACATAAACGCAGATCTATTCATACAGTGTATAAACAGCTATATCCCTGAGTGTATAAATATACATTCGTATAATTTGTAAATGCTCTTTTCTTAGGTTTATACTGTTTGTCCCTCTGTTTATGGCAAGCTGTAACATTGTGTGCCGCTAGTGTTACACATTTTCTCTCTTCCCCTAGTAGGTATGGGAGTTTTTGGTCATCATTCAAATTTCTGAATTCAGGGCATATTTGTGAGAATTTTTGGTAGAAATTCTCCCTGATGCCCTGATATTTTCCACAAGCTGTGAGGAAGTGCATCTCTGTCTCCACCACTCCCTGACTGCAGTGAGAGCATATCCTGTCCTCTCTTGGCAGCCGGGTCTGCCTGTGTCTGCCTTTTTCGATCGCCAGGCTATGTTCGCTAAGTGTGTACCTTGTCAAGGTTTTTCTCAGTTTGCTATCCTTTACCATGGTCAGGTAATCAGCCATGTTGTATTGTCTGTTTAGGGCCAAGTAGCAATTGAGTTTGCTTTGGGTTTTTGTTGTTTCTGCCCAATATGACAGGTATTTTTCCTTTTGCTTAGTGACAATTGTGTTGGGTCGAATTCTCTGTGTTACGGTGTCACTGTCCTGGGGCTGGTTATTGTTAGTGGTTGCTTCACTGAGTCCCAGGACTAGTTGACTGAGGGTGTTCTTCTTTATGGTCCTCTCTTGGCATTTCAAGGCTTCGTGATGATAGCAGTGGGGATTTCTCATTTTTAGGTGTTTCCAAAATTTGGTGGCTCTTTTTTGGATAGTAATTATTAGTGGATATTGGCCTAGTTCTGCCCTGCATGCATTGTTTACGGTTTTCCTTTGAGTCCGGAGGATACTTTTACAGAATTCTGCATGTAGGATGTCAATTGGGTGTTTGTCCCATTTTGCAAATTCTTGTTGTGTTAGCGATCCCCACACCTCACTGCCATAGAGTGCAATTGGTTCAATTACTCATTTGAGAATTTTGAGCCAAATGCTAATTGGGATTTCTATTTGGATTGATCTTTTAATGGCATAGAAAGGCCTTCTAGCTTTCTCTTTCAATTCATTCACAGCCATTTTGAAATTTCCCGTAGAGCTGATTTTTATGCCCAAGTATGTGTAGTTAGTGGTTTGTTCGATTTCAGTTGTTCCCAGTGTGAGATTTATTTTGGGTCCCTGATGTCTGGATCTTTGTTGGAACACGAGGACTTTGGTTTTTTGGGGGTATATTGTCAGGGCCCAGGTCTGACAGAACGACTCCAGCTCATTCCCTCTCTCTCTCTGCTCGTTCCCTCTCTCTCTCTCTGCTCGTTCCCTCTCTCTCTCTGCTCATTCCCTCTCTATCTCTGCTCGTTCCCTCTCTCTCTCTCTCTGCTCGTTCCCTCTCTCTCTCTCTGCTCGTTTCTTCTCTCTCTCTGCTCGTTCCCTCTCTCTCTGCTCATTCCCTCTCTCTCTGCTCGTTCCCTCTCTCTCTCTGCTCGTTCCCTCTCTCTCTCTGCTCGTTCCCTCTCTCTCTCTCTGCTAGTTCCCTCTCTCTCTCTCTCTGCTCATTCCCTCTCTCTCTCTCTGCTCATTCCCTCTCTCTCTCTGCTCATTCCCTCTCTCTCCTCATTCCCTCTCTCTCCTCATTCCCTCTCTCTCTCTGCTCATTCCCTCTCTCTCTCTGCTCATTCCCTCTCTCTCTCTCTGCTCATTCCCTCTCTCTCTCTCTGCTCATTGCCCCTCTCTCTCTCTGCTCATTCCCTCTCTCTCTCCCCGCTCATTCCCTCTCTCTCTCTCTGCTCGTTCCCTCTCTCTCTCTGCTCGTTCCCTCTCTCTCTCTCTGCTCGTTCCCTCTCTCTCTCTGCTCGTTCGCTCTCTCTCTCTCTGCTCATTCCCTCTCTCTCTCTCTCTCATTCCCTCTCTCTCTCTCTCTCTCATTCCCTCTCTCTCTCTCTCCTCAGTCCCTCTCTCTCTCTCTGCACATTCTCTCTCTCTCTCTCTGCTCATTCCCCCTCTCTCTCTCCTCATTCCCTCTCTCTCTGCTCATTCCCTCTCTCTCTCTCTGCTCATTCCCTCTCTCTCTCTGCTCGTTCCCTCTCTCTCTGCTCGTTCCCTCTCTCTCTGCTCGTTCTCTCTCTCTGCTCGTTCCCTCTCTCTGCTCGTTCCCTCTCTCTCTGCTCGTTCAATCTCTCTCTCTGCTCGTTCAATCTCTCTCTCTCTGCTCGTTCCCTCTCTCTCTCTGCTCGTTCCCTCTCTCTCTCTGCTCGTTCCCTCTCTCTCTCTCTGCTCGTTCCCTCTCTCTCTCTCTGCTCGTTCCCTCTCTCTCTCTCTGCTCGTTCCCTCTCTCTCTCTCTGCTCGTTCCCTCTCTCTCTCTCTGCTCGTTCCCTCTCTCTCTCTGCTCGTTCCCTCTCTCTCTGCTCGTTCCCTCTCTCTCTCTCTGCTCGTTCCCTCTCTCTCTCTCTCTCTGCTCGTTCCCTCTCTCTCTCTCTGCTCGTTCCCTCTCTCTCTCTCTGCTCGTTCCCTCTCTCTCTCTCTCTGCTCGTTCCCTCTCTCTCTCTGCTCGTTCCCTCTCTCTCTCTGCTCGTTCCCTCTCTCTCTCTCTGCTCGTTCCCTCTCTCTCTCTCTGCTCGTTCCCTCTCTCTCTCTGCTCATTCCCTCTCTCTCTCTCTGCTCATTCCCTCTCTCTCTCTCTGCTCATTCCCTCTCTCTCTCTCTGCTCATTCCCTCTCTCGCTCTCTGCTCATTCCCTCTCTTTCTCTCTGCTCATTCCCTCTCTCTCTGCTCATTCCCCCTCTCTCTCTCTCTGCTCATTCTCTCTCTCTGCTCATTCTCTCTCTCTGCTCATTCCCTCTCTCTGCTCATTCCCTCTCTCTCTCTGCTCATTCCCTCTCTCTCTCTCTGTTCCCTCTCTCTCTCTCTGTTCCCTCTCTCTCTCTCTGCTCATTCCCTCTCTGCTCATTCCCTCTCTCTCACTGCTCGGTCCCTCTCTCTCTCTGCTCATTCTCTCTCTCTCTCTGCTCATTCCCTCTCTCAATTCAATTTTTCAATTCAAATCGCTTTATTGGTAAGGTAAGGTACATCTTATGTTGCCATAGCATCAAAATACATTCATGGTTGAACACATAAATGCAGATCTATTCATACAGTGTATAAACAGATATATCCCTGAGTGTATAAATATACATTCGTATAATTTGTAAATGCTCTTTTCTTAGGTTTATACTGTTTGTCCCTCTGTTTATGGCAAGCTGTAACATAGTGTGCCGCTAGTGTTACACATTTTCTCTCTTCCCCTAGTAGGTATGGGAGTTTTTGGTCATCATTCAAATTTCTGAATTCAGGGCATATTTGTGAGAATTTTTGGTAGAAATTCTCCCTGATGCCCTGATATTTTCCACAAGCTGTGAGGAAGTGCATCTCTGTCTCCACCACTCCCTGACTGCAGTGAGAGCATATCCTGTCCTCTCTTGGCAGCCGGGTCTGCCTGTATCTGCCTTTTTCGATCGCCAGGTTATGTTCACTAAGTCTGTACCTTGTCAAGGTTTTTCTCAGTTTGCTATCCTTTACCATGATCAGGTATTCAGCCATGTTGTATTGTCTGTTTAGGGCCAAGTAGCAATTGAGTTTGCTTTGGGTTTTTGTTGTTTCTGCCCAATATGACAGGTATTTTTCCTTTTGCTCAGTGACAATTGTGTTGGGTCGAATTCTCTGTGCTACAATGTCACTGTCCTGGGGCTGGTTATTGTTAGTGGTTGCTTCACTGAGTCCCAGGACTAGTTGACTGAGGGTGTTCTTCTTTATGGTCCTCTCTTGGCATTTCAAGGCTTCGTAATGATAGCAGTGGGGATTGCTCATTTTTAGGTGTTTCCAAAATTTGGTGGCTCTTTTTTGGATAGTAATTATTAGTGGATATTGGCCTAGTTCTGCCCTGCATGCATTGTTTACGGTTTTCCTTTGAGTCCGGAGGATACTTTTACAGAATTCTGCATGTAGGATGTCAATTGGGTGTTTGTCCCATTTTGCAAATTCTTGTTGTGTTAGCGGTCCCCACACCTCACTGCCATAGAGTGCAATTGGTTCAATTACTGATTTGAAAATTTTGAGGCAAATGCTAATTGGGATTTCTATTTGGATTGATTTTTTAATGGCATAGAAAGCCCTTCTTGCTTTCTCTTTCAGTTCATTCACAGCCAGATGAAAATTTCCCGTAGAACTGATTTTTAAGCCCAAGTATGTGTAGTTAGTGGTTTGTTCAATTTTGGTTGTTCCTTGTGTGAAATTTATTTTAGGTCCCTGATGTCTGGATCTTTGCTGGAACACAAGGACTTTGGTTTTTTGGGGATTTATTGTCAGGGCCCAGGTCTGGCAGAACAACTCCAGCAGATCCAGGTTCTGCTGTAGACCCTCCTTAGTTGGTGACAGCAGAACCAGGTCATCTGCATAGAGGAGGAATTTAACCTTCGATTCATATAGGGTGAGGCCGGGTGCTGTAGATTGTTCAAGTAGTTTTGCCAATTCATTTATGTAAATATTAAAGAGCGTCAGTGAGATGGGCGAGCCCTGCGTCACCCCTTGCCCCTGTGGAAGTATTTTGTTTGCTGGTCTCCAATTTTAACTGCACATTTGTTGTTTGTATACATTGATTTAATTACATCATATGTTTGCGGTCCCCACACCTCACTGCCATAGAGTGCAATTGGTTCAATTACTCATTTGAGAATTTTGAGCCAAATGCTAATCGGGATTTCTATTTGGATTGATCTCTTAATGGCATAGAAAGCCCTTCTAGCTTTCTCTTTTAGTTCATTCACAGCCATTTTGAAATTTCCCGTAGAGCTGATTTTTATGCCCAAGTATGTGTAGTTAGTGGTTTGTTCGATTTCAGTTGTTCCAAGGGTATATTGTCAGGGCCCAGGTCTGACAGAATGACTCCAGCTCATTCCCTCTCTCTCTCTGCTCATTCCCTCTCTCTCTCTCTGCTCGTTCCCTCTCTCTCTCTGCTCATTCCCTCTCTCTCTCTGCTCATTCCCTCTCTCTCTCTGCTCATTCCCTCTCTCTCTCTGCTCATTCCCTCTCTCTCTCTCTCTGCTCGTTCCCTCTCTCTCTCTCTGCTCGTTCCCTCTCTCTCTCGGCTCGTTCCCTCTCAATTTCAATTCAGTTCAATTCAAATGCTTTATTGGCATGAAAGTTTACAGAGAACCATATTGCCAAAGCTTACACAACAAAAAAGTACAGTTTTCCAACATTCTGTAGGTGTCAAACAATTTTGACCCTTGTTGGGTACATACAATATTACTTTTAAACAATATTAATTTAAACAGTTTTTGTACATCATTGGGTACATTCAGTATTAATTTTTTTTTAAACAGTCCTCAGGTTGTGACATGTTGTTACATATTTGGCACCAAGGTATGGTCTGTCTCCCTCACCCAGGACTAATCTTAATTTTGACAGGTCATCCAAATCCTTGAAATCTGGGGTTGTTTGGCTGAGCTTGTTAAATAATATGTTTCTTGATGTGTTGAATTTTTCGCATTTTAGGAGGAAATGCATTTCTGTTTCAACCTCGCCGGTCAGACATTGATCGCATATTCTATTCTCTCTAGGCTGCCAGGATTTCTTGTATCTCCCTTTTTCAATTGCCAGTTGGTGGTCGCTTAGTCTGTACCTGGTGAGGGTCTGTCTCTGTTTTGTGTCTCTGATGGTTGAGAGATAGTCTGCCAGTTTATATTCTCTTTTTAGGGCCCGGTAACATTCTAATCTGCTTTGGCTTTTGGTTATTTTGTTCCAATGTTCCAGGTAGGTTTCTTTGCATTGTTTAATGATTTGGTTCACTGTGTTGGTCTGGGACTGGTCAGGGTCCGGCTGAGTAGGAGTACTTGGTTTCAGTAGCAGCTGACTCAGGGGACTCTTTTCTGGGTTTAGCTCTTGGGTCTGGAAGGCTTTAAAATGAAGGGTGTCTGGGGAGCTAGTTTTGAGGTGATTTAGGAATTTTAGTGCTCGTTTTTGGATGTTTATCAGTGGGTATCTGCCTAGTTCGGCTCTGCATGCATTTGTTGGTGTTTTCCTTTGGGTGCGAAGGATGCTTCGGCAAAATTCTGCATGTAGGGCTTCTATTGTGTGTTTTTCCCATTTAGTGTAGCTATGGTGATTTAGCGGGCCCCATACTTCACTACCGTACAGTGCAATGGGCAGGATTATGCTGTCAAATATTTTGAGCCAGATTTTGATTGGGATTTGGATGTTGTAGAATTTTCTTTTTATTGCATATAGGGCTCTTCGGGCTTTTTCTTTTAGTGCATTCACTGCTATGCTGAAGCTCCCTGATGCTGTAATGGTTATACCAAGGTAAGTGTAGCTCATAGTGTGTCCTATGATGGAATCACTGAGAGTAAACTGGTATTTGTTTTCCTGACACCTGGGCCTTTTTTGAAAAATCATGATGTTGGTTTTCTTTAGATGTACTGTTAGAGCCCAGTTTTGGCAGTATTTGTCGAGTAGGTCTAGTTGTTGCTGTAATCCCTGTTCTGTGGGAGACAGCAGAACCAGGTCGTCCGCATAGAACAGGGATTTCACTTCTCCATCCAGGAGACAGAGACCCGGTGACTCGCTTTGCTCCAGCATGTCTGCTAATTCATTTATGTATATGTTGAACAGGGTCGGGCTCAAATTGCAGCCCTGCCGGACGCCTCTTCTCTGGGTGAAGAAACCGGTGCGTTTGTCTCCAATTTTGACCCCGCATTTATTTTTCAGATACATCGATTTAATAAGGTCATAGACTTTGCCCCCTATTCCGCACTGAAGAAGTTTATAATAGAGCCCTTCGTGCCAGATAGAGTCAAAGGCTTTCTTGAAGTCAATGAAACAAGCGAATATTTTCCCATTTTTTGTTTGGTGTATATGTTTTTCAATGAGAGTGTGAAGGGTATAGATATGGTCGGTAGTGCGGTGTTTTGGGAGAAAGCCTATTTGATTTTTTCTCAGGATATTATGTTTGTTAAGAAAATCCAGTAATCTACTATTTAGAATACTGCAGAATAATTTCCCTAGACAACTGTTGACACAGATGCCGCGGTAGTTATTTGGGTCTGATTTGTTTCCACTTTTATATATGGGAGAGATGAGACCTTGGCACCAGATATCGGGAAAACAGCCTGAACGTAATATGATGTTGAATAACTTGAGTACCGCACCCAGCATCTCCATATTGCTGAACTTGAGCATTTCATTTTTGATGTTGTCTGGACTCTCTCTCTCTGCTCGTTCCCTCTCTCTCTCTGCTCATTACCTCTCTCTCTCTGCTCATTCCCTCTCTCTCTGCTCATTCCCTCTCTCTCTCATTCCCTCTCTCTCTCTCATTCCCTCTCTCTCTCTCTGCTCGTTCCCTCTCTCTCTCTGCTCGTTCCCTCTCTCTCTCTCTGCTCATTCCCTCTCTCTCTGCTCATTCCCTCTCTCAGTTCAGTTCAGTTCAGTTCAAATGCTTTATTGGCATGAAAGTTTACAGAGAACCATATTGCCAAAGCTTACATAGCAAAAAGGTACAGTTTTCCAACATTCTGTAGGTGTCAATCGATTTGACATTTGTTGGGTATATACAATATTACTTTTAAACAATATTAATTTTAAACAGTCTTTCTACTTCATTTGGTACGTTCAATATTAATTTTAAACAGTCTTACTTTTAAACAGTCCTCAGGTTGTGACATGTTGTTACATATTTAGCCCCAAGGTATGGTCTGTCTCCTTCTCCTAGGACTAATCTCAATTTTGACAGATCATCCAATTCCTTGAAATCTGGGGTTGTTTGGCTTAGCTTGTTGAATAATATGTTTCTTGATGTGTTGAATTTTTCGCATTTTAGGAGGAAATGCATTTCTGTTTCAACCTCGCCAGCCAGACATTGATCGCATATTCTATTCTCTCTAGGCTGCCAGGATTTCTTGTATCTGCCTTTTTCAATTTCCAGTTGGTGGTCGCTTAGTCTGTACCTGGTGAGGGTCTGTCTCTGTTTTGTGTCTCTGATGGTCGTGAGGTAGTCTGCCAGTTTATATTCTCTTTTTAGGGCCCGGTAACATTCTAATCTGCTTTGGCTTTCGGTTATTTTGTTCCAATGTTCCAGGTAGGTTTCTTTGCATTTTTTAATGATTTGGTTCACTCGGATTGGTGTTTGGACGGCTGTGTTGGTCTGGGGCTGGTCAGGGTCCGGCTGAGTACTTAGTTTCAGTAGCAGCTGACTCAGGGGACTCTTTTCTGGGTTTAGCTCTTGGGTCTGAAAGGCTTTGAAATGAAGGGTGTCTGGGGAGCTAGATTTGAGGTGATTTAGGAAGTTTAGTGCTCGTTTTTGGATGTTTATTATCAGTGGGTATCTGCCTAGTTCGGCTCTGCATGCATTTGTTGGCGTTTTTCTTTGGGTGCGAAGGACGCTTCAGCAGAATTCTGCATGTAGGGCTTCTATTGTGTGTTTTTCCCATTTAGTGTAGCTTTGGTGATTTAGCGGGCCCCATACTTCACTACCGTACAGTGCAATGGGCAGGATTATGCTGTCAAAAATTTTGAGCCAGATTTTGATTGGGATTTGGATGTTGTAGAATTTTCTTTTTATTGCATATAGGGCTCTTCGGGCTTTTTCTTTTAGTGCATTCACTGCTATGCTGAAGCTCCCTGATGCTGTAATAGTTAGACCAAGGTAGGTGTAGCTCATAGTGTGTCCTATAGTGGTATCACTGAGGGTAAACTGGTATTTGTTTTCCTGACATCTGGGTCTTTTCTGAAAAATCATGATGTTGGTTTTCTTTAGATTTACTGTTAGAGCCCAATTTTGGCAGTATTTGTCGAGTAGGTCTAGTTGTTGCTGTAATCCCTGTTCTGTGGGAGACAGCAGAACCAGGTCGTCCGCATAGAACAGGGACTTCACTTCTCCATCCAGGAGACGGAGACCTGGTGACTCGCTTTGCTCCAGCATGTCTGCTAATTCATTTATGTATATGTTGAACAGGGTCGGGCTCAAATTGCAGCCCTGCCGGACGCCTCTTCTCTGGGTGAAGAAATCGGTGCGTTTGTCTCCAATTTTGACCCCGCATTTGTTTTTCAGATACATTGATTTAATAAGGTCATAGACTTTGCCCCCTATTCCACACTGAAGAAGTTTATAATAGAGCCCTTCGTGCCATATAGAGTCAAAGGCTTTCTTGAAGTCGATGAAACAGGCGAATATTTTCCCATTTTTTGTTTGGTGTTTATGTTTTTCAATGAGGGTGTGAAGGGTATAGATATGGTCGGCGGTGCGGTGTTTTGGAAGAAAGCCTATTTGGTTTTTTCTGAGGATATTATGTTTGTTAAGAAAATCAAGTAATCTACTATTTAGAATACTGCAGAATAACTTCCCTAGACAACTGTTGACACAGATGCCGCGGTAGTTATTTGGGTCTGATTTGTTTCCACTTTTATATATGGGGGAGATTAGTCCTTGGCACCAGATATCGGGAAAACAGCCTGAGCGTAATATGATGTTGAATAGTTTGAGTATCGCACCCTGCATCTCCATATTACTGAACTTTAGCATTTCATTTTTGATGTTGTCTGGGCCACAGGCTTTCTTTAGGTGGAGAGATTTTGTTTTTGTGGCCAGTTCTTTCCATGTGATTGGGGAGTCTAGAGGGTTTTGGTTGTCTTTAATTGTTGCTTCTAATGTGTGGAGTTTTTCTGTGACCTGATGTTGACTTGGGTTTGTTTTGTTTTTTGGGATGTCTTTGTAGAGGTTTTCAAAATGTGTTCTCCAGATGTCGCCATCTTGGATTGGTAATGCTTGCAATTGTGTTGTACTCAGGTTATTCCACATTTCCCAGAATTGTTTTGGATTGGTGGAGTTTTCAATTTCTTCGAGTATTTTGTGGGTATAGTTTTGTGTTTTGTTCCTAATGGTGTGTTTATATCTTTTGAGGGTTTCATTGTATCTAGTACGTAGGTCCGGATTGTTTGGTTGCCGATGCTTTTGGTTTGATATTTTTCTCAGGTCTTTTCTGGCATTTTTGCAATCGTGGTCAAACCATTTCATATTTTTATTTTGTCTTTTTTGATGCTTCCTCTTCTGTTTCACGAGGTCGGCTTTTACAGCTGCCTCATGGAAGATCATGTTTATATCCTCTATGGCCGTGTTTACACCATCTCTGGTGATCTCATATAGATTTTCTTTAAATTTTGAAATTTTACTTGTGAGATCAGGTGAATTTAGTGCTGTGATGAATTTATCTCCACTGTCTGGGGCCCATCTGTATGTCTGGTTTATTTTATGTAGCTTACTGTGTTCCTTTTTTGTGTCTGTAGTTTGGGCAGAAAGTTTAAGGTACACATTTATTTGGTTATGGTCTGAGAGGGGGGATTGCTGCCTGACAGTGAATGCGTTGATATCGCAGGGGTCCAGGTCAGTGATTGTATAGTCCACCACACTAGACCCAAGAGTTGAGGAGTATGTGAGTCTCCCTAGGGAGTCCCCTCTGAACCTACCATTAACTATGTACAGGCCTAAGGCTCGGCAGAGTTGCACTACCTCCCTACCGCTTTTATTTATTTCACGATCAAGGTTGTTCCGATTTGCGATGGCTGGTGTGACATCTAAAGGGGTCTGGCCAAACACATGGTTGTTTCCCTGTGGGTCTATGAAGTCAGGTTCACAACCGGTCCTTGCATTTTAGGTCCCCACATATTATCACCTTTCCTTGGGCCTGGAAATGGCTGATTTCCATGTGGAGAGTATCAAATAACTCCTCTTCGAAATATGGCGAATCTATTGGAGGTATGTAGATCTCTCTCTCTCTGCTCATTCCCTCTCTCTCTCCTCATTCCCTCTCTCTCTCTGCTCATTCCCTCTCTCTCTCTGCTCATTCCCTCTCTCTCATTCCCTCTCTCTCTGCTCATTCCCTCTCTCTCTCTCTGCTCATTCCCTCTCTCTCTCTCTCTGCTCATTCCCTCTCTCTCTGCTCATTGCCCCTCTCTCTCTCTGCTCATTCCCTCTCTCTCTCTCTCCTCATTCCCTCTCTCTCTCTCCTCATTCCCTCTCTCTCCCTCTCTCTCCTCATTCTCTCTCTCTCCTCATTCTCATTCCCTCTCTCTCTCTGCTCATTCCCTCTCTGTCTCTGCTCATTCTCTCTCTCTCTTTCTGCTCGTTCCCTCCCTCTCTCTCTGCTCATTCCCTCTCTCTCTGCTCATTCCCTCTCTCTCTCTGCTCATTCCCTCTCTCTCTGCTCATTCCCTCTCTCTCTCTCTGCTCATTCCTCTCTCTGCTCATTCCCTCTCTCTCTCTCTCTGCTCATTCCCTCTCTCTCTGCTCATTCTCTCACTCTCTCTCCTCATTCCCTCTCTCTCTGCTCATTCCCTCTCTCTCTCTCCCTGCTCATTCCCTCTCTCTCTGCTCATTCCCTCTCTCTCTGCTCGTTCCCTCTCTCTCTCTCTGCTCGTTCCCTCTCTCTCTCTCTCTGCTCGTTCCCTCTCTCTCTGCTCGTTCCCTCTCTCTCTCTCTCTCTCTCTCTGCTCGTTCCCTCGCTCGCTCTCTCTGCTCATTCCCTCTCTCTCTGCTCGTTCCCTCTCTCTCTCTGCTCGTTCCCTCTCTCTCTCTGCTCGTTCCCTCTCTCTCTCCGCTAGTTCCCTCTCTCTGCTCATTCCCTCTCTCTCTCTCACTCTGCTCATTCCCTCTCTCTCTCTGCTCATTCCCTCTCTCTGCTCATTCCCTCTCTCTCTCTGCTCATTCCCTCTCTCTCTGCTCATTCCCTCTCTCTCTCTGCTCATTCCCTCTCTCTCTCTGCTCATTCCATCTCTCTCTCTGCTCATTCCATCTCTCTCTCTGCTCATTCCCTCTCTCTCTCTCTCTGCTCATTCCCTCTCTCTCTCCCTGCTCATTCCCTCTCTCTCTCTGCTCATTCCCTCTCTCTCTGCTCGTTCCCTCTCTCTCTCTCTGCTCATTCCCTCTCTCTCTCTCTCTCTCTCTGCTCGTTCCCTCTCTCTCTCTCTCTGCTCGTTCCCTCTCTCTCTCTCTCTCTGCTCGGTCCCTCTCTCTCTCTCTCTCTCTCTCTGCTCATTCCCTCTCTCTCTCTCCTCGTTCCCTCTCTCTCTCTCTCTGCTAGTTCCCTCTCTCTCTCTGCTCGTTCCCTCTCTCTCTCTCTCTCTCTGCTCGGTCCCTCTCTCTCTCTCTGCTCATTCCCTCTCTCTCTCTCCTCGTTCCCTCTCTCTATCTGCTCGTTCCCTCTCTCTCTCTGCTCGTTCCCTCTCTCTCTGCTCGTTCCCTCTCTCTCTGCTCATTCCCTCTCTCTCTCTCTGCTCATTCCCTCTCTCTCTCTCTCTGCTCATTCCCTCTCTCTCCTCATTCCCTCTCTCTCCTCATTCCCTCTCTCTCTCTCTGCTCATTCCCTCTCGCTCTGCTCGTTCCCTCTGTCTCTGCTCGTTCCCTCTCTGTCTCTGCTCGTTCCCTCTCTCTCTCTGCTCATTCCCTCTCTCTCTCTCTGCTCATTCCCTCTCTCTCTCTCCGCTCATTCCCTCTCTCTCTCTCTCTGCTCATTCCCTCTCTCTCTCTCCTCGTTCCCTCTCTCTATCTGCTCGTTCCCTCTCTCTCTCTGCTCGTTCCCTCTCTCTCTGCTCGTTCCCTCTCTCTCTGCTCATTCCCTCTCTCTCTCTCTGCTCATTCCCTCTCTCTCTCTCTCTGCTCATTCCCTCTCTCTCCTCATTCCCTCTCTCTCCTCATTCCCTCTCTCTCTCTCTGCTCATTCCCTCTCGCTCTGCTCGTTCCCTCTGTCTCTGCTCGTTCCCTCTCTGTCTCTGCTCGTTCCCTCTCTCTCTCTGCTCATTCCCTCTCTCTCTCTCTGCTCATTCCCTCTCTCTCTCTCCGCTCATTCCCTCTCTCTCTCTCTCTGCTCATTCCCTCTCTCTCCTCATTCCCTCTCTCTCCTCATTCCCTCTCTCTCTCTCTGCTCATTCCCTCTCGCTCTGCTCGTTCCCTCTGTCTCTGCTCGTTCCCTCTCTGTCTCTGCTCGTTCCCTCTCTCTCTCTGCTCATTCCCTCTCTCTCTCTGCTCATTCCCTCTCTCTCTCTCCGCTCATTCCCTCTCTCCGCTCATTCCCTCTCTCTCTCTGCTCATTCCCTCTCTCTCTCTGCTCATTCCCTCTCTCTGCTCATTCCCTCTCTCTGCTCATTCCCTCTCTCTCTCTCTCATTCCCTCTCTCTCCTCAGTCCCTCTCTCTCTCTGCTCGTTCCCTCTCTCTCTCTGCTCGTTCTCTCTCTCTCTCTCTCTCATTCCCTCTCTCTCTCTCTCTCATTCCCTCTATCTCTCTCTCCTCAGTCCCTCTCTCTCTCTCTGCACATTCTCTCTCTCTCTCTCTGCTCATTCCCTCTCTCTCTCCTCATTCCCTCTCTCTGCTCATTCCCTCTCTCTCTCTCTCTGCTCATTCCCTCTCTCTCTCTGCTCGTTCCCTCTCTCTCTGCTCGTTCCCTCTCTCTCTGCTCGTTCTCTCTCTCTGCTCGTTCCCTCTCTCTGCTCGTTCCCTCTCTCTGCTCGTTCCCTCTCTCTCTGCTCGTTCAATCTCTCTCTCTCTGCTCGTTCCCTCTCTCTCTCTGCTCGTTCCCTCTCTCTCTCTGCTCGTTCCCTCTCTCTCTCTCTGCTCGTTCCCTCCCTCTCTCTCTCTCTGCTCGTTCCCTCTCTCTCTGCTCGTTCCCTCTCTCTCTCTCTGCTCGTTCCCTCTCTCTCTCTGCTCGTTCCCTCTCTCTCTGCTCGTTCCCTCTCTCTCTCTCTGCTCGTTCCCTCTCTCTCTCTCTGCTCGTTCCCTCTCTCTCTCTGCTCATTCCCTCTCTGTCTCTCTGCTCATTCCCTCTCTCGCTCTCTGCTCATTCCCTCTCTCTCTCTGCTCATTCCCTCTCTCGCTCTCTGCTCATTCCCTCTCTTTCTCTCTGCTCATTCCCTCTCTCTCTCTCTGCTCATTCCCCCTCTCTCTCTCTCTGCTCATTCTCTCTCTCTGCTCATTCTCTCTCTCTGCTCATTCCCTCTCCCTCTCTCTGTTCCCTCTCTCTCTCTCTGTTCCCTCTCTCTCTCTCTCTCTGCTCATTCCCTCTCTCTCTCTCTGCTCATTCCCTCTCTCTCACTGCTCGGTCCCTCTCTCTCTCTGCTCATTCCCTCTCTCTCTCTGCTCATTCTCTCTCTCTCTCTCTGCTCATTCCCTCTCTCAATTCAATTTTTCAATTCAAATCGCTTTATTGGTAAGGTAAGGTACATCTTATGTTGCCATAGCATCAAAATACATTCATGGTTGAACACATAAACGCAGATCTATTCATACAGTGTATAAACAGCTATATCCCTGAGTGTATAAATATACATTCGTATAATTTGTAAATGCTCTATTCTTAGGTTTATACTGTTTGTCCCTCTGTTTATGGCAAGCTGTAACATAGTGTGCCGCTAGTGTTACACATTTTCTCTCTTCCCCTAGTAGGTATGGGAGTTTTTGGTCATCATTCAAATTTCTGAATTCAGGGCATATTTGTGAGAATTTTTGGTAGAAATTCTCCCTGATGCCCTGATATTTTCCACAAGCTGTGAGGAAGTGCATCTCTGTCTCCACCACTCCCTGACTGCAGTGAGAGCATATCCTGTCCTCTCTTGGCAGCCGGGTCTGCCTGTATCTGCCTTTTTCGATCGCCAGGTTATGTTCACTAAGTCTGTACCTTGTCAAGGTTTTTCTCAGTTTGCTATCCTTTACCATGATCAGGTATTCAGCCATGTTGTATTGTCTGTTTAGGGCCAAGTAGCAATTGAGTTTGCTTTGGGTTTTTGTTGTTTCTGCCCAATATGACAGGTATTTTTCCTTTTGCTCAGTGACAATTGTGTTGGGTCGAATTCTCTGTGCTACAATGTCACTGTCCTGGGGCTGGTTATTGTTAGTGGTTGCTTCACTGAGTCCCAGGACTAGTTGACTGAGGGTGTTCTTCTTTATGGTCCTCTCTTGGCATTTCAAGGCTTCGTAATGATAGCAGTGGGGATTGCTCATTTTTAGGTGTTTCCAAAATTTGGTGGCTCTTTTTTGGATAGTAATTATTAGTGGATATTGGCCTAGTTCTGCCCTGCATGCATTGTTTACGGTTTTCCTTTGAGTCCGGAGGATACTTTTACAGAATTCTGCATGTAGGATGTCAATTGGGTGTTTGTCCCATTTTGCAAATTCTTGTTGTGTTAGCGGTCCCCACACCTCACTGCCATAGAGTGCAATTGGTTCAATTACTCATTTGAGAATTTTGAGCCAAATGCTAATCGGGATTTCTATTTGGATTGATCTCTTAATGGCATAGAAAGCCCTTCTAGCTTTCTCTTTTAGTTCATTCACAGCCATTTTGAAATTTCCCGTAGAGCTGATTTTTATGCCCAAGTATGTGTAGTTAGTGGTTTGTTCGATTTCAGTTGTTCCTAGGGTATATTGTCAGGGCCCAGGTCTGACAGAATGACTCCAGCTCATTCCCTCTCTCTCTCTGCTCATTCCCTCTCTCTCTCTGCTCGTTCCCTCTCTCTCTCTCTGCTCGTTCCCTCTCTCTCTCTCTCTCTGCTCATTCCCTCTCTCTCTCTGCTCATTCCCTCTCTCTCTCTGCTCATTCCCTCTCTCTCTCTGCTCATTCCCTCTCTCTGTCTCTCTCTGCTCATTCCCTCTCTCTCTCTGCTCAATCCCTCTCTCTCTCTCTGCTCGTTCCCTCTCTCTCTCTCTGCTCCTTCCCTCTCTCTCTCTGCTCGTTCCCTCTCTCTCTCTCTCTGCTCGTTCCCTCTCTCTCTCTCTGCTCGTTCCCTCTCTCTCTCTGCTCGTTCCCTCTCTCTCTCTCTGCTCGTTCCCTCTCTCTCTCTGCTCGTTCCCTCTCTCTCTCTCTCTGCTCATTCCCTCTCTCTCTCTGCTCGTTCCCTCTCTCTCTCTGCTCGTTCCCTCTCTCTCTCTGCTCGTTCCCTCTCTCTCTCTGCTCGTTCCCTCTCTCTCTCTGCTCGTTCCCTCTCTCTCTCTCTGCTCGTTCCCTCTCTCTCTCTCTGCTCGTTCCCTCTCTCTCTCTGCTCATTCCCTCTCTCTCTCTCTGCTCATTCCCTCTCTCGCTCTCTGCTCATTCCCTCTCTCGCTCTCTGCTCATTCCCTCTCTTTCTCTCTGCTCATTCCCTCTCTCTCTGCTCATTCCCCCCCTCTCTCTCTCTGCTCATTCTCTCTCTCTGCTCATTCTCTCTCTCTGCTCATTCCCTCTCTCTCTCTCTGCTCATTCCCTCTCTCTCTCTCTCTGTTCCCTCTCTCTCTCTCTGCTCATTCCCTCTCTGCTCATTCCCTCTCTCTCACTGCTCGGTCCCTCTCTCTCTCTGCTCATTCCCTCTCTCTCTCTGCTCATTCTCTCTCTCTCTCTGCTCATTCCCTCTCTCAATTCAATTTTTCAATTCAAATCGCTTTATTGGTAAGGTACATCTTATGTTGCCATAGCATCAAAATACATTCATGGTTGAACACATAAATGCAGATCTATTCATACAGTGTATAAACAGATATATCCCTGAGTGTATAAATATACATTCGTATAATTTGTAAATGCTCTTTTCTTAGGTTTATACTGTTTGTCCCTCTGTTTATGGCAAGCTGTAACATAGTGTGCCGCTAGTGTTACACATTTTCTCTCTTCCCCTAGTAGGTATGGGAGTTTTTGGTCATCATTCAAATTTCTGAATTCAGGGCATATTTGTGAGAATTTTTGGTAGAAATTCTCCCTGATGCCCTGATATTTTCCACAAGCTGTGAGGAAGTGCATCTCTGTCTCCACCACTCCCTGACTGCAGTGAGAGCATATCCTGTCCTCTCTTGGCAGCCGGGTCTGCCTGTATCTGCCTTTTTCGATCGCCAGGTTATGTTCACTAAGTCTGTACCTTGTCAAGGTTTTTCTCAGTTTGCTATCCTTTACCATGATCAGGTATTCAGCCATGTTGTATTGTCTGTTTAGGGCCAAGTAGCAATTGAGTTTGCTTTGGGTTTTTGTTGTTTCTGCCCAATATGACAGGTATTTTTCCTTTTGCTCAGTGACAATTGTGTTGGGTCGAATTCTCTGTGCTACAATGTCACTGTCCTGGGGCTGGTTATTGTTAGTGGTTGCTTCACTGAGTCCCAGGACTAGTTGACTGAGGGTGTTCTTCTTTATGGTCCTCTCTTGGCATTTCAAGGCTTCGTAATGATAGCAGTGGGGATTGCTCATTTTTAGGTGTTTCCAAAATTTGGTGGCTCTTTTTTGGATAGTAATTATTAGTGGATATTGGCCTAGTTCTGCCCTGCATGCATTGTTTACGGTTTTCCTTTGAGTCCGGAGGATACTTTTACAGAATTCTGCATGTAGGATGTCAATTGGGTGTTTGTCCCATTTTGCAAATTCTTGTTGTGTTAGCGGTCCCCACACCTCACTGCCATAGAGTGCAATTGGTTCAATTACTCATTTGAGAATTTTGAGCCAAATGCTAATCGGGATTTCTATTTGGATTGATCTCTTAATGGCATAGAAAGCCCTTCTAGCTTTCTCTTTTAGTTCATTCACAGCCATTTTGAAATTTCCCGTAGAGCTGATTTTTATGCCCAAGTATGTGTAGTTAGTGGTTTGTTCGATTTCAGTTGTTCCAAGGGTATATTGTCAGGGCCCAGGTCTGACAGAATGACTCCAGCTCATTCCCTCTCTCTCTCTGCTCATTCCCTCTCTCTCTCTCTGCTCGTTCCCTCTCTCTCTCTCTCTCTGCTCATTCCCTCTCTCTCTCTGCTCATTCCCTCTCTCTCTCTGCTCATTCCCTCTCTCTCTCTCTCTCTGCTCATTCCCTCTCTCTCTCTGCTCGTTCCCTCTCTCTCTCTCTGCTCGTTCCCTCTCTCTCTCGGCTCGTTCCCTCTCAATTTCAATTCAGTTCAATTCAAATGCTTTATTGGCATGAAAGTTTACAGAGAACCATATTGCCAAAGCTTACACAACAAAAAAGTACAGTTTTCCAACATTCTGTAGGTGTCAAACAATTTTGACCCTTGTTGGGTACATACAATATTACTTTTAAACAATATTAATTTAAACAGTTTTTGTACATCATTGGGTACATTCAGTATTAATTTTTTTTTTAAACAGTCCTCAGGTTGTGACATGTTGTTACATATTTGGCACCAAGGTATGGTCTGTCTCCCTCACCCAGGACTAATCTTAATTTTGACAGGTCATCCAAATCCTTGAAATCTGGGGTTGTTTGGCTGAGCTTGTTAAATAATATGTTTCTTGATGTGTTGAATTTTTCGCATTTTAGGAGGAAATGCATTTCTGTTTCAACCTCGCCGGTCAGACATTGATCGCATATTCTATTCTCTCTAGGCTGCCAGGATTTCTTGTATCTCCCTTTTTCAATTGCCAGTTGGTGGTCGCTTAGTCTGTACCTGGTGAGGGTCTGTCTCTGTTTTGTGTCTCTGATGGTCGAGAGATAGTCTGCCAGTTTATATTCTCTTTTTAGGGCCCGGTAACATTCTAATCTGCTTTGGCTTTTGGTTATTTTGTTCCAATGTTCCAGGTAGGTTTCTTTGCATTGTTTAATGATTTGGTTCACTGTGTTGGTCTGGGACTGGTCAGGGTCCGGCTGAGTAGGAGTACTTGGTTTCAGTAGCAGCTGACTCAGGGGACTCTTTTCTGGGTTTAGCTCTTGGGTCTGGAAGGCTTTAAAATGAAGGGTGTCTGGGGAGCTAGTTTTGAGGTGATTTAGGAATTTTAGTGCTCGTTTTTGGATGTTTATCAGTGGGTATCTGCCTAGTTCGGCTCTGCATGCATTTGTTGGTGTTTTCCTTTGGGTGCGAAGGATGCTTCGGCAAAATTCTGCATGTAGGGCTTCTATTGTGTGTTTTTCCCATTTAGTGTAGCTATGGTGATTTAGCGGGCCCCATACTTCACTACCGTACAGTGCAATGGGCAGGATTATGCTGTCAAATATTTTGAGCCAGGTTTTGATTGGGATTTGGATGTTGTAGAATTTTCTTTTTATTGCATATAGGGCTCTTCGGGCTTTTTCTTTTAGTGCATTCACTGCTATGCTGAAGCTCCCTGATGCTGTAATGGTTATACCAAGGTAAGTGTAGCTCATAGTGTGTCCTATGATGGTATCACTGAGAGTAAACTGGTATTTGTTTTCCTGACACCTGGGCCTTTTTTGAAAAATCATGATGTTGGTTTTCTTTAGATGTACTGTTAGAGCCCAGTTTTGGCAGTATTTGTCGAGTAGGTCTAGTTGTTGCTGTAATCCCTGTTCTGTGGGAGACAGCAGAACCAGGTCGTCCGCATAGAACAGGGATTTCACTTCTCCATCCAGGAGACAGAGACCCGGTGACTCGCTTTGCTCCAGCATGTCTGCTAATTCATTTATGTATATGTTGAACAGGGTCGGGCTCAAATTGCAGCCCTGCCGGACGCCTCTTCTCTGGGTGAAGAAACCGGTGCGTTTGTCTCCAATTTTGACCCCGCATTTATTTTTCAGATACATCGATTTAATAAGGTCATAGACTTTGCCCCCTATTCCGCACTGAAGAAGTTTATAATAGAGCCCTTCGTGCCAGATAGAGTCAAAGGCTTTCTTGAAGTCAATGAAACAAGCGAATATTTTCCCATTTTTTGTTTGGTGTATATGTTTTTCAATGAGAGTGTGAAGGGTATAGATATGGTCGGTAGTGCGGTGTTTTGGGAGAAAGCCTATTTGATTTTTTCTCAGGATATTATGTTTGTTAAGAAAATCCAGTAATCTACTATTTAGAATACTGCAGAATAATTTCCCTAGACAACTGTTGACACAGATGCCGCGGTAGTTATTTGGGTCTGATTTGTTTCCACTTTTATATATGGGAGAGATGAGACCTTGGCACCAGATATCGGGAAAACAGCCTGAACGTAATATGATGTTGAATAACTTGAGTACCGCACCCAGCATCTCCATATTGCTGAACTTGAGCATTTCATTTTTGATGTTGTCTGGACTCTCTCTCTCTGCTCGTTCCCTCTCTCTCTCTCTCTCTCTGCTCATTCCCTCTCTCTCTGCTCATTCCCTCTCTCTCTCATTCCCTCTCTCTCTCTCATTCCCTCTCTCTCTCTCTGCTCGTTCCCTCTCTCTCTCTGCTCGTTCCCTCTCTCTCTCTCTGCTCATTCCCTCTCTCTCTGCTCATTCCCTCTCTCTCTCTCTGCTCATTCCCTCTCTCTCTCCTCATTCCCTCTCTCTCTCTGCTCATTCCCTCTCTCTCTCTGCTCATTCCCTCTCTCTCTCTCTGCTCATTCCCTCTCTGCTCATTCCCTCTCTCTCTCTCTCTGCTCATTCCCTCTCTCTCTGCTCATTGCCCCTCTCTCTCTCTGCCCATTCCCTCTCTCTCTCTCCTCATTCCCTCTCTCTCTCTCATTCCCTCTCTCTCTCCTCATTCCCTCTCTCTCCCTCTCTCTCCTCATTCTCTCTCTCTCCTCATTCTCATTCCCTCTCTCTCTCTGCTCATTCCCTCTCTGTCTCTGCTCATTCTCTCTCTCTCTTTCTGCTCGTTCCCTCCCTCTCTCTCTGCTCATTCCCTCTCTCTCTCTGCTCATTCCCTCTCTCTCTCTGCTCATTCCCTCTCTCTCTCTCTGCTCATTCCTCTCTCTGCTCATTCCCTCTCTCTCTCTCTCTGCTCATTCCCTCTCTCTCTGCTCATTCTCTCTCTCTCTCTCCTCATTCCCTCTCTCTCTGCTCATTCCCTCTCTCTCTCCCTGCTCATTCCCTCTCTCTCTGCTCATTCCCTCTCTCTCTCTCCCTGCTCATTCCCTCTCTCTCTGCTCATTCCCTCTCTCTCTGCTCGTTCCCTCTCTCTCTCTCTGCTCGTTCCCTCTCTCTCTCTCTCTGCTCGTTCCCTCTCTCTCTCTCTCTGCTCGTTCCCTCTCTCTCTCTCTCTCTCTCTGCTCGTTCCCTCGCTCGCTCTCTCTGCTCATTCCCTCTCTCTCTGCTCGTTCCCTCTCTCTCTCTGCTCATTCCCTCTCTCTCTCTCTCATTCCCTCTCTCTCCTCAGTCCCTCTCTCTCTCTGCTCGTTCTCTCTCTGCTCATTCCCTCTCTCTCTCTGCTCGTTCCCTCTCTCTCTCTCTGCTCGTTCCCTCTCTCTCTCTCTGCTCGTTCCCTCTCTCTCTCTCTGCTCGTTCCCTCTCTCTCTCTGCTCGTTCCCTCTCTCTCTCTCTCTGCTCGTTCCCTCTCTCGCTCTCTGCTCGTTCCCTCTCTCTGCTCATTCCCTCTCTCTCTGCTCATTCTCTCTCTCTCTCTCTCTCTCTGCTCATTCCCTCTCTCTCTCTCTGCTCATTCCCTCTCTCTCTCTGCTTTTTCTCTCTCTCTCTCTCTGCTCATTCCCTCTCTCTCTCTCTGCTCGTTCCCTCTCTCTCTTTCTGCTCGTTCCCTCTCTCTCTTTCTGCTCGTTCCCTCTCTCTCTCTGTTCCCTCTCTGCTCATTCCCTCTCTCTCACTGCTCGGTGCCTCTCTCTCGATGCTCATTCCCTCTCTCTCTCTGCTCATTCCCTCTCTCTCTCTGCTCATTCTCTCTCTCTCTCTGCTCATTCTCTCTCTCTCTGCTCATTCTCTCTCTCTCTGCTCATTCCCTCTCTCTCTCTCTGCTCATTCCCTCTCTCAATTCAATTTTTCAATTCAAATCGCTTTATTGGCAAGATAAGGTACATCTTATGTTGCCAAAGCATCAAAATACATTCATGGTTGAACACATAAACGCAGATCTATTCATACAGTGTATAAACAGCTATATCCCTGAGTGTATAAATATACATTCGTATAATTTGTAAATGCTCTTTTCTTAGGTTTATACTGTTTGTCCCTCTGTTTATGGCAAGCTGTAACATTGTGTGCCGCTAGTGTTACACATTTTCTCTCTTCCCCTAGTAGGTATGGGAGTTTTTGGTCATCATTCAAATTTCTGATTCAAATTTCTGAATTCAGGGCATATTTGTGAGAATTTTTGGTAGAAATTCTCCCTGATGCCCTGATATTTTCCACAAGCTGTGAGGAAGTGCATCTCTGTCTCCACCACTCCCTGACTGCAGTGAGAGCATATCCTGTCCTCTCTTGGTAGCCGGGTCTGCCTGTGTCTACCTTTTTCAATCGCCAGGCTATGTTCGCTAAGTCTGTACCTTGTCAAGGTTTTTCTCAGTTTGTTTTCCTTTACCATGATCAGGTATTCAGCCATGTTGTATTGTCTGTTTAGGGCCAAGTAGCAATTGAGTTTGCTTTGGGTTTTTGTTGTTTCTGCCCAATATGACAGGTATTTTTCCTTTTGCTTAGTGACAATTGTGTTGGGTCGAATTCTCTGTGCTACAATGTCACTGCCCAGGGGCTGGTTATTGTTAGTGGTTGCTTCACTGAGTCCCAGGACTAGTTGACTGAGGGTGTTCTTCTTTATGGTCCTCTCTTGGCATTTCAAGGCTTCGTAATGATAGCAGTGGGGATTGCTCATTTTTAGGTGTTTCCAAAATTTGGTGGCTCTTTTTTGGATAGTAATTATTAGTGGATATTGGCCTAGTTCTGCCCTGCATGCATTGTTTACGGTTTTCCTTTGAGTCCGGAGGATACTTTTACAGAATTCTGCATGTAGGATGTCAATTGGGTGTTTGTCCCATTTTGCAAATTCTGGTTGTGTTAGCGGTCCCCACACCTCACTGCCATAGAGTGCAATTGGTTCAATTACTCATTTGAGAATTTTGAGCCAAATGCTAATTGGGATTTCTATTTGGATTGATCTCTTAATGGCATAGAAAGCCCTTCTAGCTTTCTCTTTTAGTTCATTCACAGCCATTTTGAAATTTCCCGTAGAGCTGATTTTTATGCCCAAGTATGTGTAGTTAGTGGTTTGTTCGATTTCAGTTGTTCCTAGGGTATATTGTCAGGGCCCAGGTCTGACAGAACGACTCCAGCTCATTCCCTCTCTCTCTCTGCTCGTTCCCTCTCTCTCTCTCTGCTCGTTCCCTCTCTCTCTGCTCGTTCCCTCTCTCTCTGCACATTCCCTCTCTCTCTGCTCAATCCCTCTCTCTCTCTCTGCTCGTTCCATCTCTCCCTCTCTGCTCGTACCCTCTCTCTCTCTGCTCGTTCCATCTCTCCCTCTGCTCGTTCCCTCTCTCTGCTCGTTGCCTCTCTCTCTCTGCTCGTTCTCTCTCTCTCTGCTCATTCCCTCTCTCTCATTCCCTCTCTCTCTGCTCATTCCCTCTCTCTCTCATTCCCTCTCTCTCTCTCTGCTCGTTCCCTCTCTCTCTCTGCTCGTTCCCTCTCTCTCTCTGCTCGTTCCCTCTCTCTCTCTGCTCGTTCCCTCTCTCTCTGCTCGTTCCCTCTCTCTCTGCTCATTCCCTCTCTCTCTGCTCATTCCCTCTCTCTCTGCACATTCCCTCTCTCTCTCCTCATTCCCTCTCTCTCTCTGCTCATTCCCTCTCTCTCTCTCTGCTCATTCCCTCTCTCTCTGCTCATTCCCTCTCTCTCTGCTCATTCCCTCTCTCTCTCTGCTCATTCCCTCTCTCTCTCTCTCTCTGCTGATTCCCTCTCTCTGCTCATTGCCCCTCTCTCTCTGCTCATTCCCTCTCCTCATTCCCTCTCTCTCTCCTCATTCCCTCTCTCTCTCCTCATTCCCTCTCTCTCTCTCCTCATTCCCTCTCTCTCTCTCCTCATTCCCTCTCTCTCTCTCCTCATTCCCTCTCTCCCTCTCTCTCTCCTCATTCTCTCTCTCTGCTCATTCCCTCTCTCTCTCTCATTCCCTCTCTCTCTCTCATTCCCTCTCTCTCTCTGCTCGTTCCCTCTCTCTCTCTCTGCTCGTTCCCTCTCTCTCTCTGCTCGTTCCCTCTCTCTCTCTGCTCGTTCCCTCTCTCTCTCTCTGCTCATTCCCTCTCTCTGCTCATTCCCTCTCTCTCTCTGCACATTCCCTCTCTCTCCTCATTCCCTCTCTCTCTGCTCATTCCCTCTCTCTCTCTGCTCATTCCCTCTCTCTCTCTGCTCATTCCCCCTCTCTCTCTGCTCATTCCCTCTCTCTCTCTCTCTCTCTGCTCATTCCCTCTCTCTCTCTCCTCATTCCCTCTCTCTCTGCTCATTGCCCCTCTCTCTCTGCTCATTCCCTCTCTCTCTCCTCATTCCCTCTCTCTCTCTCCTCATTCCCTCTCTCTCCTCATTCCCTCTCTCTCTCCTCATTCCCTCTCTCTCTCCTCATTCCCTCTCTCTCCCCCCTCTCTCTCTCTCCTCATTCTCTCTTTCTGCTCATTCCCTCTCTCTCTGCTCATTCCCTCTCTCTCTCTCTCCTCATTCCCTCTCTCTCTCTTCCCTCATTCCCTCTCTCTCTCCTCATTCCCTCTCTCTCCCTCTCTCTCTCCTCATTCTCTCTCTCTCTCTGCTCATTCTCTCTCTCTGCTCATTCCCTCTCTCTCTCTGCTCATTCCCTCTCTCTGTCTCTGCTCATTCTCTCTCTCTCTTTCTGCTCGTTCCCTCCCTCTCTCTCTGCTCATTCCCTCTCTCTCTCTGCTCATTCCCTCTCCCTCTCTCTCTGCTCATTCCCTCTCTGCTCATTCCCTCTCTCTCTCTCTGCTCATTCCCTCTCTCTCTCTCTGCTCATTCCCTCTCTCTCTCTGCTCATTCCCTCTCTCTCTCTGCTCATTCCCTCTCTCTCTCTGCTCATTCCCTCTCTCTCTCTGCTCATTCCCTCTCTCTCTCTGCTCATTCCCTCTCTCTCTCTGCTCATTCCCTCCCTCTCTCTGCTCATTCCCTCTCTCTCTCTGCTCATTCCCTCTCTCTCTCTGCTCATTCCCTCTCTCTCTCTCTGCTCATTCCCTCTCTCTCTCCCTGCTCATTCCCTCTCTCTCTCCCTGCTCATTCCCTCTCTCTCTCTCTCTCTGCTCATTCCCTCTCTCTGCTCGTTCCCTCTCTCTCTCTGCTCGTTCCCTCTCTCTCTCTCTCTGCTCGTTCCCTCTCTCTCTCTCTCTGCTCGTTCCCTCTCTCTCTCTGCTCGTTTCTTCTCTCGCTCTCTCTGCTCATTCCCTCTCTCTCTGCTCGTTCCCTCTCTCTCTGCTCGTTCCCTCTCTCTCTCTGCTCGTTCCCTCTCTCTGCTCGTTCCCTCTCTCTCTCTGCTCGTTCCCTCTCTCTCTGCTCATTCCCTCTCTCTCTCTCTGCTCATTCCCTCTCTTTCTCTCTGCTCATTCCCTCTCTCTGCTCATTCCCTCTCTCTCTCTCTCTGCTCATTCCCTCTCTCTCTCTCTCTGCTCATTCCCTCTCTTTCTCTCTGCTCATTCCCTCTGCTCATTCCCTCTCTCTCTCTCTCTCTGCTCATTCCCTCTCTCTCTCTCTGCTCATTGCCCCTCTCTCTCTCTCTGCTCATTCCCTCTCTCTCCTCATTCCCTCTCTCTCTCTCTCTGCTGATTCCCTCTCTCTCATTCCCTCTCTCTCTGCTCATTCCCTCTCTCTCTCTCTGCTCATTCCCTCTCTCTCTGCTCATTCCCTCTCTCTCTCTCTGCTCATTCTCTCTCTCTCTCTGCTCATTCCCTCTCTCTCCTCATTCCCTCTCTCATTGCCTCTCTCTCTGCTCATTCCCTCTCTCTCTCTCTGCTCATTCCCTCTCTCTCTCTGCTCATTCCCTCTCTCTCTCTCTGCTCATTCTCTCTCTCTCTCTCTGCTCATTCCCTCTCTCTCTCTGCTCATTCCCTCTCTCTCTCTCTGCTCATTCCCTCTCTCTCTCTCTGCTCATTCCCTCTCTCTCTCTCTGCTCATTCTCTCTCTCTGCTCATTCCCTCTCTCTCTGCTCATTCCCTCTCTCTCATTCCCTCTCTCTCTGCTTTCTCTCTCTCTCTCTGCTCATTCCCTCTCTCTCTCTGCTCATTCCCTCTCTCTCTCTCTCTGCTCATTCCCTCTCTCTCTCTGCTCATTCCCTCTCTCTCTCTGCTCATTCCCTCTCTCTCTCTGCTCATTCCCTCTCTCTCTCTCTCTGCTCATTCCCTCTCTCTCTGCTTATTCCCTCTCTCTCTCTCTGCTCATTCTCTCTCTCTCTGCTCATTCCCTCTCTCTCTCTGCTCATTCCCTCTCTCTCTGCTCATTCCCTCTCTCTCTGCTCATTCCCTCTCTCTCTCATTCCCTCTCTCTCTCATTCCCTCTCTCTCTCATTCCCTCTCTCTCTCATTCCCTCTCTCTGCTCATTCCCTCTCTCTCTCTGCTCATTCCCTCTCTCTCTCTGCTCATTCCCTCTCTCTCTCTCTCTGCTCATTCCCTCTCTCTCTGCTCATTCCCTCTCTTTCTCATTCCCTCTCTCTCTCTGCTCATTCCCTCTCTCTTTCTCATTCCCTCTCTCTCATTCCCTCTCTCTTTCTCATTCCCTCTCTCTCTCATTCCCTCTCTCTCATTCCCTCTCTCTCTCATTCCCTCTCTCTCTCATTCCCTCTCTCTCTCATTCCCTCTCTCTCTCTGCTGATTCTCTCTCTCTGCTGATTCTCTCTCTCTGCTCATTCCCTCTCTCTCATTCCCTCTCTCTCATTCCCTCTCTCTCTCATTCCCTCTCTCTCTGCTCATTCCCTCTCTCTCTCTGCTCATTCCCTCTCTCTCTCTCTCTGCTCATTCTCTCTCTCTCTGCTCATTCCCTCTCTCTCTGCTCATTCCCTCTCTCTCTCTGCTCATTCCCTCTCTCTCTCATTCCCTCTCTCTCTCATTCCCTCTCTCTCTCTGCTCATTCCCTCTCTCTCTCTGCTCATTCCCTCTCTCTCTCTGCTCATTCTCCCTCTCTCTCTCTCTCTCTGCTCATTCCCTCTCTCTCTCTCTCTCTCTCTGCTCATTCTCCCTCTCTCTCTCTCTGCTCATTCTCCCTCTCTCTCTCTCTCTGCTCATTCCCTCTCTCTCTCTCATTGTGCTATAATTGATTATGACTTGTGCTCCAGAACTTGCTGCTCCTCTAGCCAAGCTGTTCCAGTACAGCTGCAACAATGGCATCTATCCGACAACGTGGAAAACTGCCCAGGTATGTGCTGTCCACAAAAAGCATGACAAATCCAACCCGGTGAATTACCGCCCGATCAGTCTACGTGTCATCGACAGTGCTATCAAGCGGCACTTACTCACCAAAAACCTGCTCACTGATACTCGGCTCCCGTCCTCATTACAACCTTGGTCCAAACATGGACAAAGGAGCTGAATTCCAGAGTTGAGGTGAGAGTGACTGCCCTTGACATCAAGGCAGCATTTGACCGAGTGTGACATCAAGGAGTCCTAGAAAAACTGAAGTCAATGGGAATCGGGCGGGGGGGGGGGGGGGGGGGAAACGCTCCACTGGCTGGAGTCATACCTAGCAAAAAGGAAGATGGTTGTTGTGGTTGAAGGTCAATCATCACAGCCCCAGGACATCGCTGCAGGAGTTCCTCAGGGCAGTGTCCTAGGCCCAACCATCTTCAGCTGCTTCATCAATGAACTTCCCTCCAACATAAGGTCAGAAATGGGGATGTTCGCTGATGATGCACAGTGTTCAGTGCCATTCGCAACTCCACAGATAATGAAGCAGTCCATGCCCACATGCAACAAGACCTGGACGACGTTCAGGCTTGGGCTGATAAGTGGCAGGCAACATTCGCACCACAGAAGTGCCAGGCAATGACTATCTCCAACAAGCGAGAGTCTAACCACCTTCTCTTGACATTCAATGGCATTACCATTGCCAAATCCCCCACCATCAACATCCTGGGGATCACCATTAACCAGAAACTTAACTGGACCAGCTACATAAATACTGTGGTTACAAGAGCAGGTCAGAGGCTGGGTATTCTGCGGTGAGTGTCTCACCTCCTGACTCCCCAAAGCCTTTCAACCATCTACAAGGCACAGGTAAGGAATGTGATGGAATACTCTCCACTTGCCTGGATGAGTGCAGCTCCAACAACACTCAAGAAGCTCGACACCATCCAGGACAAAGCAGCCCGCTTGATTGACACCAAATCCACCACCTTAACCATTCACTCCCTCCACCACCAGCATACCGTGGCTGCAGTGTGTACCATCTACAAGATGCAGCAACTCGCCAAGGCTTCTTCGGCAGCACCTCCCAAACCCGCGACCTCTTCCACCGAGAAGGACTAGGGCAGCAGGCGCATGGGAACACCACCACCTCCAAGTTCCCCTCCAAGTCACACACCATCCTGACTTAGAAATACATCGCTGATCCTTCATCGTCGCTGGGTCAAAATCCTGGAACTTCCTACCTAACAGCATTCTGGGAGTACCATCACCACACGGACTGCAGCGGTTCAAGAAGGCGGCTCATCACCACCTTCTCGAGGGCAATTAGGATGCGCAATAAATGCTGGCCCTGCCAGCGATGCCCACATCCCATAAACGAATAAAAAATATCCCCCCCCCCTCCCCGCTCATTCCGTGGGTCTTGGCTGCAGTTGCTGGAATTGGGCCACTCGGAGTCTTATTTTTAAATGGGAAACATTAGTGTAGATAGTGAAAGCAGACCGTGTCCGACCTGACCTCCAGAGACAGAGAATTGGAGGGAGGTGGATCGGACCCCGGCAGCAATAATCGGGACCCGGGAAGCCGGACCCTGGCTGAGCTCTGGCAGTGCACCCGTTCCATGAGCCCCCAGGGGAGCGCCTGCTCTCCCCCTTACCGTGCTTTGCTGGCTGATCCTGCCGCTGGCTGTCCGGGTCACAAACAGCTCCAGCCGGGGCTGGTGCCAAGAGTCAACACAGCATCATGGGAGCGGCCGCAATAAAACTTTCCAAAACTTCCCCCAAACTTTTCTCCAATGCCCCGCCTCCGCGGCTCGGGATTGCCGGATATTTTTCTAGCAGTGGGAAAGTTAGTGGTCGAGGTTCCCGGTGTCCGGACCCCCAGTTACCTCCCCCGTGCTGTTCCACAGTTCTGGCCTCTCGCCAACTTGGCCCCGGACCATCGGCAAAGCCCAGCCCGGCCCCAAACAGGGAGCTGAATGAGCAGCTTCCTGAATCATTGAGCGAGCAGAACCTCTAACTCAGGGGCAACCCTGCAGGTTGGGCAGTAACCCGCACTTATCGTCTCATCACTTAACATTTCAAATGTTTGTGTTGTACAAAATACTGGAAATCTGAAACAGAATACACTGAACAAGTCAGGCAGCTTCTGTGGAGGGAACAAGCAAGTCCTGGCTTGGAGTGTATAAACTCAGGAGACGACCCCCCCCCGCGGCAACTGTTTATTTCCAGCTGGATCTAGAAAGAAAAATCATTTAAAGAAAGACTTACAATTATATAGCACCTTTTAGGAGGTCCCAAAGTGGTTTACAGCCAATGAAGTGTAGCCACTGTTGTAATGTAGGAAACACAGCAGTCAATTTGCACACAGCAAGCTCCCAGAAATAGCAATGTAATCCTGATAATCTGTTTTTGTGATGTTGGTTGAGGGATAAATATTGGCCAGAATACCAGGATGAACTCTGCTGCTCTTCCTCGAGTAGTGCCATGGGATCTTTTACGTCCACCTGAGAGGGCAGACAGGGCCTCGGTTTAACGTTTTATCTGAAAGAAGGTGCCTCCAACAGTGCAGCACTCCCACAGTACTACACTGGAGTGTCAGCCTGGATTATGGGCTCAAATCTCTGGAGTGGGACTTGAACCCACGACCTTCTGACTCAGAGGCGAGAGTGCGACCACTGAGCCACGGCTGACAACTAACCATGCAAGGAATCCACTGAAGGGTTGGCAGAACTTTTGGATTATTGGCTTAGGAAGGGAAGAGACACTTTTGGATATCCCGGAGTAGGTTTACCCAGTTGCACTGCAAATTTTGTTTAGATTAATGCCAGTTAACTGATTCAGTTGTGGAATAATTGTATGTGACTCCTGGTGATACATAATATTAATCCTCAACCCCTCCATCTGGTCAGACTGCTTGTCTAACATCCAGTACTGGATGAGCCACAATTTCCTCCAATTAAATTAGATAAGACCAAAGCCATTGTCTATGGCCCCCCCCACCACAAACTCCGTTCCCTAGCCATCAATTCCATTCCCCTCCCGGGCCACCATCTCAGGCTGAGCCAAACTGTTCACAACCTCGGCATCCTATTTGACCCTGAGCTGAGCCTTTGACTTCATTTACTCACCATCACAAAGACCACCTACTTTTGTCTCTGTAATATCACCCATCTCCACTCCTGTTTATCTGCTGCTGAAACCCTCATTTTACCTCCAGACTGGACAATTCCAATGTTCACCTAGCTGTTCTCCCATCTTCCACTCTCCATAAACTTCAGCTCATCCAAACTCTGCTGCCTGTATCCTAACTCACATTGAGTCCTGATCATCCATAACCCCAGCGCTCACTGACCAACATTTTCTCCCAGTCCAGCAATGCATCAGCTTTAAAATTCTCATCCTCATGCTCAAATCCCTCCATGGCCTTGCCCTTTCCATCTCTGTAAACTCCTCCAGCCCTATAACCCTCCGAGAACTCTGTGTTCCTTCAACTCTGGACTCCTGTGTATCCCCCACTCTTTTGCCCCACCATTGGCAGCCATGCCATCTGCTGTCTAGGCCCTAAGCTCTGGAATATTCTCCTTAAACCTGTGTCTCTCCACCTCCTCCTTTAAGAGCCTTCTTAAAACTTAAGTGTTTGACCAAGCTTTTAGTCACTCTTCCTAATACCTCCTTCTTTGGCTTGGTGTCAATTGTTGTCTGATAATGCTCCTGTAAAGCGCCATGGGACATTTTCCTACATTAAAGGTGCTATATAAATGCAAGTTGTTGTGTGGTTCATGTTGCCATTCCCATACCTCTAACACCAGGAATTTACCTCAGGGTATGGATGGTCAACGCAAACATGGGGTTGGGGAAACTCTACCAATGGAGCAGAATCCACCCCATGTGAACAAGCTCTCCCTGTGTGTTGTAGTGCTCAGATCCTCTAATGTACATTGACTTCATATTTAGTAATCTTTATCTTTATCCACTCTTGCCCGATTGTATACCACTGAGCTGCCACCCCTGATGGGTCTGTCCTGCCGGTGGGACAGGACATACCCATGGGTGGTGTTGGAGGAGATGGGGACATTGGCTGAAAGGTATGATTCTGTGAGTATAACTGTCAGGCTGTTCCTTGATTAGTCTGTGGGACAGCTCTCCCAATTTTGGCACAAGTCCCCAGATGTTAGTGAGGAGGGCATTGCAGGGTCGACTGGACTGGGTGTGCCTTTGTCATGTCCAAATCCGATGTCTAGGTAGATGCCGGGTAGTCCATCCTGTTTTATTCTTGTTATACTTTGTCGTAGTGGTTTTGTGCAACTGAGTGGCCCGCTAGGCCATTTCACATACAGGCCAGACTGGATACAGATGACAGATTTCCTGATGGGTTTTAACGACAATCCGGTAGTTATATGGTCACCATTACTGATACTAGCTTTTGATTCCAGATTTATTTCATTAACGGAATTTAAATTCCCCAGCTGCCGTGGTGGGATTTGAACTCATCTGCGGATCATTAGTCCAGGCCTTTGTGTGCTACCATTCCTATATTCTTGCAATCAGTGCACCTTAATGCAAATTTATAATTGTTATCGCATTTTGACCAATGTAAGTGATTGCTCATTTTAATCGTGAATGTTTGACGTGCTTCAGCCTAGTTCTACGCTTATGTAACTTATACTTATCTCCCCTGGTCCTCCCTGACCTTTCCATCTCAAATAGCCTATCCTCAAATAGCCTACCCTCAAATAGCCTACCCTCAAATAGCCAATCCTCAAATAGCCTACCCTCAAATAGCCTATCCTCAAATAGCTGACCCTCAAATAGCCTATCCTCAAATAGCCTACCCTCAAATCGCCTACCCTCAAATCACCTACCCTCAAATAGCCTTTCCTCAAATAGCCTACCCTCAAATCGCCTACCCTCAAATAGCCTTTCCTCAAATAGCCTATCCTCAAATAGCCTACCCTCAAATAGCCTATCCTCAAATAGCTTATCCTCAAATAGCCTGTCCTGCGCAAATAGAGGTAAATGAATATGATTTGATTGGGATTACGGAAACATAGCTCCAGGGTGGCCAAGGCTGGGAATTCAACATCCAGGGGGATTCAATATTCAGGAAAGATAGGCAAAAAGGAAAAGGAGGTGGGGTAGCATTGCTGGTTAAACAGGGGATTAACACAATTGTAAGGAAGGATATTAGCTCTGATGATGTGGAATCTATATGGGTAGAACTGAGAAATACCAAGGGGCAGAAAACGTTAGTGGGAGGTTGGGGATGGCATTAAAAGGGAAATTAGAGAAGTGTGCAATAAGGGCACAGCAGTTATCATGGGTGACTTTAATCTACATATGGATTGGGCTAACCAAATTAGTAACAATACTGTGGAGGAGGAATTCCTGGAGTATATACGGGATGGTTTCCTGGACCAATATGTTGAGGAACCAACTAGAGATCAGGCCATCTTAGACTGGGTATTATGTAATGAGAAAGGATTAATTAGCAATCATGTTGTGCGAAGCCCCTTGGGTCGGAGCGATCATAATATGATAGAATTATTCTTCATTAAGATGGAGAGTGAAGTAGTTGACTCAGAGACTAGGGTCCTGAATTTAAATAAAGGAAACTACAATGGTATGAGGCGCGAGTTGGGTAGGATTGATTGGGGAATGGCACTCAAAGGGTTGACGGTGGATAGGCAATGGCAAACATTCAAAGACCGCATGGATGAACTACAGAATTTGTTTATCCCAGTTTGGCATAAAGATAAAACAAAAAAGGTGACTCAACCGTGGCTAACAAGGGAAATTAGGGATAGCATAAGATCCAAGGAGAGGACATATAAATTGGCCAGAAAAAGCAGTAAACCTGAGGATTGGGAGCAGTTTAGGATTCAACATAGGAGGACAAAGGGATTAATTAAGAAGGGGAAAATAGAGTATGAGAGTAAGCTTTTAGGGAACATAAAAACTGATTGTAAAAGCTTTTATAGATATGTGAAGAGAAAAAGATTGGTGAAGTCAAGCGTAGATCCCTTGCAGTCAGAATCAGGTGAATTTATAATGGGGAAGAAGGAAATGGCAGACCAATTAAATACATATTTTGGTTCAGTCTTCACAAAGGAGGATGCAAATAACCTCCCATAGATGTCGGGGAACATAGGGTCTGATGAAAGGGAGGAACTGAAAGAAATCAGTATTTGTAGGGAAATGGTGTTAGGGAAATTGACGGGATTGAAGGCCGATAAATCCCCAGGGCCTGATAATCTACATCCTAGGGTACTTAAGGAAGTGGCCCTAGAATGCATTGCTGATCATCTTCCAACTTTCGATAGAATCTGGAACAGTACCCATGGATTGGAGGGTAGCTAATGTTACCCCACTATTCAAAAAAGGTGGTAGAGAGAAAACGGGGAATTACAGACCAGTAAGCCTGACATCAGTAGTGGGGAAAATGCTGGAGTCCATTATAAGAGATGTAATAGCAGAGCACTTGGAAAACAGTGACAGGATCGGACAAAGTCAACATGGATTTACAAAAGGTAAATCGTGCTTGACTAATCTACGGGAATTTTTTGAGGATGTAACTGGTAAAATAGATAAGGGAGAACCAGTGGATGTGGTGTATTTGGACTTTCAAAAGGCTTTCGATAAGGTCCCGCATAAGAGATTAGCGTGTAAATTAAGGCACATGGGATTGGGGGCAAGGTATTGACTTGGATAGATAACTGATTGGCAGACAGAAAGCAAAGAGTTGGAATAAACGGGTCTTTTTCCGAGTGGCAGGCAGTGACTAGTGGGGTACCGCAGGGATCGGTCCTTGGACCCCAGCTATTCAAAATATATATTAATGATCTAGACGACACAAAGTTGGGTGGGCGTGTGTGCTGTGAGGAGGATGCTGAGAAACTCCAGTATGATTTGGACAGGTTGGGTGATTGGGCAGAAGCATGGCAGATGCAATATAATGTACATTGCTCAATTGTTACAATGGAGAAGGAGCTGGCACAAAGGAATAAGCCCAAATTCCTTTTTCTATGCCTACAGCCAGGAATAATATTATCTGAGTCTTTTGTAAGTACCCAAGTTTAATAGGGAAGGGGAAAGAAAGAGAGGAGGACTTGCAAGATATCCTCCTGAGGAAAAATCCAAACAGGCCCAGAAATTCGGGTCTCCACGGGTGAGTACGCACGGGGTACTCACCCGTAGGCCCGATGGAAGTGCTGGTTTCCTGCATGCGCGGGAAACCAGCACTTCCGTCCCTCTGAACGAAGGGGTTCAGAGGTCGAACGCGTGCGTGGGGGAGGCTGCGCGTGCGCATTGAACTTCGGTCTTTTTTACAGGTTTTCCCGGGGGGGTAAGCCTGCAGAATTTAGAAATGTAAAAAGCAGGCATAAGGCCTGCTTTTTACAAGGTAAGTGGTGAATTAATTAAAATTAAAACACTTTTTCCACAGGTTTATTATTTTTAAATACTTTAAAGCAAGGTAAGTTTATTTTTAGCCCCGTTAGAAAATAAAATTACTTTTTTCAAAAATTTAAATTATTGTAATTTAGTTTATTTAAAAAATGTGATGTTTTTTTAAAATGTATTTGAAGATTTAGTGCTATTTTAGGGCCATAGTATTTATAAGTCTTGACAGCACTTCCTGTCAGACTTATGAATGGCGCATTCCCTGCTCCGATTGGCTCCCCATGGCCCACGTGATCCCAGGGGCTGCAACGAACTAACCCTAGGATACGCGACCAAAAGCTTGGTCACAGAGGTAGATTTTAAGGAGCGTCTTAGCGGAGGAGAGGCTGAGGGAGGGATTTCAGAAATGTACATA
>NC_140999.1:92192378-92281877 GCF_052327205.1 Somniosus microcephalus | reverse complement strand
AGAGAGAGAGGGAAGAGGAGAGAGAGGGAAGAGGAGAGGGAGAGAGAGGGAAGAGGAAAAGGAGAGAGAGGGGGGAGAGAGAGAGGGAAGAGAGAGAGAGAGAGAGAAATTTTTTGAGCTTCAGGCTTGCCTGCAGCGGGCCTGGAGAGCAGCCCCGAGTCCCCCCTGCGCGAGGGTGAGGAGGAGGGGGGGGAACGGCGGTGGTTAGGGGATCACTTAATTTCCTACTGTTGCTAAACACAATTTAAAACTCAAATAAATTGTTATTTAATTCCCTAACACATAATTCAAATATTTACCTTAGTTCCCTAACACACAGAAAGTGTGGGAAAAAAATCGTGAAAAATCAAGATGGCGGCCACTCACCTCGGTTCAGAACGATAAGGCCCGCCCACACATGCACAGATTGGTCGACCGTCAGGTCACCGAAGCGTAGGATTGGTCAATCGTCAAGTCACTCAACACTCAACTGTAGGATGGCCCGGCAGCGATTGGTCGACCGTCGGTCAACTGTCGACCGCACGATTGGTCAACCTTCACGTCACTCAATGCTACTGAGCAAATGAGCGGAACTTTTCCCATGTAATGAGCGGAACTTTGAACGTTTTTTGGATACCGCGGGCGGAATTTTTGTCCGGCCGAAACGTAAATACGCCTATGACCGGTCCGTAATCGTAAGCTTTCTTTTGACGTGACGCGCGCGTAGGTACGCTCTATAACTTTCAAACGTATAGAGAACAGACAGACAGACAGACAGAAGAGCTGCTTTTTATATATTTTGATGTGGCACACTGTGAAAGGCAGTGCGCAGTGCAAGGTCGGACATCTTGTATCACTCCGCACCATGCGGCAGCAACATCATAAAAAGCAAGAATAGTCGTAAACTAAATGAGTTAAAAGTTTCTGTGTTACATAGTCATAAGAACACAAGGAGACACAACACATTTCATTGCTGTTTACCTCTTCCAGTCTGGTTTAGAGCTAAGAGGCATCTGACAGTCACAGCAATGCCAGAGTTTGCCTTTACTGTGGCATTTAAAGAAACAAGTAGCCTTCACAGTTCCGCTCAGTCTACACACAGGTAGAGCTCCAAGCTATGCACAAGGTTTGTTTATCCTGTTCTGTCTGAGGTGAATAGTTCACTAAAGTTTGTTTATCTTAAAAGGGATAATTAGTGCTTGTCTGAGGTGAAATCTGAAATAAAAACAGAAAATGCTGGAAATACTCAGCAGGTCAGACAGCATTTGTGGGATAACAACAGAAAATGCTGGAAAAACTCAGCAGGTCAGGCAACATCCATGGAGAGAAATTTGAGTTGACATTTCGGGTCGAACCCTTCTTCAAAACTGGAAAGAAAAGAAAATAGATCGAAGGCAGGGCTGCGATCAGACAAAAGAAGTAAAAGAAACAAAAGGAGTAAAAGAGACAATAAAAGGTATACGAAGCTAGACGAGATGGTAATAGGATGAGATTAGGTGTGAAGTGTACTGGCAGGGCAAGAGATAGCTGCCAGGTGTGAGAGAGAAACAAAAGGAAAGGGGGGGGGGAAAGGAGTGGAAAAATTACAAGTGAAAATGTAATGGAGGCCGAGGTTATGATCTGAAATTGTTGAAATCAATATTGAGTCCGGAAGGCTGCAAAGTGCCTAATCGGAAGATGAGGTGCTGTTCCTCGAGTTTACGTTGAGCTTCTGTGGAACAATGCAAGAGGCCAAGGACAGTGAGGTCTGAGTGGGAATGGAGCAGTGAATTAAAATGACAGGCGACCGGAAGCTCGGGGTCACCCTTACGGACTGAACGGAGGTGTTCTGCAAAGCGGTCACCCAATCTGCGTTTGGTCTCCCCAATGTAGAGGAGACCGCATCGTGAGCAGCGAATACAGTATACTAGATTGCAAGAAGTACAAGTAAATCGCTGTTTCACCTGGAAGGGGTGTTTGGGGCCCTGGACAGTGGGAAGGGGGGAGGTATAGGGGCAGGTGTTACATCTCCTCTGCTTGCACGGGAAGGTGCCAGGCGAAGGGGAAGGGCTGTTTGGGGTGATAGAGGAGTGGACTAGGGTGTCTCGGAGGGAGCGGTCCCTATGGAATGCTGAAAGGGGAGGGGAAGGGAAGATACGTTTGGTGGTGGGATCACTTTGGAGGTAGCGGAAATGCCGGAGGATGATCCGTTGAATGTGGAGGCTGGTGGGGTGAAAGGTGAGGACAAGGGGAACCCTATCGTGGTTCCGGGAGGGAGGGACAGGGGTGAGGGCAGAAGTGCGGGAGATAGAACTGACACGGTCGAGGGCAGTGTCAACCACGGTAGAGGGGAATCCTCGGTTACGGAAAAAGGATGACATATCTGAAGCATTGGTGTGGAAGGTGGCATCGTTGGAGCAGATACGGCGGAGACGGAGAAACTGGAAGAATGGAATAGAGTCCTTACAAGAGGCGGGGGGGGAGGAAGTGTAGTCCAGGTAGCTGTGGGAGTCAGTGGGCTTGTAGTGAATATTGGTCGATAACCTATCCCCAGAGATGGAGACGGAGAAGTCGAGGAAGGGAAGGGAAGAGTCAGAGATGGACCATGTAACTCTATCTCTCTCTCTCTCTCCACAAATGCTGTCTGACCTGCTGAGTATTTCCAGCATTTTCTGTTTTTATTTCAGATTTCCAGCATCCGCAGTATTTTGTTTTAATATCAAACATACATGTGTGGCAGAGCCACTAAGGGACTCCGATCAACTGTATATAATTCCCTTTAACAATATGTTAGCTACAGCCTGAGTCTGTATCTTTGTATATACTGTTTGCATGTACAGAGCGCGGTCCCTTTAAGAGCGCGAGCAAACGCGATGACGTCACACCGTTCATCACGTGATCCCCCACCGGCGGAAAAAACGTGATGACGTCATGACGCCAGGGGCAGTCCTCGTGGAGCCTCCGAACTGACTAGACCTGTATTCGTAGTTCTTGTGCATTTGTTTGTTAAACTCAGTTAGTTTTACATTAAACATTGTTTGTTTGATCGCCTGAGTCGACCTCAGTCTCTTGGTATGAACTAGACATTCCTACATTGGTGACCCCGACTTTTGCGAACGGTTTTCGCAGAAGGAACGAAGCATGGAAACAAACTCCGTTGCATTGAAGCTACCACAATTCTGGGAGCAACAAGCAACCTCGTGGTTCATCCAGGTCGAAGCCCAGTTTGCACTACGGAACATCGTTGTGGATCAGACCCGTTACTTTTACGTGGTCTCCGCACTCGACAGCTCCACCGCCTCGCGGATCGTCAGCCTGCTTGAGAACCCCCTGGACGACCGCAAGTATGAAACAATCAAGGCACGGTTGTTACAGGTCTTCGGGCTCACGAAGTCAGAGCGCGCCCGCCGACTGCTCGCTATGCCCAGCCTCGGGGACTCCAAGCTGTCTGAGCTCATGAGCCAAATGCTCACGCTCCTTGGCTCCGAACCGGAATGCTTCCTCTTTAGGGGGCTCTTCCTCAGTCAGTTACCGGAGCAAGTACAAGCTGCCCTGGCCAGGTCCGAAGTCACAGACTGCGCAGCGCTTGCTGCCGAAGCGGACAAGATTTTCGCGGTGACGCAGCAGTACTGCGCTGCCATGAGGCGCCCATCCCCCACAGACGCCGCCCCAGCTCCTCAACCTTCAGGGCTGTGCTTCTACCACGCATGGTTTGGTGCGAAAGCCAGATGTTGCCGCCCTCCCTGCAGCTTCTCTCCCAAAAAAAAACAACTGCAACCCCGGCAAAAGAAGAACGGGTCTGACGGGTGCCCCTCAGCTGTGATGGCAATCGGAAATGCTGGCAAGCTACTGTTCATCACCGATTCCATCTCTGGTTGGCGATTCCTATGCGACACCGGCGCACAGTGCAGCATTCTACCTGCGTCCACTATTGATGTACAAGCTGGGAGGCACGGCCTCTCCCTCGAACCAGCTAATGGAGGAGCTATCCGGACCTTCGGCAAACGGCGGGTCCAGGTGTGCTTCGGCGGCCAGCGATTTGTTTGGGAATTTGTTACGGCCAGGATTTCACAAGCCATCCTCGGTGCAGATTTCCTGTGCGCCAACGGCCTCCTGGTCGATGTGCGGAACCGACGGCTGATCAACGCGTCCACGTTTCACTCTATTCCTTGCCACCGTTGTAACACCATGTCGCGCACCGTCTCCTGCGCTTTCCCAACTCCGGATGACTTCGCTCGCCTGCTCGGTGAATTTCCAGACCTGACCAGATGTACGTTCTCCTCTACGGACACGAAGCATGGTGTGGAACACCACATCACCACCACCAGCCCCCCGGTCCACGCGCGGGCCCGGCGCCTCGAACCCGGCAAGCTGGCGGTCGCGAAGGCGGAGTTCGCTACGATGGAACGCCTGGGGATTATTCGCCAGTCCAATAGTCCCTGGTCTTCGCCTCTCCGCATAGTACCGAAACCTGGCGGCGGATGGCAGCCATGCGGCGACTATCGGTGACTTAACGACGCTACCACTCCTGATCAATACCTGATCCCCCACATTCAGGATTTCTCTGCCCATTTGGCTGGGAACACCGTGTTTTTTAAGGTGGATCTGGTCCGAGGCTACCACCAGGTCCCGGTACACCCGCAGGACATGCAGAAGACCGCAGTCATCACCCCATTCGGCCTTTTTGAATTTTTGAGGATGCCTTTTGGGTTGAAGAACGCTGCCCAGGCCTTCCAGCGCCTCATGGACTCCGTGCTGTGGGACCTCAAGTTCCTTTTCATCTACTTGGACGACATCCTCGTGGCCAGTCGGAATAAGGAGGAACACATCGCGCACCTACGCACACTCTTCCGATGCCTCAGCCAACACGGCCAGATTCTCAACCCGGCCAAGTGTCAGTTTGGTCTGCCCCACATTGATTTCCTGGGACATCGCATTACATCGGAGGGAGCGGTGCCTTTGCAAGTGAAGGTAGAGGCGGTGACATCCTTTCTGCGCCCGCAGACCACCAAGGCCCTGCAGGAGTTTCTCGGGGTGGTATTTTTACCACCGTTTCATGCCTAAGTCAGCTCTGCTCATGCAGCCCCTGTACGAGGCCCTCAAGGGCAAGTCTGGCAAGGATCCGGTAAGCTGGACGGTCGACATGGACCGGGCGTTCATTGACACAAAAAGCACCCTAGCCAATGCGACCATGCTGGCGCACCCGCTGCCAGATGCCACCATCGCCCTCACCACCGACGCGTCAGACTATGCCATCGGCGCAGTGCAGGAACAGTGGGTAAATGGAACGTGGCAACCGCTGGCGTTCTTCAGCCATCAACTACGGCGAAACAAGCGGAAGTACAGTACCTTCGACCGGGAGTTGCTGGCTCTTTTTCTGGCCATCGCCATTTCCGGTTCTTGCTGGAGGGATGTCCCTTCACTGCTTTTGTGGACCATAAACCACTAACATTCGCTATGGCCAAGACCGCTGAACCATGGTCAGCCCGATAACAACGTCAGCTAACGTTTATCTCTGAGTTCACTACTGATATTCAGCACGTGGCCGGTAAAGACAACCTGGCGGCAGATTGCCTCTCCCGCACGACCGTTCAGGCAGTCCAGCTCGGCATCGACTATGCCCTCATGGCTGCGGATCAAGCCTCGGATCCAGAGGTGCAAGCTTACCAAACCAGCCCCTCTAGCCTCCAAGTGGCCGATGTCAAATTCCATGCCGCAGGCACCACGCTACTTTGTGACGTCTCCGTAGGAGATCCTCGCCCTATCGTGCCGGCCGCCTAGCGCCGCAAAGTTTTTGACGCCATACACGGGTTGTCACAACCTGGCACGAAGGCCCCGCAAAGGCTGATGTCGTCTGTGGTAAACCACTTTTATCGTTCACTATCGTTACACTATAGTTATCACTGTTGTATTGTTATCACTGTTCTCACTGTTGTATCACTATACGAGGTCGCCTCTTGTCGCGCTGTTATACCTGGGCTGACCACCTCCGACTCCGCCCATGGCTCCACCTACCTGCCCAGGTATAAAGGTAGTCGACTGGCTGGTATTCCTCCTTGTTGGACCCGATCACCCACGAGGGTGGGCTCTGTTATTTAGTCAATAAAAACCTTTAGTTACGTTCCTAACTCGTCGCTTTTTATTGGACGAATTGATAGGTATATCAATTTTATTGACTAAATTTTAAAGATGTCTACTACTGGCCAGCCAGAAGCCCTCCCAGAAGCACAGCCACAGCAGCTTTCAGACACCGGGCTACACCAGCCACACCAGCCGGCTTGGCTGCAAGCCCTCAAACCACCGTACCTGGATCTAAACCCACAGGCAGCAAACTCAGCCCTCGACTTCAAACACTGGCTGGGCTGCTTCGAATCCTACCTGGAAGAATCCGGCGTCCCTCAGAGATCCAAACTAAGAGTTCTGAACGCCCAAGCGAGCCCGACAGTATACGCACTCATCCAGGACACGACTACATACGAGGCCGCTATCAACCTACTGAAACAGCAGTACCGGAGCCCGGTAAATTACATGTACACCAGGCACCTCCTAAGATCCCGCCCGCAACAGCCAGGAGAGTCTGTAGCTGAATTTTTACGGGCGCTAAGAGCACTCGGCAGGAACTGTGACTTTAAAGCGGTGACGGCTGTTGAAAATACGGAAGATAATATCCGCGATGCCTTTGTGAAAGGCCTACGGTCCGACCACTCACAGCAAAGACTGCTTGAAGCTAAAGACCTCGACCTGGACAAAGCTGAAGCCCTCGCTCTCTCCCTAGAGGTGGCCCATCAGGACCAGGAGGCGTTTTCCAGGTACTGCTCGCGACCCTGGGACTCGGGCCCGACCCCTACCGCAATACCCTTCGCAGCGCCGCCCCTGGGACCTACCTCAGCGTCGGCGTCCCGGACCCGACCGGGACCGCCACCCCCGGTACCGGCTCCGACATCGGGCACCCGCGATCGGGCCGCCGGCTGCTTCTTTTGCGGCCAGGAGAAGCACCTGAGGTCGCGCTGCCCAGCCAGGAACTCTACCTGCTCAACCTGCAGGAAGAAAGGCCACTTCTCTAAGGCCTGCAGGAGCAGATCTTCAGAGGCCAGCAGTGCCTCATGCGAACTGTGGGGGCGGCCATCTTCTTTCAAGGCAACTGAGGCCAGCATCCCCACACGTGAGTCATGGGGGCGGCCATCTTTGATCAAGGCAACCGACCCCAATAGTGCCTCATGTGAGTTATGGGAGCAGCCATCTTCTCCGCCATTTTGTCCTACCTCGTGGGAGATGCCATTTTACCCACCACGCCCGACTGCCACCGGGCCTCCGGACCCGACGACCGCCTCGCCCGCAGACAACAACGACTCGCTTACCTACACACTAGCCTCCGTCACTCTGGATCAAGCCCGCCCACACCACCTGTCCAAGCCGATGATGGACATCAAAGTAAACGGCCACGCCACGACCTGCCTGTTCGACAGCGGAAGCACGGAGAGCTTCATCCACCCAGACACGGTGAGCCACTACTCCCTCCCTGTCCTGCCAACGCGCAACCGAATCTCGATGGCATCGAGGTCCCACGCCACGGACATTAGCGGCTACTGTGTTGTGACCTTGTCGGTTAAGGGTACGGAGTATAAAAATTTTAAACTCCTCGTCCTCCCCCAGCTCTGCGCTGCCGTCCTACTAGGGCTGGACTTCCAATCCCACCTCCAAAGTGTAACCCTAGCATACGGTGGACCCCTCCCCCCACTCACAGTCGACAACCAGCGAATGTTAAACTGCCCACTGCGTAACACCTGCAGCCTATCCACCCTCAAGGTGCCGCCACCTTCCCTGTTCGCTAACCTCACCCCCGACTGCAAACCCGTCGCTACCAAGAGCAGGCGGTACAGCGCTGGGGACAGAGCCTTCATTAGCTCTGAGGTGCGGCGCCTCCTGAAAGAGGGCATTATCGAGGGGAGCAACAGCCCCTGGCGTGCCCAGGTCGTGGTCGTTAAGACCGGCGATAAAAATCGCCTGGTCATCGACTACAGCCAGACCATAAACAGATACACCCAGCTGGACGCATACCCCCTTCCCCGCATATCTGACATGGTCAATCAGATTGCACAATACCGCGTATTCTCGACCATCGACCTTAAGTCGGCCTACCACCAACTCTCTATCCACCCCGAGGACCGCCAGTACACCGCCTTCGAGGCGAATGGGCGCCTATACCACTTCCTTAGGGTCCCCTTCGGTGTCACCAACGGGGTCTCGGTCTTCCAAAGGAAGATGGACCGGATGGTTGACCAGAACGGACTGCAGGCCACATTCCCCTATCTAGATAACGTCACCATCTGCGGCCGCGACCGGCAGGACCATGACGTGAATCTGGAGAAATTCCTCCGTACGGCCCAACGGCTGAACCTCACCTACAATAAGGAGAAATGTGTGTTTAACACCTCGCGCCTTGCCATCCTTGGCTGTGTAGTAGAGAACGGACTCATCGGCCCCGACCCCGAAAGAATGCGCCCCCTCATGGAGCTACCCCTCCCCCACTGCCCTAAGGCACTTAAGAGAACCCTGGGGCTCTTCGCCTACTATGCCCAATGGGTGCCCAATTATGCGGACAAAGCCAGACCCCTCATGAAGTCCACATCCTTCCCCCTCACGGAGGAAGCGTGCGCGGCCTTCTCCCTCATCAAGGGAGACATAGCCAAGGCCACAATGCACGCAGTGGATGAGTCCATCCCCTTCCAAGTGGAGAGCGATGCATCCGACTTCGCCCTAGCCGCTACCCTTAACCAGGAGGGGAGGCCGGTGGCCTTCTTCTCAAGGACCCTACAGGGCCCCGAGATCCGACACTCGTCGGTCGAGAAGGAAGCCCAGGCAATTGTGGAGGCGGTACGGCGCTGGAGGCATTACCTGGCAGGCAAACGATTTACCCTCCTCACCGACCAACGTTCGGTTGCTTTCATGTTTAATAACAAGCTGAGGGGCAAAATCAAGAATGACAAGATCTTGAGGTGGAGAATCGAGCTATCCACCTACGATTATGATATCTTGTACCGGCCAGGTAAGCTGAACGAACCCCCTGATGCTCTTTCACGAATTACATGCGCCAGCGCGCATATTGATAGACTTCAGACCCTCCACAATGACCTCTGCCACCCCGGGGTCACCAGACTTTACCATTTCATTAAGGCCCGCAACCTGACCTACTCCATCGAGGAGGTCAGGACCATGACCAGGAACTGCCAGACCTGCGCCGAGTGCAAACCGCACTTCTATAGGCCGGACAGAGCAAGCCTGATCAAGGCCACCCGCCCCTTCGAGCGCCTGAGCATCGACTTTAAGGGGCCTCTACCGTCATCTGACCGCAATGTGTACTTCCTCAACATCGTTGATGAGTACTCCCGTTTCCCTTTTGCCTTCCCCTGCCCAGACATGACCAGTACCATGGTCATCAAGTGCCTGAACGACCTCTTCGCCTTGTTCGGGTTCCCGAACTATATACATAGTGACCGGGGCTCCTCCTTCATGAGCGAGGAACTCCGTCAGTTCCTACTAGCGAGAGGTATTGCAGCAAGTAGGACCACCAGCTACAACCCCCGAGGGAACGGCCAGGTGGAAAGAGAGAACGCGACGGTATGGAAGGCCGTCCTCTTAGCCTTAAAGTCTAAGGGCCTCCCAACCTCCCGCTGGCAGGAAGTCCTCCCGACAGCGCTGCACTCCATCCGGTCACTACTTTGCACTGCCGTTAACGCCACCCCCCATGAACGAATGTTTGTTTTCCCCAGGAAGTCGACTACGGGAACCACTCTACCAACCTGGCTGACCTCTCCGGGGCCCGTCTTGCTGCGAAAGCACGTGAGGGCCCATAAAACGGACCCCCTGGTCGAGAGGGTGAACCTCCTGCACGCCAACCCCCAGTACGCCTACGTGGCTTACCCAGACGGGCGGGAGGACACTGTCTCCTTACGAGACCTCGCACCCTCGGGCACTCCGGAGACACCACCTTTACCCCCCCCCACCACCCCCCCAATTCCAGCCCAGGTAGACGGCATGCCGGAACCCCACGAGCCTTCGCCGACCATGCAGACACCAGCATTAACACCGGATAATGCAGCACCGCCGCTGCGACGATCGGAGAGGCTTACGAGGCCTCCGGACAGACTGACATACCAGAACTGGTAGTACACTTCACCCCGCCGGACTCAAATCTAAACAAGGGGTGAATGTGGTAAACCACTTTTATCGTTCACTATCGTTACACTATAGTTATCACTGTTGTATTGTTATCACTGTTCTCACTGTTGTATCACTATACGAGGTCGCCTCTTGTCACGCTGTTATACCTGGGCTGACCACCTCCGACTCCGCCCATGGCTCCACCTGCCTGCCCAGGTATAAAGGTAGTCGACTGGCTGGTATTCCTCCTTGTTGGACCCGATCACCCACGAGGGTGGGCTCTGTTATTTAGTCAATAAAAACCTTTAGTTACGTTCCTAACTCGTCGCTTTTTATCGGACGAATTGATAGGTATATCATCGTCCAAGTTCATTTGGCGGGGCATGCATATGGATGTCCGCGACTGGGCCAACACCTGCGTGGTCTGCCAAAAGGCCAAAGTGCAGCGTCACGTCAAAGCTCCATTGGCCACCTTCGCTGTTCCGGAGCGACGGTTCGATCAGGTGAATGTGGACCTGGTGGGGCCACTTCCACCTTCTCATGGGTTTACACATATCCTTACGATGGTAGACCGCACCACTAGATGGCCAGAGGCAGTTCCCTTGTCATCCACCACTTCGGCAGACGTGGTCAGGGCATTCATCTCCTCTTGGGTCGCCCGTTTCGGGGTACCGGCGGACATCTCTTCTGATCGTGGACCGCAGTTTTCCTCTGAGCTCTGGAGCACAGTGGCTCAGGGGCTCGGCATCAAGCTACATCGCACCACAGCCTACCATCCACAGGCGAACAGCCTGTGCGAACGATTTCACAGGTCGCTCAAAGCCGCACTGAGGGGCCAGCCTCCAAGGCGCTGGATGAGTTGACAGGCTACCATGGGTCCTGTTGGGTCTTTGCACGGCACCCAAGGAGGATCTTCGCTTGTCCTCGGCAGAGCTCGTCTATGGCCAGCCGTTACACGTACCAGGGGATTTCCTTCCGACTCCAACAGAGCCATGGGCCGCATCCAATCAACTCATCAGCCACCAGGAGGCAGCCAGGTGTTTTGCACCAGTACCGACGTCGCATCACGGCTTTCAGAGCTCCCACGTCCCAGAAGAGCTGAAGAACGCTGAATATGTGTTCATCCACCACGACGCTCATCGGGATCTGCTCAAGGCCCCTTACACTGGTCCTTTCCGCATGCTAGAGCCGGGAGACAAAACTTTCTCGGTGGACATCGGAGGTAAACCAGACCACATTTCGGTTGACCGGTTGAAGCCGGCACACTTGGACCTTGACCGCCCGGTCGAGACTGCACAGCCACCAAAACGTGGCCGACCGCCCACAGTCGGCGTGCCAGATCAAGCGCCACCGCCCGCCAGTCCGCCCGCCAGTCCACCCGCCGTCCAGCAGCTTCCACTTCAAATGTACAGAAGTCACTCTGACAGGCTTGTCAGGCCTCCTCGCCGTTTCACTTTTTCTGTTAAAGACAATTCTGGGGGGGCGCATGTGGCAGAGCCACTAAGGGACTCCGATCAACTGTATATAATTCCCTTTAACAATATGTTAGCTACAGCCTGAGTCTATATCTTTGTATATACTGTTTGCATGTACAGAGCGTGGTCCCTTTAAGAGCACGGGCAAACGCGATGATGTCACGCCGTTCATCACGTGATCCCCCACCGGCGGGAAAAACGTCATGACGTCATGACGCCAGCCACGGGACCGCCCAAGCAGTCCTCGTGGAGCCTCCGAACTGACTAGACCTGTATTCGTAGTTCTCGTGCATTTGTTTGTTAAACTCAGTTAGTTTTACATTAAACATCGTTTGTTTGATTGCCTGAGTCGACCTCAGTCTCTTGATAGGAACTAGACATTCCTACACATGCATATAAATCAAAGCAAGACTCTAAATCTAGTTTCCTTTTATGATTATTTCTTGTTTAATCTGATCTTCCAACAGTGGAAAGACATGGCAATTAGAAGTGCAAGAGGGGCACGAGGTGAGTCATTTTTAATTGTAAACTTCTTAGTTACTACAGAAGTCTCACAAGGCCATTTGGGTGAGATGTCAGAGAGTTGATGGCACCCATGAATCTGCATCCTAGCCCGAGCTTTCAGGGGAGGAGGGGAGAAAAGGGGCAAATAGAGTGTCTAAGCCTAAGAGAGAGAGAGAACCCATAGCTCTAGGCAGGGACAGGGGGGTTTGGCAATCTCCATAATCCATGGCTGAAGGCTTTTCTGTTTCCCACAGCACCAATCGGGAGTGCCTCCTCCATGGAAGTCAATGTGGACATGCTGGAGCAGGTGGACCTCATGGACATGTCCGACCACGAGGCACTCGATGTGTTCCTGAACACCAGCATGGATGGCTGTGAGGCATCAACGCTATCAGGTGAGCAGAAAGCAGGGCACAGCAGTGAAACATTGGGTTTACTCCACATCACACCAGTGTTAAAGGTCAAGGCAACTCAGGAGTCCTGTGCCAACATACGTGGAACACATGGCTGGCTGTATGAGCCAGGCAGGAATGTCAATGTTTCAGTATTCAAGGCAGGTGGGATTCCCAACATCACATTCCAGGAAAGGTGGGAGAGATGTCAGTCCTCCAAAATAAAGGAAGTGTAGAGAGATTGTCGCTGAATCTATACACTGGGCCCAAAATGTGTTAGAAGCAGCTTTTTCAGTGGTTATTAATCCGAGGATGATAGATATTGGCCATTTTGGCTAGAAGAAGCAAAGGGAAAGTGCTTAGTCTTTGTTTGTTTTTGAATGCTTACTAATCCCTCCAATCCTGTACTAACTAGTTTTGTTTCTTCTCACAGATGAGCAGTTTTACAATAGTGAGATCCCTCTTAAAGTTCCAAATTCTGCAGAAATGAAATCCAGGATGTCATCCACTTCCTCCAACTTCACGGACCCCAACAGCCTGGAGTGGAGTGATGGGGCCGAGACCCCGGTTGTCCAGTCTGACGAGGAGGATGTCCAAGTGGACACTGCACTCCTCACATCAAGCAAAGACAGGGACACTGAGACACAAGCTTAAAATGAATGCTAACACTGTGTGCCAACACTAGACACACAATAGCACTTATCAAGCAAATGTGTTTATATAAATGGGCCTGGAGCAAGAGCAGGAGTGAGTCAAGACAAATAGTGCATTGTGGGTATTTTACAACCTATTGTTTCACTAAATGATAGATGATGAATCAAGACACACACTCCCAATCACGCACACCCACACACACTCCCAGTCACGTGCACACACTCCCAGGCACACACAGGAATCCCAGTCACACAGGGATCCCCAGTTATGCATGAACCAGGTGAAACATAGCCCCAATAAACACAGAGATCCAACATATAGTAATTTTGTCACATATGTTAAATACGCAGACTCAGTCACACATATAGCCAAGATCATGGCTGCAGCTAAAAACATGTAGACAGATAGATGCAGTCACATGTGGAACCAATTACCCATGGGACCAATCACATTTGGACTTATGACACATAACGCCAATCGTACACATGGCAACGCCACACTGCTAACCAGAGACAGACTAACCGATAGTTGCTATAGCAACAGTGCACTGTCAGCTTTCTAACACAGACTATTGAACAAATCTTTTAGCACCAAGCAGTGATGTCTGAAAATGTGGCCTCAGGGTGAGGAACTGATGGTTTATTGGAACTCAGTGAGCTGCCATTTAATAAAGCTAACCATCATCACAAAGAGGACGCAGAGAGTATAAGAAGCTGCTGTGGAGATTTCTTTCATTTCTTTCTTAATAAACTTAATGATCATTTGACCACTCTTGATTTGGGTTACAATTTTGTCCGGGTCTCGAAAATGTTTTACTTAAATATCTCTCTCAACATGGGTCACATGCGAAATGCACAATATAGAGCTATGCTCACTTACTGCAAGTTATTTCAACATCACACAGCGGAGTTACAGATAATATCACTTCTGCAAATGGGAACTGGGCCTTTCCAGCTTGTGTTGGGTCAGGTAGGCCCAGGGGAAGAGCAAATAAAAAGAGTTAACTCAGTTTAGCCAGCAGCAACACTTTCATTGCAAAGGGCTTACATCAGGCATTCTGTTCCTCCTTTATAATGGAAGGGAGGACCACTGATTTGAAACTGTAGCACCAGCAGGGAGTGAATCTTGGGAAAAACAAAGGCAGAGGGATTGAGACAGAGGGAGGGACGGGAATTCATTGAATCTCTTATACTTTCAGAATGAAACTGACGCAGGCTTCTTTCTATACATTGGCATTGACCTTGGAGACAGGAAGATTGGGTCCAGGTCCAATCCCAGCCTTCCCTTTTACATGCCAAGTGTCCAACTGGGACTGCGTGAGATCAGAAACCCCGCCTCCCGGCTGCTACACATCGTCAATCAGTGACACAAAGCACCAGAGGACAACTACCTCTCCTGCACACTGATCCAATATCTGAAATCTTTGGGAATCTAAGTCAAAAGCTTGAAATATGGCATGGTAAGAGGGAGGAAATAAAAGATCTAATTATTTTAAATCAGTACAAGGCTATAACTGCTTTGCAGAACATTTGAGACTTTTGCTTTCTGCCTCAGTAGTTTGAACTTGCATACAATTACATGGAATATACAGCACAGAAACAGCCATTCGACTCAACTGGTCCGTGCCGGTGTTTATGCTTCACATGAGCCTCCTCCCACCCTTCTTCATATCCTATTCCTTTCACCCTCGCGTGCTTATCTGGCTTTCACTTAAATACATCTATGCTATTCGCCTCAACCACTCCATGTGATAGCGAGTTACATTCTCACCACTCTCGGTAAAGACGTTTCTCCTGAATTCCTAATGCAATTTATTAGTAACTATCTAATGTTTATGGCACCTAACTTCCTACGCACGGTGTTTTCAACCAGAGTCCTGTGGGCCATTTGTATTGAAACAGACTGAAAATGAATCAGTTGCCAGGGCTGTCAACGACCTTTTACCCGCTCCTGGAAGTTCACAACCGGCGTTTCATTTCTCCATCAACAGCCGGGGTACTGTGCATGTGTGACCCGCATGTACAAGGACCGTTTCTCCTGGGTCACCAGCAGCGACACCCAAGAGACCAATCAACCATCACAGGAGACTAATCCCCATCCTGAGAGAATAATCGCCCATCCCAAGAGACCAATCCCCATTCCGGGTGACCGATTCCTATCCCGGGTGACTAATCCACATCCCGAGAGAATAATCCCCCATCCCGAGAATAATCCCCCATCCCGAGAGACCGATCCCCATCCCGAGAGACCGATCCCCATCCCGAGAAAATAATCCCCCATCCTGAGAGACCAATCCCCACCCCGAGAGACTGATACCTATCCCGGGTGACTAATCCACATCCCGAGAGAATAATCCCACATCCCGAGAGAATAATCCCCCATCCTGAGAGACCAATCCCCATTCTGGGTGACTGTTTCCTATCCCGGGTGACCAATTGCTCATCGCAGAAGACTAATCCCCATCCTGAGAGAATAATCCCCCATCCTGAGAAACCAATCCCCATCCCGAGAGACTGATCCTCATCCCGAGAGAATTATTCCCCATCCTGAGAAACCGATCCCCATCCCGAGACCGATCCTCATCCCGAGAGAATAATCCCCCATCCCGAGAGAATAATCCCTCATCCCGAGAGAATAATCCCCCATCCCGGGAGACCGATCCCCATCCCGGGAGACTGATCCCCATCCCAGGAGACTGATCCCTATCCCGAGTGAACAATCTCGGCAAACCTGGAAGTAATATTATAATGAGGTGGCGGAGTTAAAAAGCCACTGACAGACATGATGACCTTACTTCCGGGTTTCCCACAAGCTATCGACCCCCCACCGCACCCACTCCACTCCCAGTTAATGTTGGGGCCATTTGTTCTTGTTCTATGTCTCAGTTCCAATCTCACTATATCTGGGGCTGTATCTCAGTTCCAATCTCATTGTTTCTGGTGCTGTTTCTCAGTTCCAATCTTACTCGAGCAACACCTTTTATTGGGAGAAAGTGACATGTGTCAAAAGAGAAGTTGTTCAATGTAAAAACAAGTTCAATCAGGCAGAAGAGGGTGGTGCAGGATGGGGATTGGTTGGACCTCCGTTCAAGGAAGAAGTGGAGGGCCCACAGGCTGTCCTGGTGGGGGGGATGAGGGTGTAGAGGGATTGGACATCTATGGTGAAAAGGAGATGGTTAGGGCCTAGCAACTGGAAACTGTTAAAGTGACGGAGGGCTTCGGAAGAGTCATGGATGTAGGTAGGAAGGGACTTGACAAGGGGAGGAAAAATAGAGTTGAGATAGGAAGAAATCAGTTCCGCGGGGCAAGAACAGGCTGAAACGATGGGTCTACCAGGGAAGTTCTGTTTGTGGATCTTGGGAAGGAGGTAGAAGTGGGCTGTATGGGTTTGGGGGACTATGAGGTTGGAGACCGTAGAGGGAATATCTCCAGAGAAGATGAAGTCAGTGACAGTCTGGGAAATGATGGCTTGATGTTTGTTGGTGGGATCGTGGTCCAGGGGGAGATAGGAGGAGGTATCGGAGAGTTGTCATTCAGCCTCCGCAAATTGGAGGTCTGTTTACCAAACAACAATAGCGCCACCCTTGTCAGCAGGTTTAATGACAATGTCAAGGTTGGATCTGAGAGAACGGAGTGCTGCAAGTTCAGAAGGAGGTAGGTTAGCGTGAGTTATAGTGAAAACACGACCGCCACAGAGCCACTGCCACTCCCCCAGGATGGCACCTCAGTAATCCTAGTAATCTGTTGGAGGACAGATTGTTGGACTGCTGCGACACCCTGCAAGCCCCTTTCAACACTGGTAACTGCAGCCCTGATAGCAGCAGTCTGTGCTTGCGTGGCAACAAGCTGAGCTTGCATGACTTCAGCCTGAGCGTCCACTGCAGCACTCAGACGTTGGGTGGCTTCTGCTTGTACTGCAATGGAAGCTGAAACATCAGCCAGCAGACGCTGCATCAAGGTTGGGTCCACAAATGCGCTAATCGATTTGCCCACCACTTCCATGCTGGAAAGGATGGGCTCCAAGCTCTGTGCGAAGCCCTATGCAAGGTTGGTGCTGGACTCCTCCATGCTCCTTGATGTTGCATTCAGGCTTTCTGGACGGCCTGCCAATGCACCGAGCAGCTCATTGTGCATACCCATCAACATTCTTCCGCAGGCTGCCCCATCGACGTACTCATGAGTCTTGTGCAGCAGAGCTCGTGTGCGACCTCGCCCTCCAGGGAGTTGGCACCTGCGCTACCCTTTCCCCCTTGCCCTGGCTGCAGCCCACTTGTGCCCAGTGACTCACCACATGCAGATTCTGCCGCCCCTATACTACCCTCTAAACTATGCGCAGTGTCAGTATCTGAGCTAGTGGCTGCGAGTGTGAAATCGAGTGACCGTGCTGTGTCTTCAGCATCACTGCCTTCTTCCTCTTGCAGTTCCTGCTCCTCCATCACTGCCTGGCCAGGGTGAAGTTCTTAGCTATCTGAAAGAGAAAGGCACACGGGTAGGGTTGTGGTGAGGGGAGGGGGGGGAGAAAGCAAGAGGTGCATGTTTGCACCATTTGCAGCTTGTAAATCAGAAGAGATTGTGGGATGAGTGGGAAGTGGGACGTGAGAAGGAGGATACAGTCATCCTGCAGTGTTTTGGCGATGCCGCTCGCCACAGGCTCAGAAATGGCCACTCCAATGATCTCCAGCACCGTCTCCTCCATTAGGTTAAGGTCATGCAGGCATGCTTGTCTTCCTGCTAGTATCCCCTGCTGCCTGCGGTTATGAGCCACCTTGTCCTGCAAGAGAGAGGGAAGTGTGTCAGTGAATGTGGTGCAATGTGTTTGGGTGATATGCCTGTCATGGTTGAATAGCTGGCAGTGTGTGCAAGCTATAAGATGTGGGTGTGAGGCTTGCAGCAGTGTTAAGTGTGCAAGGGCGAGATGAAGCTATGAATGTGAGGTATGAGTCATGATTGATAGAGATTGTTGGTAGGTGAATGAAGGGGGTGTGATGAATTGAGCAGTGTCTGAGCCCAGTGGTTCAGTTGTAAGGATATGGCATTTGAAGATTCATTCACTGACCTTGACCACTTGTATGAGGTCATTGAAATTCTTGCGGCACTGCACCCAAGTCCTTGGCTACACTGCAGGCTTTGACCACGATGGCTATCTGCTTCCATTGCCTTTTCTGATATTGCCTGGAGGGCCTCCTGGTCCCCTGTGGATAGGGAACCTCTCTCCTCCTGCACCAAGGCCTCCAGTGCCGCATCCGAGAACCATGGACCATGCTCTCTCTCCCCTGTTATGCCAGTGTACTCCTTCCTGCTCACACTCTAGTTTCCCAGCCAGTTGAATCACCTGCTGCAGCCAGAATGCAACTCCCCTTTAAGAGGTGCAGGCTGGCTTTAAGAAGTGCAAGCTAGCTTTAATTGGTGCTAGCCTCACACAAACTTGGACCCCCTGCTGAGCATGCAGCCACTCAGCAGCAAGTTCAGCGCTGGGCTGCACGCTACAATCGTTCTAATTAACAGGCAGCATGAAGGTCGCGTGCTTCCTACATTACTTTGAATGAACACGAGTTGATCCCGCAGCGCGGTCCCCAGGCTCGTTTTCAGAGGGCAAACTAATTTTTAGCCCTAGGTTTCTTACAGCTAGAACTGTTGTTATCCTTAGGTCCAGATAGTGAGTCATGAGCCGCAAGAACAGAAACGCATTGTGTTGGGAGTTAGAATTGAAACAGAGTGTTAAGAGTATGGTCACAAGATGCTAACTGTATCTGGACGAGTACATGACCCCATTATCATTGGATAGAATAAGGGAGGTACTGGGGAAAATACCTGATTGGATGTATTTTGCCGCAGTTCAGTTTCTTAAGGCATAATATAGGGAATTTGGGTTTTTGTTAGTGTAGTGCCAATCGCCAGGCTAAGAAGACAATCGTACAAAGGGGCAAGCCACAGGCATCCATAAGTTACGTGCCCTACACAAATAGGACCAGGTAATATAATTTCTTCGCTTTGTGAAATCTCAACGTTGTTCATTCTTTTATCTTAAGTAAAATTAACCAATTTGTTGGTTTGATGTTGTGCCTCTGCTTGATTGAGTAAACGCAGTGCTTTCCATCAAGAGAGGAGAATGCATCTTGAGGCAAATGTGCTACTTTAGCAGCCAGTATACAGAGCAAGGGTCCTGTTATAACTAGATATGAGGCAGTAAAAGGTACACTCTGGATCATACGAGACGCAAGGTCGACTTATAGCAGTGACTGGTGACATTGAACCCAGTAGAATATCTGTTACAGTACAAGCTCATGATTTCCATCCAGTAAAATGGGTGGAAAATCATGAGCAACTTTTGATCAGGGCTCCTGCCCCACTAAACTCTTCCTCCCTGGTGCAGACCAACCCCCAAGTGTATTCATTGCAAACTGAGGAAGCAGCTGACACTTACAAGTGATCTGTGCACAAATATTAAAATATGTCAACATTTTTATTTATTATAAACTAGTAAAACTTGTGGTATGATGTGTCAAGACCAAGTGTACTCTTGGTACGAGGTAGATAATTAGATCAGGGCATATAGATGCAATACAAACCCATTTTGAAATTAAACATTCTGGCCTAGAAATTCGGTTGTTTGCGCCAGCGGTTAGCGCCTAAAGAGACCGAGAATTGGGGCGTTACCTAATGTTGGGGCGGGCGCAATGAAGATAGCGACAACTCCCATATTGACTATACATTTAACGCCTGTGCTAAGTGTTTGCGCGCGCCCGCGAGCGCAAGCACATAATGACATCATTTCATTGTGCAACGCCTTTTAGGGGCGCCTGAGCGGATATTGGGTGGCGCCCGGAGCCTTAACGCCTAGCGCTATTAGTGACAGTTCGAAGGAGTGTTAGCAGGCCCTTCTCAGAGTCGGGGGGCGCTATTTAAAGGGGACAGCTCTAGTATAGAAGCTTCAGCCACTTGGCCTGTTCATTGCGATCGTTGGTGGAGAGATTTGGGAAGTTACTGTGGAGCAGAGTTTTGGGATTTTAGCATTAGAGTACTTGGGACCCTCAAACCTGTCCGGAGCAGTTGGAGCACTAGACCTAACAGCCTTTTGACCAACTGGCATCGGAATGGGAGATGCTTTGGAGGGCGATGGGCTCCTGGCCGAACACTATGAAGGGGCAGAAAAACGGAGGGAGAGAGGGCCGGGATTGGCCAGAAGGAGGAGGGGCAATGGAGGTTGCCCAATCCGAGGGTATGCTGCGAGGGTCTTTAGGGGTCATACCTTGACATGTCGGAGGAACAGTGTGTGCGAAGGCTCCGAATCGGGATGGACGTTGTTACTGAGCTGTGCCACCTGCTTACTGAGGATCTGCAGCCGCGTCAACGGTGCATGATCTCTCTGTCGGTGGCCGCTAAACTGACTGTTGGCCTCAATTTTTATGGCAACGGATCCTTTCAGTGAGCCATTGGGGACATCGCGAATATCTCTAAGGTTGCAGTCCACTGCTGCATCCGGCAAGTTACAGCTGCCCTTTATAGGCGAAGGCGTCAATTCATCACCTTCCCTCTGACCCTGGAGAAGCAGGCGGAGGAGGAGGAGGAGGAGCATGCGGACGAGGAGGAGGAGGAGCAGGAGGAGGAAGATGGAAGGTCTCCTGAAAGTGGAAGGGCCATCCGTCACTGGCTCATGAGGACTCGTATCGAGGCCCCTCTGGTGGAATGATGAGTAGGAGAGCATTTTGGCGACAGTGACCATAATTCGGTGAGATTTAAGGTGGTCATGGAAAAAGACAAAGACGGCCCGGAAATAAGGGTTCTAAATTGGGGAAAGGCCGATTTTAATATGATAAGGCAGGATCTGGCCAAAGTGGACTGGGAGCAGCTACTTATAGGAAAATCCACATCAAAGCAGTGGGAGACTTTCAGAAGGGAAATAGAGAGAGTAAAACGCCAACATGTTCCTGTAAAGGTCAAGGGTGGGACCAACAAGCAAAGGGAACCTTGGATGACAAGGGATATACAAAAATGCATTAGGAAAAAAAGGGGGGCTTTTGGCAGTTACAAAAGACTAAAGACGGAGGAAGCCCTAGAGGAGTATAAAAAGTGCAGGGGCATACTTAAAAAAGAAATTAGGAGGGCGAGGAGGGGCCATGAAATAACACTGGTGAGCAAAATAAAGGAAAATCCTAAGATGTTTTATAAGTATATTAAGGGCAAGAGGATAACCAGGGAAAGGGTAGGGCCCATTAGGGACCAAAGTGGCAATCTGTGTGTAGAGCCAGATGATGTAGGCGGGGTTTTAAATGAATTTTTTGCATCTGTGTTCACTATGGAGAAAGATGATGTAGACATAGAAATCGGGCAAGGGGACTGTGACATACTTGAACATATTAGCATCGAGAGGGAGGAGGTGCTAGCGGTTTTAGCAGGCCAAAAAGTGGATAAATCCCCAGGCCCGGACGAGATGTATCCCAGGCTGTTGTGTGAGGCAAAGGAGGAGATTGCAGGGGCTCTGACACAAATTTTCAGAACCTCTCTGGCCACAGGGGATGTACCAGAGGACTGGAGAACAGCTAACGTAGTACCATTATACAAGAAGGGTAGCAGGGATAAACCAGGGAATTACAGGCCAGTGAGCCTAACATCTGTGGTAGGGAAATTATTGGAAAAAATTCTGAGGGACAAAATTAGTCTCCACTTGGAGAGGCAAGGATTAATCGGGGATAGTCAGCATGGCTTTGTCAAGGGTAAATCATGTCTGACCAATCTGATTGAATTTTTCGAGGGGGTGACTAGGTGTGTGGATGAGGGAAATGCTGTGGATGTGGTTTACATGGATTTCAGTAAAGCTTTTGACAAAGTCCCGCATAGGAGACTGGTCAAGAAGGTAAGAGCTCATGGGATCCAGGGTGCCTTGGTGCGTTGGATCCTAAACTGGCTGAGTGACAGGAGGCAGAGGGTGATGGTCGAAGGTTGCTTTTGTGACTGGAAGCCTGTGTCCAGTGGGGTACCTCAAGGATCGGTGCTGGGACCCTTGCTGTTTGTGATCTACATAAATGATTTGGATGAGAATGTAAAAGGTATGATCAGTAAGTTTGCAGATGACACGAAAATTGGTGGGGTGGTAACTTGCGAGGAGGAAAGCCTTAGGCTACAGGACGATATAAACGGGTTGGTCAGATGGGCGGAAAAGTGGCAAATGGAATTTAACCCAGAAAAGTGCGAGGTGATGCATTTTGGACGGACAAATAAGGCAAGGGAATACACAATGAGTGGTAGGACCCTAGGAAGTACAGAGGGTCAGAGGGACCTTGGTGTACATGTACATAGATCCCTGAAGGCAGCGGAACAGGTAGATAAGGTGGTTAAAAAGGCATATGGGATACTTGCCTTCATTAGCCGAGGCATAGAATATAAGAGCAGGGAGGTTATGATGGAGCTGTACAAAACGCTGGTGAGGCCACAGCTGGAGTACTGTGTGCAGTTCTGGTCGCCTCACTATAGGAAGGATGTGATTGCTTTGGAGAGGGTGCAGAGAAGATTCACCAGGGTGTTACCTGGGATGGAGCGCCTCAGCTATGAAGAAAGACTAAACAGGCTGGGGTTGTTTTCCTTGGAGCAAAGAAGGCTGAGGGGGGACCTGATTGAGGTGTACAAAATGATGAGGGGCATAGATAGGGTAGATAAAGAGGAACTTTTCCCCTTAGTAGGGGGGTCAATAACAAGGGGGCATAGATTCAAGGTAAGGGGCAGGAAGTTTGGAGGGGATTTGAGGAGGAACTTTTTCACCCAGAGGGTGGTTGGAATCTGGAACTCACTGCCTGAAAGGGTGGTAGAGGCAGGAACCCTCATAACATTCAAGAAGCATTTGGATGAGCACTTGAAATGCCATTGCATACAAGGCTATGGACCAAATGCTGGAAAATGGGATTAGACTGGACAGGGATTGATGGTCGGCGCAAACACGATGGGCCGAAGGGCCTCTTTCTGTGCTGTATAACTCTATGACTCTATGACTCTATGACTGTCTTAACTGCTGCGCACTTTGGATGTTTGAAAGCATCTGAAGGCCAGCATCACTGTAATTATTCACGTACACCATAGCACATTTAAACTTCTCTTTATTGTCACAAAAATCTTTCATTACAGCAAAACAACGTCATGTCAACAGAAACCATAACTAACAAAATAACAGTAAACTCTTCGGCAAAGCCGCCAAACTGAACAAACTATTTCCAACAATTCCAACAGGTGAGGGTCTCCTTGATTTTGGCCAAAGAAACATCTCAGGACCTCCCTCTACTGCTGGCCCCTTGATGGAGAACGACTTCTCTTTTGCGCTCGGCCCCTTCCCTCCCTGCTGCTCCTATGTAATTGAACCCCAGTGGCGGGGTGAAGGCTGGGGGACACCTGCTGACTGTCTGGAAGCGCAGAAGCCCCTGAGGGACGGCCTGGCCGACCTCTGGGCTTGGAGGGTGCGGACACAGGATGCTTGATCTGAGCATGGCTGGAAGCAGTGTGCACTGCAGGTGGTGGCAGCTGCACTGCAGACGTGCCAGCGCTGGCATGTGGAATGGTCACCTGCCGAGAGAGGACACCTGCACCATTGTCGGATGACACACTGGCTCTCTGAGGGGACCGGCTCGGCTCATCCGCCACAATCACATGCTCCACTGATTCCTGGCCTTGTATGGGACTGGAAGGGCCCCGGATGATCCTAGCTGATGCAGATAGGGTGGCTGCAGTAAGAGTTTGCGTTGCCTCAATCTGGGTGTGGACGAGGCCGGCAAGTGACTGCGTGGCAGCAGTGAGGACCTGTGAGCCAGGTGCCAGTGCTTCGGAGAAGCCCTGGACAGTTCTTTCCATTGCTTCGGACAAGGCCGGTGCTGACCGCTCCACTGCCTCGGACAAGCCCTGGACAGACATTTCCAGGGATTGTCCAAAGCCCTGAACAGTCCTTTCCATAGCGGCCTCGAAGCCCTGGACAGTCCTCTCCATTGTTGGTCCAAAGCCCTCGACAGACCTCTCCATTGTTGCCCCGAAGCCCTGGAGAGTCCTGTCCATTGTTGCCCCGAAGCCCTGGAGAGTCCTGTCCATTGTTGCCCCGAAGCCCTGGAGAGTCCTCTCCATTGTTGCCCCGAAGTCCAACACACTCTTTGCCAGTGCATCTATTGACTGAGGCATCCTCCCCACTGCAGCCATCAGCTCAGTGTGCCTGAGCCGGGCCTGGGTGCTCATTTCAGCCAGGCGACGCACCTCCTCTGCACTCTGTGCAGCAGTCATCACTACCTGCCTTGCCCTCCGGGGAGACGGTGGCCGAACTTGCCTACCCCCCTTGCGTTGCTGCATGCCGCTTGGTCCGGCAACTGCCTGATCATCAGAGCCCCCCCCCACTCCCCTCCAGGGAACTACTATCCCCAGTCTGTACATGTGTATGCTCCTCTGAGATTGGAGCGGATGGCCCGGCTTCCTCCTGATCCTCACCTCCGGAGGCACTGGCACTGGCAGCTTCAGGGCGTGGAGCCCCAGTTGGTGATGCATCATCTGAAAGCAGGGAGGTGGAAGAGTGGCTTTAGCAAAAGGACAGGTTGGCGGAAAGGCATCGCAGATTGCGGCACACTGAGGAAGCATGCTGGCGGGGGGACCAAGTGGAAGGAGACAGTTGCAAAAGGTGAGAGCCTTACCCTCGCTGTCGAGAATGGGGTCGGCAGCCGCAGTGGTAACAGGACCAGACAGATGTCCTCCAAGAATCTGGTGCACTCTCTCCTCGAGATCCGTGAGAGTGACCACTTGTGGAGGTCCGCCACCGGTTCGACGCTGCTCCTTTCGCATCGTCGCCAGCTTGGACTGCAGGGGAAAGAAGGGGAAGTTCTGTAACATGATGCCTTGAGAGATCATCTCATGCCCCCCATGGTGCAAGAGCCCTTACATGATGCCTTGAGAGGTCATCTCATGCCCCCCATGGTGCAAGGGCCCTTACATATGGCCTTGAGAGAAATGTCCATGTGTGTGCCCAGAAAGGGCCATGGGTGCTTGCTGACAAATGGCCATTGGGGCATCATGGCAACAGGGTCCTCGAAGTTAGGTGCAGATGGAGGGAATCAGAAGTTTGCATAACCAACACTCACCCTAACGACCCGAGTGAGGTCGTTGAATTCCTTCCTGCACTGAACAGGGGTCCTGGTCGCCAAGCTGTTGGAGTTGACCCTCTGAGAAACCTCCCTCCAAGATCGCCGGTAAGCCTTTTGATTCGGCCTCTTGCCATTGTCAGGATACAGAACATCTCGACGGCGCTCAACTGCAGACACCAAGTGGTCCAGAGCCTCAGTGCTGAAGCGCTCTGCTCTCTGTCTCACCTTCTCCATCCTCACCAAGTTTCTTGCGCCAGAGAAGGGCGAGCGCCGATTCTGAGGCCTACAGGGCGTTGAGTGTAGCAGCTCAGGCTGACTGACCCACCCCTTTAAGAGCCGGACGGCGCCTGGAAGTCTCGTGGTTTCCGGTAATTGAGATCACCTGCGCTGTGCCCGTCCGCGACGATATTGGGTAGCGCCTGAACTTTTGCGCCTTCGGAGCCCCGTGCAACGTCTGAGTTAGCGCCTCAACCCCCTTTGGGGGCGATGCAACCCAATATCTCGCCAGGCAGCGATAAGTTTCGTCTGGCTATAAACTTTGCGCAGCGCCAGTTCTAACGCCTCAAGCGGGGCTATACCCAATTTCTAGGCCTTTGTCTTTAAAGAAATAAAATCATTAAAACATAGCCATTATGGGACCATGAAGGGGAGGTCTTATCAAATTACTGATTTTCTTTGAGGGTGTAACAAAGGAGCTTGATAAGGGTAAGGTAGTGGATGTTATTTATTTTGATTACAACAAAAGGACTTTGATACAGTTCCTCTGGAAAGGCTGATGATAAAAATAAAGAACTATCTTGCAAAGGATATATAATTGGTTGACTGATAGAACCCAGAGGGTGGTGTTACAGGGAATGTCATCACACTGAGTGAATGTTACCAGTGGGGTTCTGCAGGGCTCTGCTTCGGGACCTCTTAATATCTTCAGAAAATATCTGGAGCTAGGAATCACAAGCAGTGGCTAAATTTGCAGATGATGCAAAGCTAATGAAGGTGGTAGACTCCAAAGCTGAACAGGATAAGCTACAGGAGGATTACCTGGGAACTGAGCAGACAGGTGGCAGATGAAATTCAATGTAGAGAAATGCAAAGAGAAATGCATGGGGATAAAAAATTCACTGAGGAATTATTATTGAAATGACAAGAAAATGATATGTATGGGAAATGAAAAATATCTGGGTTCCTGAGCAACAACAAATTGCAACAATGCTTGGTGGCAGTGAGTAAGGCAAATCAGATGTTGGGATATATTAAAAGGTCAATACTGAGCTGTAATAGTGAGGTGACCCTGCCACTTTATAAATCACTGGTGCGACTGCACTTAAAATAGAGTGTACACTTCTGGTCGCCACAGTACAAAAAGGATATTGCAGCTAGAGAATACAGAAAAGAGCTACCAGTATGATTGAGGGGATGGAGGAACTTAAGAACATAAGAAATAGGAGCAGGAGTAGGCCATCTGGCTCCTCGAGCCTGCTCCGCCATTCAAGAAGTTGATCTTCTACCTCAACTCCATCTTCCTGCCCGATCACCATATCACTTGATTCCCTTAATATCCAAAAATCTATTGATCTCTGTCTTGAATATACACAATGACTGAGCACCCACAGCCCTCTGGGGTAGAGAATTACAATGATTCACCACCCTCTGAGTGAAGAAAGAGTTTCAATGAGATCACCTCTCATTCTTCTAAACTCTAGAGAATATAGGCCTAGTCTACTCAATCTCTCCTCAAAGGACAATCTCCCCGTCTCAGGAATCAGTCTAGTGAACCTTCGTTGCACTCCCTCTATAGCAAGTATATCCTTCCTACAGACCAAAACTGTACACAATACTCCAGGTGTGGTCTCACCAGGGCCCTCTATAATTGTAGTAAGACATCTTTACTCTTACACTCAAATCCTCTTGTAGTAAAGACCAACATACCATTTGCTTTCTTAATTGCTTGCTGTACCTGCATGTTAACTTTCAGTGATTCGTGTACAAGGACACCCAGGTTCCTCTGAATGCCAACATTTCCCAATCTCTCACCATTTAAAAAATACTCTGCTTTTCTATTTTTCCTACCAAAGTGGATAACTTCACATTTCTCCACTTTATATTCCATTTGCCATGTTCTTACCCACTCACTTAACCTGTCTATATCCCCATGAAGCCTTTTGCATCCTCCTCACAACCTACATTCTCACCTAGTTTGTATCATCAGCAAACTTGGATATATTACATTTGATCACCTCATCCAAATCATTGATGTAGATTGCGAACAGCTGAGGCCAAGCACTGATCCTTGCGGTACCCCACTAGTTACAGCCTGCCAACCCGAAAATGACATGCTTATTCCCACTCTCTGTTTTCTGTCCGTCAACCAATCCTCAATCTGTGCTGATATATTACCCCCAATCCCATGAGCCCTAATTTTGTTTAATAACCTCTTGTGTGGCACCTTATCGAATGCCTTCTGAAAATCCAAATACACCACATCCACTGGTTCCTCATTATCTATTCTGCTAGTTACAACCTCAAAAACTCTTAACAGATTTGTCAAACATAATTTCCCTTTCATAAATCCGTGTTGACTCTGCCCAATCCTATTATTATTTTCTAAGTACCCTGTTACCATGCCCTTAATAATAGATTCTAGCATTTTCCCTACTACTGTACTGATGTCAGGCTAACTGGTCTGTAGTTCCCAGTTTTTTCTCTCCCTCCTTTCTTAAATAGTGGGGTTACATTTGCTACCTTCCAATCCACTGGAACTGTTCTAGGATCTATGGAATTTTGAAAGATGACAACCAATGAATCCACTATCTCTATAACCGCCTCTTTCAAAACCCTAGGATGTAGGTCATGGGGATTTATCGGCTTTCAGTTCCATTAATTTCTCTACTTTTTTTTACTAATACTCATTTCTTTCAGTTCCTCATTCTCGCTAGACCCTTGGTTCTCCACTTTTTCCGAGAGGTTTTTGTGTCTTCTTCCGTGAAAACAGACACAAAGGGCAGGATTTTCATTGGGCCGCGGGGGCTGGATTGGAGGCATGTGGGGGGTTAAAATCCTGAAATCGGGGGTCCCGAACTCATCCCGCCCCCATGCCAGTTTCAAAGGAGGCGGGTACCCGCCCCGCACTGAGACCCGCCTCCCCGAGGCGGGAAGGGGATTAGTGCCAATTAACTGCCTGTTAACAGGTAGTTAACAGGCAGTTAACAGGCAGTTTTTAGCCTAATCCCTATTTTTAATGTTGAAGTGTGGGATTCCCGATGGCTCCAAACCATGCCAAGTTAGAGGAGGCGGACTGTCGGGATGAAGGGCTTGGAGAGGTCGAGATGTCCGGTGTTCAGGTGAGTGATGGGTGCATGAGTGCAAAGGTAAGTGTGTTTGGTGTGTGTAAAGTGTTTAAATAAGTTTTACATACCTTTACAGCCTTCCTTCCTTCAGGTCTCGGGAGTCCCTCATCTCACCGGCACAGAAAGCAGAATAGCTGTGAGCTGTCAAAAATTGCAGCATTCAGCTTTCTGTTCCGGGAGATCTCTAAATCATCCTGAGAGGAAGGAATTAACTTAGAATAAAGATTGTCAGTGTTTAACATCTTTAATCAGCTGTGAAACGCTGATATTTCATCTGTCAAAAGGTCTTGACAGATGAAATATCAATCTGTGATGTCACCTGTTGCTGGGTGGCCCCTAATTGGCCTGCTGAGCCTGCTGGGCGGGTTCAACAAGGTCAATCAAGTCAAAATCACGTGGGTTGGCTAGAACTCGATGGAGGTTGGACTACAACCCCGAAAGTTGTAGTCCCACCTCCTACCCGACTCCTCAATGAAAATCCTGCCCAAAGTATTTGTTCAATTTCTCTTCCATTTCCTTATTCCCCATTATAATTTCTCCTGTCTCAGCCTGTAAGGGACCCACATTTACTTTTTCTAATCTTTTCCTTTTTACATACTTGTAGAAGCTTTTGCATTTGATTTTATGTCTCTCGCTAGTTTACTCTCATTCTATTTTCCCTTTCCTTATCAATTTCTTGGTCCTCCTTTACTGAATTCTAAAATCCTCCCAATCCTCAAGCTTACTACTCTTTTTGGCAACATTATAAGCCTCTTCCTTTGATCTAATACTATCTTTAACTTTTCTTGTTAGCCACGGTTGGGCCACTTTTCCTGTGAGGTTTTTGTGCCTTAAAGGAATGTATATTTGTTGTAAATGATGTATTAATTCTTCAAATGCTAACCATTGCTTCTCTACCATCATACCCTTTAATGTATTTTCCCAATCTACCTTAGCCAACTCGCCCCTCATACCTACGTAGTTTGCTTTGTTTAGATTTAAGACCCTGGTTTTGGATTTAACTAAATCACTTTGAAACTGAATATAAAATTCTATCATATTATAGTCACTCTTCCCTAAAGGCCCCTTTACTACAGGTAGACTATCCTTTATCCGAAAACCTCGGGACCAGCCGTGTTTCAGTTTTCGGAAAATTTCGGATTTCAGAAGGTATTTTATAAGACTGGGAAATTTGTCGGGGGTGGGGGTCAGCGGGGGTCGGGGGTGGGGGTCGGCGGGGGGGTCGGCGGGGGTCGGCGTCGGCGGGGGGTCAGGGGTGGGGGTCGGCGGGGGTCGGCGTCGGCGGGGGGGTCGGCGGGGGGTTGGGGGTGGGGGTCGGCGGGAGTCGGCGTCGGCGGGGGGGTCGGCGGGGGGTCGGCAGGGGGTCGGGGGCGGGGTCGGCGTCGTGCGCACGACTTACGCTGAACGAAAAAACTTTCGGTTTTTAGAGGTTTTCGGTTTTTGGAAGTTCGGATAAAGGATAGTCTACCTGTACAAGGTTATTAATTAACCTGATCTCGTTGCACAATACTAGATCTAAAATAGCCTGTTCCCTAGATGGCTCCTCAACATACTGATCTAGAAAACTATCTGCATACATTCCATGAATTCGTCTTCCACACTATTACTGCAAATTTGGTTTGCCCAGTCTATATGTAGATTAAAATTCCTATGATTACACCTCTAATTTCCTGATTTATACTCTGCCCTACATTACAACTACTGTTTGGGGACCTATAAACAACACCCACCAATGTTTTCTGCCCCTTGCTGTTTCTTAGCTCCACCCAAACTGATTCTACTTCTTGATTTTCGGAGCGAAGATCCTTTCTCTCTACTGTCTTTATCCCATCCTTTATTATCAGGGCTACCCCTCCTCCTTTTCCATTTTGTCTATCTCTTCTAAAAGTTAAGTATCCTGGAATATTTAGTTCCCAACCTTGGTCACATTGCAAACACGTCTCAGTAATGGTTATTAGATCAAACCTATTCATTTCTATCTGCACTATTAATTCATCTATTATGTTGCGAATGCTTCACACATTCAGATATAGTGCCTTTAGCTTTGACTGTGTGAGCACGGATATTGTTCTTGGCAAGATAAGTGGCATGAATGAAAACTACGTGCACTGATGCACACAGAGAAGTGCCTGTGTCTGATGGCATATCTGTGGTGGGAAGGGGAAAGATGAAGTCAGGACTCTGTGCAGTGGTCAGATGTGCCAGTCAGGGGAAGGCCTCCCGTATCAGAGTAGCATGAATGTGTCTTGCAACCAGCACCAGATTATCCTCTGTCTGGCTTTCAGGTTGCTGCTCCTCCTGCTGATGGCCTTGCTCCGCATTGGAGTCTTCCTCCTCCAGGTCATCCACGAGCAGGTCGCTGGGGAAATTGTGCAATATACAGCATATCACTAGCAATCCTTGAGACCCTCACTGGACTATACTGCAGAATGATCCAGGCACTGAAAGACGTGACGTCATCATGCCTGTGGTGTGCTGTATGATGACTCTGGTGGCTGCACATATCTCAATAGTCACACTGTTCAGCTGGTGTCCTGTGAAAGCCATGGTTGCAGAGAATAATCTTGATTTCTGAGCATTACACAGACACTTAACTTTAAAAAAAATTAGTTCTTGGGATGTGGGTGGATTGGCCATCCCTAGTTGCCCCAAGGTGGTGGTGGTGGGCCTCCTTCTTGAACCGCTGCAGTCCATGTTGTGAAGGTGCTCCCACAGTGCTGTTAGGCAGGGCATTCCAGGATTTTGACCCAGTGACACTGAAAGAACGGCGATATATGTACAAGTCAGGATGGCGTGTGACTTGGAAGGTGTAGTGTATGTAACCTGTACCACCTTAAGAGGATACCTTAAGGTGGTGGACTACTTTTTGATGGCTCCTGTACATTGTAGTACCGGTGGTGACCACACCGGTATATAAACCCTGTGGAGCAAAGTGTATTCCAGTTCAGCCCTGACCCTCAATTACTAAAGACCTGTTTAAGTATTTCTGTAGTTTGTGTCCAGTTATTCAGCATAACTACATTTGGAAACACAGACTCAACAGTGGCGACGAGTCTGATCTTACCGAGCGGCAGTTGCATCAAAGGAAGCTTCGCCTCTGAAACGGGCGTCGATCAAGGACATCCACCCTCAACATCCTGCTGGGCACTGCATAGCACGGGAGGCAATCGGGAACCCGGGTTGGTTTCTGGCCACGAAGTCAAACATCAGTGAACATCCCTTCGACGACAGCGGCGGGTAAGCCCGATCGAGCGGCACGGGGGGGGAAGTCGGCCGAGTTGTCAGTAAGAGAAGGGGAGGGAAATGACGAAAAGGGCGGAGAACACGACCGCAGCCGGTGTCAGGGGCCAGACTGCAATCGGGGCAGAGACGCGCAGCAGCCAGAAAAGCGTTTATGTCCACAAGGACCGCGGGAGCGGCGGGGAACAAGAGCAGCAGCGTAAGGGAAAATAAAGGACCGCTGGGAGGCGAGAACGGCAACAGCGCGGTAATCGCCATTTTGAGTTGGCGGGGGAAGAAGACAAGCACGGGAAAAGCCGCCAAGCGCGGGAAGCCGCCATTTTGAAAAAAAATAAAATAAAATAATAATCATATCCGAAGGAAAGGAAACTCAACAAGGATGCCAAAAATGGGTAACATCACTGTTTTTGATAGCGATGTGGAAGATTGGGCCACTTATGTGGAACGCGTCGAAGTTTACTGTACAACGAATGAGGTACCGGAGGATAAGAAAGCACTAACCCTATTAAACTCGATGGGTGCGAAGACATACGGGTTATTAAGGAACCTTGTAACACCAGATAAACCGGTAGGAAAGAGTTTCACGGATATTGTTACTATCCTGCAAGAGCATTTAAACCCCACGCCGCTGCTGATAGCGGAACGATTTAAATTCTACAAAAGAATTCAACTTAAAGAGGAAAGCAACGCTGAATTCTTAACCGAACTGCGCAAGTTATCAAAGTACTGTCAGTTCGGTACAGGACTAGCAGACGCACTGAGAGATAAGTTTGTGTGTGGGCGCCTAAGAGAAGGAACCCAGAAGCGACTGCTAGAGGAAAAGGATCTTACGCTGGACAAAGCTTTCAGCATTGCAGCATCGCACGAGGCAGCAGCACGAGGCGCTGCAGAGATACAGCAAAGGCCATTGGAATTCAGCACCAATGAAATGGCATTGGGCGCAGTAAAGTGCTATCGTTGCGGAAGGACAACGCATGACCAGAACCAGTGCTGGTTCAAAGATAAAGAATGCAGGCAATGTGGCAAACTTGGTCACATAGCGAGAGTATGCCGGTCAGGAAAGAAGACCAGCAGCAAAAAGTCGCCGCAGGAGAAGTACAAAAAAGTACACAAGGTGACAGAGAACAGTTCGGATGAACAGAAGATGGATTCAGACTCCAGCAGTAAGGAACTGGGTTGTCTAAAAATACATAATGTGGGTAACACAGCAGACCACCAAACTATCTGGGTCATGCTTCGGATAGCAGGAGTCCAAGTGAAGATGGAATTGAACACTGGATCGGCATTGACGGTCATGAATAAGCAAGATTACAAAAGGTTATTCTCGCACATTCCCCTGAGGGATATGGAGATTGTATTGAAAACATACACGGGGCAAATAGTATACCCCATCGGAAAGATAAAAGTAAATGTGGTCTACAATGGTAAAGAAAGTCAGGAAATGGACTTGTATGTGTTACCTGATGGAGGTCCGCCACTACTGGGACGGGAATGGATCCGGAGAATAAATGTGGACTGGCATTCCATACAAGCACTGACTGTAGATTCCTGTAAAGAGGACGACGTCAAACCTAAACGACTGTCCAAAATATTGGACGATGCTAAGGAGGTGTTCCAACAGGGACTGGGAACACTGAAAGGAATTACGGCAAACATCAAGGTTGAAGAACATGCAAACACAAAATTTTTCAAAGCCAGACCGGTACCTTATGCGATACGACCTGCTGTGGAAGCAGAGCTGGAAGGGCTAGAACGTTCAGGAGTACTGTCAAAGGTGGACTGGAGTGAATGGGCCACACCCATTGTTCCTGTCATGAAGCGTTCATTGAGCAACAAGCCGGGGGAACCTGGGAAGGTTCGCATCTGTGGCGATTTCAAGATCACTGTTAATCCGGTTCTTCACGCAGTGCAATATCCGCTTCCGCGGATTGAAGATATCTTCGCTTCGCTGTCTGGCGGGAAACACTTCACCAAGATAGACCTGGCGCAGGCGCACCTACAGATGGAAGTTGATGAAGCGTCACGCCAGTATCTCACGATCAACACACATAAGGGCTTATATCGGTATAATAGACTGGTTTTTGGGAGTGGCATCGGCTCCAGCGATTTGGCAAAGGGCCATGGAGCAGGTATTGCAGGGAATTCCAGGCACACAATGCTACCTGGATGACATTCTGGTTACAGGAGATGATGATAAGGATCACCTCGCGAATTTGGAGCAGGTGCTCACCAGATTGAAAGAATATGGGCTCAGAGTTAATCGCCAGAAATGTGAGTTCTTTCAAAAGCGAATCTCGTACTGCGGCCACGTCATTGACCAGGAGGAGCTCCATAAGTCACCTGACAAGATCGAAGCTGTTGTGAAAGCTCCCGCTCCGGAAAATGTATCCCAGTTGAGGTCGTTCCTTGGGTTGGTTAACTATTCCCACAAGTTTCTTCCAAATTTATCCACGGTGTTACACCCACTGAACACTCTTTTGCAAATGAGAATACCATGGAAGTGGAGCGATGATTGTAAGCGGGCTTTTCAAAAAAGCAAGGCACTGATCACCTCTAAGGAAGTGTTGGCTCACTTTAACCCAACGCTGCCTATTCGCTTAGCTTGTGATGCTTCTCCATATGGTATCGGGGCAGTGCTCTCACATAAGTTTCCAAATGGCTTGGAAAGGCCAGTCGCGTTCGCATCCAGATCATTGACCTCCGCAGAGCGTAACTATGCTCAGATAGATAGGGAGGCTCTCAGCCTCGTGTGGGGAGTTAAGAAATTTAACCATTACCTGCAAGGCCAAAAGTTTACGCTGCTGACAGATCACCAGCCGTTGGTTTCCATTTTTAACCCTAAGAAGGGTGTTCCGGTTATGACAGCGCAGAGGCTTCAGAGATGGTCCCTTTTCCTAGGGGCACATCAATATGATATCGAATTCAAAGGTACAAAGCAACATGGTAATGCTGATGGGCTGTCGCGCCTGCCACGACCTACAGCGGAAGAGGCACCGGCAGTTGACCCTGTCGAGATATTTCACTCGACCATCATCGAATGCTTACCAGTCACCAATGCGGGTATTGAGAGAGAGACCCAAAACGACCCGACACTGTCTCGGGTCTACGATTTGACAGTGAAGGGATGGCCAGCACATGGCGAACCACTGTTACCAGCATTCTCAGCCAGACGAGAACAGCTGTCCGTCTGTCAAGGAACATTGATGTATGGAACAAGGGTGATTATTCCTCCTAAATTAAGGGAGAGAGTTCTGAAGGAATTGCATGAAGGTCATCTGGGGGGAGTCAAGATGAAAAGCCTTGCTAGGGCTTATGTGTGGTGGCCAGGTATCGACAAACAAATAGAGGATCTGACTAAAAGCTGCTCAGGGTGCCAAAAAGTTCAAAACGCACCTCCAATTGCACCGCTGCATCCGTGGGAATGGCCTTCAACCCCATGGCAACGTGTGCATATCGACTTTGCAGGTCCATTCATGGATTCCATGTTTTTGATAGCAGTAGACGCACATTCTAAATGGCCAGAAGTGATTAAGATGTCGACCACTACCTCTGAAAAGACGATCGCAGTTCTAAGAACCATATTTGCAAGGAATGGGTTGCCGGAACAAATATGTTCAGACAACGGACCACAGTTCATGTCAGAAGAATTCCAGAAATTCATGAAAAAGAATGGGGTGAAACACTATACATCTGCCCCATATCATCCGGCTACAAATGGGTTGGCCGAGAGATTTGTACAAACGTTCAAAAAGGCGATAAAGGCCATGAGCGAAGACCATATTCCACTACAACACAAGGTGGACAATTTCCTGATGGCATATCGAAACGCCACGCATGCAGTGACAAATCAAAGCCCTGCCATAATGTTCTATAACAGGAGGTTGCGGTCCCGGTTGGATTTGTTAAAACCCAATGTGCGTAGGGAAGTCGAAAACAAGCAATTCCAGCACGTAAATAACAAGGCCACTCGGAGTTTCAAAATAGGACAACCAGTGTTGGCCAGGGACTATAGGAATGATAAATGGCAATCCGGAACAATTCATGCCCGACAAGGACCCTTGATGTACACGGTAGACGTTGGAGAGAACGTAATACGACGTCATGCTGACCAACTTGTGGAATCGAGAACAAGGGTCGACCCCATGTCTACGGCAGAGACACCAGTTGAAGAAGTTATTGAGCCTGTAGCATCTACCTCAGACTCGAACGTACATGATGATGTTCAATCCATAGGAGATCAAATGGATGAGTCACCCCAGCAACGAGAACCAGAGACCCCTGAAAGGCGTTATCCGGCCCGGATCAAGAGGCCTCCTCAGAGACTGAATCTTTGAACAGTTTTGTGTGAAAGTTGTATAAATGTTATCCATGTAATGTTTAAATTGGGGTGTACACTGTTAAGCTAAAAGGGGAGGAATTGTAGTGTATGTAACCTGTACCACCTTAAGAGGATACCTTAAGGTGATGGACTACTTTTTGATGGCTCCTGTACATTGTAGTACCGGTGGTGACCACACCGGTATATAAACCCTGTGGAGCAAAGTGTATTCCAGTTCAGCCCTGACCCTCAATTACTAAAGACCTGTTTAATTATTTCTGTAGTCTGTGTCCAGTTATTCAGCATAACTACATTTGGAAACACAAACTCAACAGAAGGGAACTTGGAGGTGTTCCCATGCATCTACTGCCCTTGTCCTTCTAGGTGGTAGAGGGTCATGGGTTTGGGAGGCACTGTCGGAGAAGCCTTGAGGAATTTCTGTAGTCTATCCTATAGATAGTACACTCTGCATCCACAGTGTGCCAGTGGTGGCGGGAATGGATGTGTAAGCTGGATGGGTAAGGAGCTGGAAATATGGAGTTCCTTAAAATAAAGACCTCATGGCAAATCTCTGGAAATTGAGAATTTGTTTGCATGATGGTTTGTTGTTGGATGCAAATGAGCTGCACATTAATAGTGGCTTCCTTTCCTGTTGATGCAAATGTGGCCAATGATGAAGGGATCACATATGGCCATGTGGGTGTAACCTGTGCCTCCTTAGACCTTGGGGAATTGTGCCACTCAGTGCAATAGCAATGCCCTGTGGGGATGGTGTCAATTGTTTACAGGAAAGCAGATGAAGTTGCTAACGTTAGAGAATTCTGTATTTGTGCACACCTTATGTTATAGATGTCCCCAGTGGCACAGAACTTAAGGATGGTTGTGACACTATAATGGCTATTGGAGGAGCAATGCCTATGATGGAGATAGGCTACAGGTCTGCTTGCACCAGGTGTCAGCCAGGGAGTTATTTTTTCTTTTATTTGACGTAACTCAGCGACGGTGTGACAGACACTGCTCCTCAGCTGGGAGTCGGGAGTGATGTGAGGATACAAAGTGACTGATCATAGAAATTCACTCAGGACCAAAGGACTGCAACACCTTCTCTGCAGCTGATTGAGCCTATGGTGCTTGCTTTTTGGACTGTTCTTCAGAGGCGTATTTACCTGCTCGCAACTCTCTTTCTGACTTGTAGCTGGAATCAGAATTCAAAGTCTCTGCAGGTTTGAGGAAAGACATTCATGTCTGAAAGATTGTCATCCAATAAATCGGACGATCATAACCAAGGCAACTCAATCTGACAAGATCTGTTGAAAACCAATTGTCACTAAAATGACAAAACAAAATTTCACCTTGGTTGGAATCAGTGTCAATGACATGTAATGATTAAAACTTTGCTGAAAAGCAATTAAAACTTTGTAAAACATCTACCAAACTTATGTTAATGCTACAAAAGTTGCATTATTTTAGAATGTAAAAAATAACCAAATGCAGTATAAACAATCAGACAGCAGCTGAAACAGGAGACAAGGAACAAATGTGGCTCACACTGAGACTTTACACATTAGGAGTATAACCTGAGCATAATAGCACATATGGAGAGAAGCTCTTACAGCAGACATTTGCCCTAAATGTTTCCTCTGCTGGATGATGGCATATTCACTCGGATCTGGAGTCTGAACAAAGAATCAGTTTATACCCTGGACTAAAATCCCATGCCCAACAGGTAGCACCTTGACCCACATTCAGAACACAAAGGGCCTCCTATAGCTTTTGAATGGGCAACATTGAAATATAGAGATGATCTACCAGGCACAAGTGCAGACCACTTGGTCCATTAAAGCTGGAGCCCTAACTGTCCCACCATATCATTTAAAGGCATTTAGCATATGTCTGGCAGATTATTTCCAACTGTCCTGCTCTTCCACCAAAGGCCTTCTTGCTCATTGGGGTGTGTAATGCAGGGGTGAGTGCCCGGGCCCGAACCCCCAGGGCCAGCGAGGATCCCCGCCCAGTAACAGCCGGCCCTGACTGCTCTGCGCTCCGCTCCTCTCCTCTCTGACAGGCTGCAGTTGTAACTGGAGGTTGGGGATAGTGGGTGGGAGAGCAGGCCTGCCCCCCTTACACACAGTGACAGGCCGGGGGTTACCGTCATTGCCCCACACCCCGCCGCCTCATGGTCGCCGGACAGGTGCAGTTTGTGATGCGGCCCGAGGCCCGCATCCGGCCCTGCTCACCCTCAGCACCCCGCAAGGTTTGGCCGCTTGAAATCCACCAGCACCATGTTGGCATCCTGCCCACGGCTCACAAAGACCCCACCGAACCCTCCATCTGCATTGCAGGTAGGCTGTTCCCCGGGGGAAGGGGGAGGGCTGTGCCCCGGGGGAAGGGGGAGGGCCACAGCCCCAGGGGAAGGGGGAGGGCTGTGCCCCGGGGGAAGGGGGAGGGCTGTGCCCCGGGGGAAGGCCACAGCCCCGGGGGAAGGGGGACTGCCACAGCCCCGGGTGAAGGGGGAGGGCCACAGCCCCGGGGGAAGGGGGAGGGCCAGTGCTCCGGGGGAAGGGGGAGGGCCGCAGCCCTGGGGGAAGGGAGAGGGCCGCAGCCCCGGGGTAAGGGGGAGGGCCGCAGCCCCGGGGGAAGGGGAGGGCTGTGCCCCGGGGGAAGGGGGAGGGCCGCAGCCCCGGGGGAAGGGGAGGGCTGTGCCCCAGGGGAAGGAGGAGGGCCGCAGCCCCGGGGGAAGGGGGAGGGCTGTGCCCCGGGGGAAGGGGGAGGGCCGTGCCCCGGGGGAAGGGGGAGGGCCACAGCCCCGGGGGAAGGGGGAGGGCCATGCCCCAGGGGAAGGGGGAGGGCCACAGCCCCGGGGGAAGGGGGAGGGCCGCAGCCCCGGGGGAAGGAGGAGGGCCGCAGCCCCGGGGGAAGGGGGAGGGCCACAGCCCTGGGGGAAGGGGGAGGGCCACTGTTGTGTCTCCTTGTGTTCTTATCTATATATACAATAAAAGACCTCTTCTGTCTGTCTGTCTGTCTGTCTGTCCGTTCTCTATACGTTCGAAAGTTATAGAGCGTACCTACACACGCGTCACATCAAAAGAAAGCTTACAATTACGGACCAGTCATAGGCATAGTTACTTTTCCGTCAGACAAAAATCGTGGCCACGGTATCCCAAAAACGTTCAAAATTCCACTCATTAAATGGAAAAAGTTCCGCTCATTTGCTCATTAGCATTGAGTGACGTGAAGGTTGACCAATCGTGCAGTCGAGCTACCTGACAGTTGACCGACGGTTGACCAATCGCTGCATCACGGGGGCGGGTTCATTGCGCGTGCGGGCGGGCCATCCTACAGTTGAGTGTTGAGTGGCTTGACGATTGACCAATCCTACAGTTCAGTGACCTGACGGTTGACCAATCGGTGCGTGTGTGGGCGGGCCTTATCATTCTGAACCGAGGTGAGTGGCCGCCATCTTGATGCTTCACGATTTTTTATTCCACACTTTCTGTGTGTTAGGGAACTAAAGAAAATAACAATTTATTTGAGTTTTAAATTGTATTTAGCAACAGTAGGAAATGAAGTGATCCCCTGCCCTTCGCCCGGAGGCTCGCCTACTTTGACGGCCATTTCGAGCGGTTGTGCCGGCACCGGGCATGGCCTAGCAGCCTGGGAAGCCTGGGCCTTGAGTTGCGGGCCGTGCCAGGAGCCACCGCGCACAAAACTTCCCCGCGGCGTTAACAGCCCCGCCCGAGAGCCCGACCCAAAGCCACCAGGTCACCGGCCGCGGCGGGCCGTGCCGGGAGCTGCCGCGCACAAAACTTCCCCGCGGCGTCAACAGCCCCGCCCCAGAGCCCGACCAAAAGCCATCAGGTGAGCGGCCGTGGTGGCCCAGTCTCTCTCTCTCTCTCACACTCCCAATCTCTCTCTCTCTCACACTACCAATCTCTCTCTCTCTCACACTCCCAATCTCTCTCTCTCACACTCCCAATCTCTCTCTCTCACACTCCCAATCTCTCTCTCTCTCTCACACTCCCAATCTTTCTCTCTCTCACACTCCCAGTCTCTCTCTCTCTCACTCCCAGTCTCTCTCTCTCTCTCACTCCCAATCTCTCTCTCTCTCACTCCCAGTTTCTCTCTCTCACACTCCCAATCTCTCTCTCTCTCTCACACTCCCAATCTCTCTCTCTCACTCCCAATCTCTCTCTCATACACTCCCAGTCTCTCTCTCTCTCACTCCCAGTCTCTCTCTCTCTCTCACACCCAATCTCTCCCTCTCACACTCCCAATCTCTCTCTCTCACACGCCCAATCTCTCTCTCTCTCACACTCCCAATCTCTCTCTCTCTCACACTCCCAATCTTTCTCTCTCTCACACTCCCAGTCTCTCTCTCTCACTCCCAGTCTCTCTCTCTCTCTCCCAATCTCTCTCTCTCTCACTCCCAGTTTCTCTCTCTCACACTCCCAGTCTCTCTCTCTCTCTCACACTCCCAATCTCTCTCTCTCACTCCCAGTCTCTCTCTCACACACTCCCAGTCTCTCTCTCTTGTAATGATATCAGCAAATAGTGATGATATTTGTCTGTGTTTGATTACTTATGCCTTACAGCATATTTGTCTGTGTTTTTGATTACTTGTGCCTGACCAGCAGAGGTCATGTGAGAGACAAGCAGTCCAGAGGAGTTTTACTTTCAGTTTCATTCTAGATGCATCACAGCATAGTGTGTTCTGTAAAAAGCTGTAGAAAGTCTTGAACAAGACTTTAGATTAAACAACATTCTCATTCAGAAATGAGTCTTTATTGAACCCAAAAAGAAATCAAAACATGATGTCAGAAGTGGCTGAAAGAGAAAAAATCTGAAGTTAGCAACTTGATGGGACAGTGAAAGCAGTTGTGGCAAGTAAGCGAAATCAGCTCTCCACATATTAGCAAGCCAGAAGAGAACATCGTTGCTTACCATTAGAGAATAGCTAACGAAGTGAAAAAATGGAAGGTTTACTCCCACCGGCGACGCTTCAATTGACAGGTAATGTGGCTGGAAATTGGAGAAGGTTCAAACAACGTTTAGAGTTGTATTTAGCGGCAATCGGAGCTGACGAGAAAAGTGATAAACAAAAATCGTCCGTGTTCTTACATGTCGTGGGTGATGCAGCACTGGAGATATATAATAATTTCATATTTGCTGTTGATGGAGACAAAATGAAGCTAGATAAAATAATGGAACAGTTTGAGGCCTACTGCATACCTAAACGCAACGTGACCTTTGAGAGGCACAAATTTTTCACATGTGTACAGAAAATCGGCGAGACTATTGATCAGTATGTGACTGAACTGAGAAACCGGAGCAAATCGTGTAAATTTGGGGGACTCACAGACTCGCTGATAAAAGACAGACTGGTGTGTGGTATTCCAGATAATGGTCTAAGGGAAAGGCTGCTAAGAGAGCAAGATCTAGACCTGGAAAAAGCCATAGCATTGTGTAGGGCTACAGAGACTGTGAAGTTGCAGGCAAAGGAGCAGTTCAGTGACAGTAGCTGCAACGTGGATGCAGTGAGAAAGAACGGATACAAACCGTTTAACAAAGAGAGCGCCAGTGTGAAAAAAGAGACGTGGCCAGCAAACGAAAATGAAAGAGACAATCGGAAGTCATGTAGTCGATGCGGTACACAGCATCCACCAAGAAAGTGTCCAGCATATGGTAAAACATGCAATAGATGCAACAAAAACAACCATTATGCCCGTTGCTGTAAGAACCAAGCGCAACAAAGCAAGGTCCATACAGTAGATGAAAGCGAGATAGAGGAATTCAATGTAGATGTTGTGTCTGAAAACAAAAAAGAAAGAGACTGGATGTTGACACTAAAAGTGAATGACATACACATTCCATTTAAATTGGATACTGGAGCACAAGTTAATGTGATATCAGAGACCGATTTTAAGAGAATTAGACCCAGACCAAAGTTACATGGAATACAAGTGAAAGTGACCGGATACTCAGGTACTGATATACCAGTGAAAGGAAAATGCATTGTCAAAGTAACACACAAGGACAGAGAGCACACGCTAGCATTAATCGTGGTGCCAAAGGATGTGCAAGCCATACTAGGGTTAAAAGCCTGTGAGAGACTGAACCTGGTAAAGAGAGTCCTCATTGTGGAAAGCGAAGGAGAGACAGTCTATGATGAACTCATGAAAGAGTACAAAGACCTATTTAAGGGACTAGGCTGCATTCCAGGAGAACACACGATCAGAGCAGATAAAAGTATGACACCGGTCATACATCCATGCAGAAAAGTTCCGTTTGCTCTTGAAAAGCAACTGAAGGCAGAGTTGGATAGGATGGAAAGCCTGAACGTGATTCAGAAGATAGATGAGCCAACTGAGTGGGTGAGTTCCCTTGTCGTAGTGGACAAAAAGAATGGAAAGCTCAGAATTTGCCTGGATCCAAGAGATCTAAACAGAGCAATAAAGAGAGAGCACTTCAAGCTTCCTACACATGAGGAAATCATGGCACAGTTTGCAAATGCAAAATATTTCAGCAAGTTAGATGCATCCTCAGGATTTTGGCAGATGAAGCTGGACGAAGCAAGTTCAAGACTGTGCACGTTCAACACTCCATTTGGCAGATACAGATTCCTAAGGTTGCCATTTGGCATTGCCTCAGCTCCTGAAGTGTATCACAAGACTATCCATATGATCTATCAGCACCTGGAGGGAGTTGATACATCAAAGGATGACATCATAGTATGGGGAACCACGAGAACTGAGCATGACGAGAGACTGAAAAAAGTGCTGGAAGCAACAAGGAAAACAAACCTGAAGCTGAATAGAGAGAAATGCCAGCTCGGGGTGACAGAACTGACATTCGTGGGAGATATCCTTAGCAGTGAGGGCATCAGACCAGATCCCAGAAAGGTGTCCGCCATTGAGAATATGCCAAGGCCACAATGCAAAAAGGACGTGCAGAGGTTTAATGGAATGATCAACTACATGGGTAAATTCATATCCAACCTCTCAGAAAAAATAGCGCCACTGAGAAGACTAACTGAAAAGAACATAGAATGGGAATGGAATCATGAGCATGAGAAGTCATGGAGCGATCTAAAGAAACTGCTCACAGAGGAACCAGTTCTGAGGTTTTATGACCCAGCGAGGCCCATCAAGATATCATCAGATGCATCACAGAGTGGGCTCGGTGCCTTTCTTCTGCAAAAATATGACTACTGGCAACCTATTGCATATGCATCGCGCTCAATGACAGACGCGGAGACGCGATATGCTCAAATAGAAAAGGAGCTGCTCAGCATCACATACGCCTGTGAAAGATTTCACCAGTTTGTGGCAGGACAAGCAATCAGTGTAGAGACTGACCATAAGCCCTTGATTGCATTGTTCCAAAAGCCACTAAATAGCTGTCCGCTTAGAATACAAAGAATGATGATCAGGCTGCAACGCTATACACTGAATGTTGCGTACACACCGGGTAAGCTGATGTATACAGTAGACACGTTGTCCAGAGCTGTTGACCCAAGTGAGCCCGCAAACACCACAATGGATGAAAAAGTGAACGCCTACGTGGACATGATCACAAGTGCACTGCCCATAGCAGATGCAAAAATGGAGCTCATAAAGACTGAGACAAACAAAGATGAAACAATGAGACGACTGAGAAAAAGCATCTTGGATGGATGGCCCAACATGAAGCAAGACTGCTCACCTGATATAGCAGAGTACTGGAACTGCAGGGCGGAACTATCAGTGGTCGAAGACATCATCTATAAAGGAAGTAAAATAGTTATCCCAAAGAGTCTGAGAAGAGAGATGCTAAAAAAGATCCATGGAGGACATCTGGGAATCGAAAAGTGTAAGAAAAGAGCACGAGAGGTGATGTACTGGCCACGAATCAACCAAGATGTGACAAATGAGGTGTCAAACTGCACAATATGCCTGAAATATCGAGCAAGCAATCCGGTAGAACCACTAAAGCCACACCCAGCACCAGACAGACCTTACCAGAAGGTAGGCACTGACCTATTCGTATGTCAAGGGAAGGACTATCTTGTCGTCACAGACTATTACTCCCTGTATCCAGAGGTTTGTAGACTGTACACCACCACTGCAGAAGCTGTGATAAGAAGTATGAAAGCCATATTCTCCAGACATGGCGTGGCAAGCGAGGTCTTCACAGACAACGGACCCCAGTTTAACAATGCAAATTTCCGACACTTTGCCAAAGAGTGGGACTTTGTCCACACAACGTCAAGTCCTCACTATCCACAGTCCAATGGACTAGTGGAAAAATCGGTCCAGACAGTGAAAAGACTGATGTACAAGGCAAAAGACAGTGGAACTGACTTCTACCAAAGCATGCTTGTATACCGCACAACGCCGCTCGAGTGTGGTATGTCACCAGCCCAACTCCTGATGGGACATCGGCTAAGGTCAAACCTACCCATCCCGGAGAACCTCCTGAAAACAAAAGAGGGGGAGAAAGTGAGGAAGTTCAAAGTGCAACAGAAAGAAAAGCAAAAGTACTACTATGACAGAGGAACACAAAACCTACCTGAACTCCACACTGGTGACCAAGTAAGGTTGAAAGACAAAACAAACACATGGACTCCGAAGGGAACTGTCCTGAGTGAAGTTCAACCAAGATCATACACCATTCAGACAGATGAGGGTGCTGTTCTGAGAAGAAATCGTCGAGATCTTCTCATGGGACCAGCCACAGCAGGTCAAGAGACTGATACTGGTGAACAACCTGATCACACAGCTGAGAACCAATCATCTGAGGCAACAACTCAGATTCAAGGACAATCAATCAGAAAATCCTCAAGACATGTGAAGCCTCCTGAGAGACTCATTGAGCAAATTTAAGGACTATTGTTAAAGAAGGAAGTAATGTTATCTTATTCTTTCTTCAAGTTCTAGTGTATTGACATATTTCATGTGAACACACAAAGCAAGGGTGAAAAACCTTGATCATGATAATGATAATGTAAGTTCATTAAATGTTGTTAGTTAAAAGTAAAATACTTTTGTTTTAAGAAAGGGAGATGTAATGATATCAGCAAATAGTGATGATATTTGTCTGTGTTTGATTACTTATGCCTTACAGCATATTTGTCTGTGTTTTTGATTACTTGTGCCTGACCAGCAGAGGTCATGTGAGAGACAAGCAGTCCAGAGGAGTTTTACTTTCAGTTTCATTCTAGATGCATCACAGCATAGTATGTTCTGTAAAAAGCTGTAGAAAGTCTTGAACAAGACTTTAGATTAAACAACATTCTCTTTCAGAAATGAGTCTTTATTGAACCCAAAAAGAAATCAAAACACTCCCAGTCTCTCTCTCACACACTCCCAGTCTCTCTCTTTCACACTCCCAATCTCTCTCTCTCACTCCCAGTCTCTCTCTCTCTCACACTCCCAGTCTCTCTCTCTCTCTCACTCCCAATCTCTCTCTCTCACAATCCCAATCTCTCTCTCTCTCTCACACTCCCAATCTCTCTCTCTCTCACACTCCCAATCTCTCTCACACTCCCAATCTCTTTCTCTCTCACACTCCCAATCTCTCTGTCTTACACTCCCAATCTCTCTCTCTCACACACTACCAATCTCTCTCTCTCACACTCCCAATCTCTCTCTCTCTCACACTCCCAGTCACTCTCTCTCTCACACTCCCAAACTCTCTCTCTCTCTCACACTCCCAGTCTCTCTCTCTCTCACTCCCAATCTCTCTCTCTCACACTCCCAATCTCTCTCTCTCTCACACACTCCCAATCTCTCTCTCTCTCACACACTCCCAATCTCTCTCTCTCTCACGCTCCCAATCTCTCTCTCTCATACTCCCAATCTCTCTCTCTCACACTCCCAATCTCTCTCTCTCACAGTCCCAGTCTCTCTCTCTCTCTCTCTCTCTCACTCCCAATCTCTCTCTCTCTCACACTCCCAATCTCTCTCTCTCACACACTCCCAATCTCTCTCTCTCACACTCCCAATCTCTCTCTCTCTCACACTACCAATCTCTCTCTCTCTCACACTCCCAATCTCTCTCTCTCTCTCACACTCCCAATCTCTCTCTCTCTCACACTCCCAATCTCTCTCTCACACTCCCAGTCTCTCTCTCTCTCTCACGCTCCCAGTCTCTCTCTCTCACACTCCCAGTCTCTCTCTCTCTCTCTCACACACACACTCCCACTCTCTCTCACACACTCCCAGGCCTAGAAATTCACTATGGCCCCGCCAGCTGGCTAGCGCCGAAAAGTTAGCGCTGGGCGGGAAGCCTATAGTGATCGTCAGATATTCATTGTTAGCGCCCCAATTCGGAACCGGGCGCTGTACCAGGGTGTGCCCGCCTCCGCTTGGGGTGCTGACACTGAATATCAGCGCTCTTGGCGCCGCTGCGCCAGCCGCTGCGGAGCGGCAGGCTGCGGTACTGCAGGCCTCCTCCTTCTCTTAAGGGGGAGCTGCCTGCAACGGGGAGATCGCCGCTGGATCGTGCCGGCAAATGAGCCCGGCACCACGGAGAAGTGCCGGGCTCGCAGAAAGCAGCCGGCAATGCCGCGGCGGTGGGGGGAGGAGGCCGGGGAAGGAGGTGCAGGCAGGCGGCCGCCGAAAAAGCGGCCGGCCGCACCTTCCGCTTTAAAGCGCCCCACTAAGGCAGCAGGACGGCCCCGTTTTCTGGTCGCTGTTTGCGGCCGCTTCGGAGGAGGCGGCCGCAACTAAATATGGGGATCGGGCCGGTTTCGGGGCGGAACCGGGGCACTGTGCCCACCGATGATGTCATCGGTGCCGGCGCAGCGCTAACGGCTACCGCCGCCAATACCGCTGCGCTGAATATCTGCGCAAACTCATTTCTGGCACAAAATCACTCTGTAGGCGTTAACTGGGCACAAAGCTGGCAGCGCCTTAATGAATTTCTAGGCCCCAGTCTCTCACTCTCTCTCTCTCGCTCTCTCCATTTCTTTTTTCAATTCAAATCGCTTTATTGGCATGACAAGGTACATCTTATGTTGCCAAAGCATCGAAAAACATTCATGGTTGTACACAAAAATACAGATCTATCCATACAGTGTACAAACAGATATATCCCTGAGTGTATAAATATACATTCATATAATTTGTATATACACTTTTCTTATATTTAGTGGTTGTCCCTCTGTTTATGGCAAGCTGTAACGAAGTGTGCCGCTAAGGTTACACAATTTCTCTCCTCCCCTAGTAGGTATGGGAGTTTTTGGTCGTCATTCAAATTTCTGAATTCTGGGCATATTTTTGTGAATTTTGGGTAGAAATTCTCCCTTATGCCCTGATATTTTCTACAAGCTGTGAGGAAGTGCATCTCTGTCTCCACCACTCCCTGACTGCAGTGAGAGCATATCCTGTCCTCTCTTGGTAGCCGGGTCTGCCTGTGTCTACCTTTTTCGATCGCCAGGCTATGTTCACTAAGTCTGTACATTGTCAAGGTTTTTCTCAGTTTGCTATCCTTTACCCTGGTCAGGTAATCAGCCATGTTGGATTGTCTGTTTAGGGCCAAGTAGCATTTGAGTTTGCTTTGCGTTTTTGTTGTTTCAGCCCAATATGACAGATATTTTTCCTTTTGCTTAGCGACGATTGTGTTGGGTCGAATTCTTTGTGTTACGCTGTCACTGTCCTGGGGCTGGTTATTGTTAGTAGTGTTAGTAGTTACTTCACTGAGTCCCAGGACTAGTTGATTGAGGGTATTCTTCTTTATGGTCCTCTCTTGGCATTTCAGGGCTTCGTAATGATAGCATTGGGGATTGCTCATTTCTAGGTATTTCCAAAATTTGGTGGCTCTTTTTTGGATAGTGATTATTAATGGATATTGGCCTAGTTCTGCCCTGCATGCAGTGCTTACGGTTTTCCTTTGAGTCCGGAGGATACTTTTACAGAATTCTGCATGTAGGATCACAATTGGGTGTTTGTCCCATTTTGCAAATTCTTCTTGTGTTAGCAGTCCCCACACATCACTGCCATAGAGTGCAATTGGTTCAATTACTGATTTGAAAATTTTGAGCCAAATGCTAATTGGGATTTCTATTTGGATTGATTTTTTATGGCATAGAAAGCCCTTCTTGCTTTCTCTTTCAGTTCATTCACAGCCAGATGAAAATTTCCCGTAGAACTGATTTTTAAGCCCAAGTATGTGTAGTTAGTGCTTTGATCAATTTTGGTTGTTCCTAGTGTGAAATTTATTTTGGGTCCCTGATGTCTGGATCTTTGCTGGAACACAAGGACTTTGTTTTTTTGGGGATTTATTGTCAGGGCCCAGGTCTGGCAGAATGACTCCAGCAGATCCAGGTTCTGCTGTAGACACTCCTTAGTTGGTGACAGCAGAACCAGGTCATCTGCATAGAGGAGGAATTTAACCTTGGATTCATATAGGGTGAAGCCGGGTGCTGTAGATTGTTCAAGTAGTTTTGCCAATTCATTTATGTAAATATTAAAGAGTGTCGGTGAGATGGGCAAGCCCTGCATCACCCCCCGCCCCTGTGGGAAGTATTTTGTTTGTTTGTCTCCAATTTTAACTGCACATTTGTTGTTTGTATACATTGATTTAATTACATCATATGTTTTTCCCCCTGCCCCGCTTTCGATAAGTTTCAGGAATAAACCGTCGTGCCAGATGGAATCGAAAGCTTTCTGGAAATCTATAAAGCATGCGTAGATTTTGCTTTTGTTTTGATGAACGTGTTTGTCAATTAGGGTCTGTAGGGTGAAGATATGATCTGATGTTCTATAGTTTGGCAGGAATCCAATTTGGCTTTTACTCAAGACATTGTGCTCCTCAAGGAAGTTTATAAGTCTTTTGTTTATGATACTACAGAATACCTTCCCCAGGTTACTGTTTACACAGATGCCTCGATAGTTATTTGGGTCGACTTTGTCCCCACTTTTGTATATGGGCGTTATGAGTCCTTTGTTCCAGATATCAGGGAGGTAACCGACACTCAGAACCAAGTTGAAGAGTTTTAGGATAGCCAGTTTCATTTTATCGTCTGTGTGTTTAATCATCTCACTTAGTATGCCGTCTGCACCACAAGCTTTTCCTGCTCGCAGGTCCTTGAGCTTTTCAACTAGTTCTTTTTCTGTTATTATGGAGTCTAGCGGGTTTTGGTTATCTTTTATGGCCATTTCGAGCTTTTCAAATTTTTTGCATATTTGGTGTTGCTCTGGCCTTAGTGTGTTTTTCTGGTATAATTTTTCAAAGTGGTTTTCCCATGTGTCTCCATTTTGAATGGCCAATTCGTCATGTTGTTTTTTGTGTAATGTATTCCAGTTGTCCCAGAAACAATTGGAATCAATGGATTCCTCAATGGAGCTGAGTGTATTCTTAATATACTGCTCTTTTTTGGTTCTGAGTGTGTTTCTGTATTGTGTTAGTGTCTGACAATAAGTGAGGCGTAATTCCTCGTTTTCCGGCTGTCTGTGTTTTTGGTTTGATATTTTTCTAAGTTTTTTCCTCATGTTATGGCAACCTGGGTCAAACCATTTTTCATAGTTTTTTGTTTTGGGTTTGTTCTTGCGAGCTTTCAAGTTTGACCTTGTTGCCAAATTATCAAAAATATTGTTTAGGTTATTCACTGCCCGGTTTACGCCTTCTTTATTGTGAGTGTATATGTTATCCAGAAAGGTGTCCAATAGAGCTTGAGTTGATTCATTGCTAATTGCTTTCTGGTATTTTTCCGTGCTGTTTTTGGCCCACCTGTACGATTTTTTGGTGTTGTACAGCTTACTGGGTTGTGTTTCTGTGTTGGTTGTTTCTGTCTTTTTAAGATACATAGTAATTTGACTGTGGTCTGACAGTGTTGTTTATGGTTTGACTGTGAATGCTCTGAAGGAGGATGGGTCCAAATCCGTAATCATATAGTCTATGGTGCTGCAGCCAAGAGGTGAGCAATAGGTCGATCTTCCTAGGAGGTCTCCCATGAACCTACCATTGACAATGTACAGACCCAGGCTTCGACAGAGCTGCAGGAGCTGTTTTCCGTTGGTATTTGTCTGCTTGTCGCAGTTATGCCTGTATGGAAGGGAAGGGATATCGAAGTGGTTATTCCCGAATATGTAGTTGTTTCCCTGATTATTGGTGAAGTCTGGTTCTTCGCCAGTTCTTGAATTGAAGTCACCACAGATCAACACGTTCCCCTGTGCCTGGAGTTGGATAATCTCCCTCTCAATGTTGGAGAAGGTGTCTTCTTTAAAGTACGGGGATTCCATTGGGGGGATATAGAGTGCGCAAATGAAAACATCTTGGGTGTTAGAGATAATCACCCTCTCAATTTTGAGCCACATGTGGTTTTCGCCCTTTTTTTATAAATTTGATGCAATTCTTAAACTCTGTTTTAAACCAAATCAGTATGCCTCCGGAGTCTCTGCCGGTCCCTCCCAGTCATTCCCAGTCTCTCTCTCTCTCTCTCTCTCTCTTGCACTCTCACACTCTCTCTCTCTCTCACTCTCCCAGTCTCTCTCTCTCACACTCTCTCTCTCTCTCTCACTCCCAGTCTCTCTCTCACTCCCAGTCTCTCTCTTTCCCTCTCTCCCACTCCCACTCTCTCTCTCTCTCTCTCACACCCCCACTCTCTCTCGCTCTCTCACACACTCCCAGTCTCTCTCTCTCTCACACTCCCAGTCTCTCTCTCTCTCTCACACACTCCCAGTCTCTCTCTCTCACACACTCCCAGTCTCTCTCTCTCTCTCACACACTCCCACTCTCTCTCTCTCTCTCTCTCTCTCACACACACACACTCCCAATCTCTCTCTCACACACACTCCCACTCTCTCTCTCACACTCCCAGTCTCTCTCTCTCACACTCCCAGTCTCTCTCTCTCACACTCCCAGTCTCTCTCTCTCACACTCCCAGTCTCTCTCTCTCTCTCTCACACACACTTTCACTCTCTCTCACTCTCTCTCTCACACACTCCCACTCTCTCGCTCTCTCTCTCACTCTCTCTCTCTCTCTCTCTCATACACTCCCACTCAGTTCAGTTCAGTTCAGTTCAAATGCTTTATTGGCATGAAAGTTTACAGAGAACCATATTGCCAAAGCTTACATTGCAAAAAGGTACAGTTTTCCAACATTCTGTAGGTGTCAATCGATTTGACATTTGTTGGGTATATACAATATTACTTTTAAACAATATTAATTTTAAACAGTCTTTCTACTTCATTTGGTACGTTCAATATTAATTTTAAACAGTCTTACTTTTAAACAGTCCTCCGGTTGTGACATGTTGTTACATATTTAGCCCCAAGGTATGGTCTGTCTCCTTCTCCTAGGACTAATCTCAATTTTGACAGATCATCCAATTCCTTGAAATCTGGGGTTGTTTGGCTTAGCTTGTTGAATAATATGTTTCTTGATGTGTTGAATTTTTCGCATTTTAGGAGAAAATGCATTTCTGTTTCAACCTCGCCAGCCAGACATTGATCGCATATTCTATTCTCTCTAGGCTGCCAGGATTTCTTGTATCTGCCTTTTTCAATTTCCAGTTGGTGGTCGCTTAGTCTGTACCTGGTGAGGGTCTGTCTCTGTTTTGTGTCTCTGATGGTCGTGAGGTAGTCTGCCAGTTTATATTCTCTTTTTAGGGCCCGGTAACATTCTAATCTGCTTTGGCTTTCGGTTATTTTGTTCCAATGTTCCAGGTAGGTTTCTTTGCATTTTTTAATGATTTGGTTCACTCGGATTGGTGTTTGGACGGCTGTGTTGGTCTGGGGCTGGTCAGGGTCCGGCTGAGTACTTAGTTTCAGTAGCAGCTGACTCAGGGGACTCTTTTCTGGGTTTAGCTCTTGGGTCTGAAAGGCTTTGAAATGAAGGGTGTCTGGGGAGCTAGATTTGAGGTGATTTAGGAAGTTTAGTGCTCGTTTTTGGATGTTTATTATCAGTGGGTATCTGCCTAGTTCGGCTCTGCATGCATTTGTTGGCGTTTTTCTTTGGGTGCGAAGGATGCTTCGGCAGAATTCTGCATGTAGGGCTTCTATTGTGTGTTTTTCCCATTTAGTGTAGCTTTGGTGATTTAGCGGGCCCCATACTTCACTACCGTACAGTGCAATGGGCAGGATTATGCTGTCAAAAATGTTGAGCCAGATTTTGATTGGGATTTGGATGTTGTAGAATTTTCTTTTTATTGCATATAGGGCTCTTCGGGCTTTTTCTTTTAGTGCATTCACTGCTATGCTGAAGCTCCCTGATGCTGTAATAGTTAGACCAAGGTAGGTGTAGCTCATAGTGTGTCCTATAGTGGTATCACTGAGGGTAAACTGGTATTTGTTTTCCTGACATCTGGGTCTTTTCTGAAAAATCATGATGTTGGTTTTCTTTAGATTTACTGTTAGAGCCTAATTTTGGCAGTATTTGTCGAGTAGGTCTAGTTGTTGCTGTAATCCCTGTTCTGTGGGAGACAGCAGAACCAGGTCGTCCGCATAGAACAGGGACTTCACTTCTCCATCCAGGAGACGGAGACCTGGTGACTCGCTTTGCTCCAGCATGTCTGCTAATTCATTTATGTATATGTTGAACAGGGTCGGGCTCAAATTGCAGCCCTGCCGGACGCCTCTTCTCTGGGTGAAGAAATCGGTGCGTTTGTCTCCAATTTTGACCCCGCATTTGTTTTTCAGATACATTGATTTAATAAGGTCATAGACTTTGCCCCCTATTCCACACTGAAGAAGTTTATAATAGAGCCCTTCGTGCCATATAGAGTCAAAGGCTTTCTTGAAGTCGATGAAACAGGCGAATATTTTCCCATTTTTTGTTTGGTGTTTATGTTTTTCAATGAGGGTGTGAAGGGTATAGATATGGTCGGCGGTGCGGTGTTTTGGAAGAAAGCCTATTTGGTTTTTTCTGAGGATATTATGTTTGTTAAGAAAATCAAGTAATCTACTATTTAGAATACTGCAGAATAACTTCCCTAGACAACTGTTGACACAGATGCCGCGGTAGTTATTTGGGTCTGATTTGTTTCCACTTTTATATATGGGGGAGATTAGTCCTTGGCACCAGATATCGGGAAAACAGCCTGAGCGTAATATGATGTTGAATAGTTTGAGTATCGCACCCTGCATCTCCATATTGCTGAACTTTAGCATTTCATTTTTGATGTTGTCTGGGCCACAGGCTTTCTTTAGGTGGAGAGATTTTGTTTTTGTGGCCAGTTCTTTCCATGTGATTGGGGAGTCTAGAGGGTTTTGGTTGTCTTTAATTGTTGCTTCTAATGTGTGGAGTTTTTCTGTGACCTGATGTTGACTTGGGTTTGTTTTGTTTTTTGGGATGTCTTTGTAGAGGTTTTCAAAATGTGTTCTCCAGATGTCGCCATCTTGGATTGGTAATGCTTGCAATTGTGTTGTACTCAGGTTATTCCACATTTCCCAGAATTGTTTTGGATTGGTGGAGTTTTCAATTTCTTCGAGTATTTTGTGGGTATAGTTTTGTGTTTTGTTCCTAATGGTGTGTTTATATCTTTTGAGGGTTTCATTGTATCTAGTACGTAGGTCCGGATTGTTTGGTTGCCGATGCTTTTGGTTTGATATTTTTCTCAGGTCTTTTCTGGCATTTTTGCATTCGTGGTCAAACCATTTCATATTTTTTTTTTGTCTTTTGTGATGCTTCCTCTTCTGTTTCACGAGGTCGGCTTTTACAGCTGCCTCATGGAAGATCATATTTATATCCTCTATGGCCGTGTTTACACCATCTCTGGTGATCTCATATAGATTTTCTTTAAATTTTGAAATTTTACTTGTGAGATCAGGTGAATTTAGTGCTGTGATGAATTTATCTCCACTGTCTGGGGCCCATCTGTATGTCTGGTTTATTTTATGTAGCTTACTGTGTTCCTTTTTTGTGTCTGTAGTTTGGGCAGAAAGTTTAAGGTACACATTTATTTGGTTATGGTCTGAGAGGGGGGATTGCTGCCTGACAGTGAATGCGTTGATATCGCAGGGGTCCAGGTCAGTGATTGTATAGTCCACCACACGAGACCCAAGAGTTGAGGAGTATGTGAGTCTCCCGAGGGAGTCCCCTCTGAACCTACCATTAACTATGTACAGGCCTAAGGCTCGGCAGAGTTGCACTACCTCCCTACCGCTTTTATTTATTTCACGATCAAGGTTGTTCCGATTTGCGATGGCTGGTGTGACATCTAAAGGGGTCTCTCTCTCTCACACTCCCACTCTCTCTCACTCTCTCACACACCCACTCTCTCTCTCACACACTCCCACTCTCTCTCTCTCTCACACTCCCAGTCTCTCTCTCTCTCTCACTCCCACTCTCTCTCTCTCTCTCTCTCACTCCCACTCCCAGTCGCTCTCTCTCTCTCTCTACGTTCCCAGTCTCTCTCTCTCTCTCACTCCCAATCTCTCTCTCTCTCTCTATCTCTCTCACTCCCAGTCTCTCTCTCTCTCTCTCTCTCTCTCACACACACACTCCCAGTCTCTCTCTCTCTCTCTCACTCCCAGTCTCTATCGCTCTCTCACTCCCAGTCTCTCTCTCTCTCACACACTCCCAGTGTCTCTCTCTCTCACACACTCCCAGTCTCTCTCTCTCTCTCTCTCTCTCACTCCCAGTCTCTCTCTCTCTCTCTCTCTCACACACTCCCACTCTCTCTCTCTCACACACTCCCACTCTCTCTCTCTCTCTCACACACACTCCCACTCTCTCTCTCTCTCTCTCTCACACTCCCTCTCTCTCTCTCTCACACTCCCACTCTCTCACTCTCTCTCACACTCCCTCTCTCTCTCTCTCTCTCACACTCCCAGTCTCTCTCTCTCTCACACACTCCCACTCTCTCTCACACTCCCAGACTCTCTCTCTCTCACACTCCCAGTCTCTCTCAATTCAATTCAATTCAATTCAAATCACTTTATTGGCATGACAAGTTACATCTTATGTTGCCAAAGCATCAGAAAACGTTCATGTTTGTTCACAAAAATACAGATCTATCCATACAGTGTATAAACAGATATATCCCTGAGTGTATAAATATATATTTTCATATAAATTATATATACTCTTTTCTTATATTTACTGGTTGTCCCTCTGTTTATGGCAAGCTGTAACATAGTGTGCCGCTAGTGTTATGCAATTTCTCTCTTCCCCTAGTAGGTATGGGAGTTTTTGGTCGTCATTCAAATTTCTGAATTCCGGGCATTTTTTTGTGAATTTTGTGTAGAAATTCTCCCTTATGCCCTGATATTTTCTACAGGCTGTGAGGAGGTGCATCTCAGTCTCCACCACTCCCTGACTGCAGTGAGAGCATATCCTGCCCTCTCTTGGTAGCCGGGTCTGTCTGTGTCTACCTTTTTCAATCGCCAGTTTATGTTCACTAAGTCTGTACATTGTCAAACTTTTTCTCAGTTTGCGATCCTTTACCATGGTCAGGTAATCAGCCATGTTGTATTGTCTGTTTAGGGCCAAGTAGCAATTGAGTTTGCTTTGCGTTTTTGTTGTTTCTGCCCAATATGACAGATATTTTTCCTTTTGCTTAGCGACGATTGTGTTGAGTCGAATTCTTTGTGTTACGCTGTCACTGTCCTGGGGCTGGTTATTGTTAGTAGTGTTAGTAGTTACTTCACTGAGTCCCAGGACTAGTTGACTGAGGGTATTCTTCTTTATGGTCCTCTCTTGGCATTTCAGAGCTTCATAGTGATAGCATTGGGGGTTGCTCATTTCTAGGTGCTTCCAAAATTTGGTGGCTCTTTTTTGGATAATGATTATTAATGGATATTGGCCTAGTTCTGCCCTGCATGCATTGTTTATGGTTTTCCTTTGAGTCCGGAGGATACTTTTACAGAATTCTGCATGTAGGATCTCAATTGGGTGTTTGTCCCATTTTGCAAATTCTTGTTGTGTTAGCAGTCCCCACACATCACTGCCATAGAGTGCAATTGGTTCAATTACTGATTTGAAAATTTTGAGCCAAATGCTAATTGGGATTTTTATTTGGATTGATTTTTTTATGGCATAGAAAGCCCTTCTTGCTTTCTCTTTCAGTTCATTCACAGCCAGATGAAAATTTCCCGTAGAACTGATTTTTAAGCCCAAGTATGTGTAGTTAGTGCTTTGATCAATTTTGGTTGTTCCTAGTGTGAAATTTATTTTGGGTCCCTGATGTCTGGATCTTTGCTGGAACACAAGGACTTTGGATTTTTGGGGATTTATTGTCAGGGCCCAGGTCTGGCAGAATGACTCCAGCAGATCCAGGTTCTGCTGTAGACACTCCTTAGTTGGTGACAGCAGAACCAGGTCATCTGCATAGAGGAGGAATTTAACCTTGGATTCATATAGGGTGAGGCCGGGTGCTGTAGATTGTTCAAGTAGTTTTGCCAATTCATTTATGTAAATATTAAAGAGTGTCAGTGAGATGGGTGAGCCCTGCATCACCCCCTGCCCCTGTGGGAAGTATTTTGTTTGTTTGTCTCCAATTTTAACTGCACATTTGTTGTTTGTATACATTGATTTAATTACATCATATGTTTTTCCCCCTGCCCCGCTTTCGATAAGTTTCAGGAATAAACCATCGTGCCAGATGGAATCGAAAGCCTTCTGGAAATCTATAAAGCATGCGTAGATTTTGCTTTTGTTTTGATGAACGTGTTTGTCAATTAGGGTCTGTAGGGTGAAGATATGATCTGATGTTCTATAGTTTGGCAGGAATCCAATTTGGCTTTTACTCAAGACATTGTGCTCCTCAAGGAAGTTTATAAGTCTTTTGTTTATGATACTACAGAATACCTTCCCCAGGTTACTGTTTACACAGATGCCTCGATAGTTATTTGGGTCGACTTTGTCCCCACTTTTGTATATGGGCATTATGAGTCCTTTGTTCCAGATATCAGGGAAGTAACCGACACTCAGAACCAAGTTGAAGAGTTTTAGGATAGCCAGTTTCATTTTATCGTCTGTGTGTTTAATCATCTCACTTAGTATGCCGTCTGCACCGCAAGCTTTTCCTGCTCGCAGGTCCTTGAGCTTTTCAACTAGTTCTTTTTCTGTTATTATGGAGTCTAGCGGGTTTTGGTTATCTTTTATGGCCATTTTGAGCTTTTCCAATTTTTTGCATATTTGGTGTTGCTCTGGCCTTAGTGTGTTTTTCTGGTATAATTTTTCAAAGTGGTTTTCCCATGTGTCTCCATTTTGAATGGCCAATTCGTCATGTTGTTTTTTGTGTAATGTATTCCAGTTGTCCCAGAAACAATTGGAATCAATGGATTCCTCAATGGAGCTGAGTGTATTCTTAATATACTGCTCTTTTTTGGTTCTGAGTGTGTTTCTGTATTGTGTTAGTGTCTGACAATAAGTAAGGCATAATTCCTCGTTTTCCGGCTGTCTGTGTTTTTGGTTTGATATTTTTCTAAGTTTTTTCCTCATGTTATGGCAATCTGGGTCAAACCATTTTTCACAGTTTTTTGTTTTGGGTTTGTTCTTGCGAGCTTTCAAGTTTGACTTTGTTGCCAAATTATCAAAAATATTGTTTAGGTTATTCACTGCCCGGTTTACGCCTTCTTTATTGTGAGTGTATATGTTATCCAGAAAGGTGTCCAATAGAGCTTGAGTTGATTCATTGCTAATTGCTTTCTGGTATTTTTCCGTGCTGTTTTTGGCCCATCTGTACGATTTTTTGGTGTTGTACAGCTTACTGGGTTGTGTTTCTGTGTTGGTTGTTTCTGACTTTTTAAGATACATAGTAATTTGACTGTGGTCTGACAGTGTTGTTTATGGTTTGACTGTGAATGCTCTGAAGGAGGATGGGTCCAAATCCGTAATCATATAGTCTATGGTGCTGCAGCCAGGAGGTGAGCAATAGGTCGATCTTCCTAGGAGGTCTCCCATGAACCTACCATTGACAATGTACAGACCCAGGCTTCGACAGAGCTGCAGGAGCTGTTTTCCGTTGGTATTTGTCTGCTTGTCGCAGTTATGCCTGTATGGAAGGGAAGGGATATCGAAGTGGTTATTCCCAAATATGTAGTTGTTTCCCTGATTATTGGTGAAGCCTGGTTCTTCGCCAGTTCTTGAATTGAAGTCACCACAGATCAACATGTTCTCCTGTGCCTGGAGTTGGATAATCTCCCTCTCAATGTTGGAGAAGGTGTCTTCTTTAAAGTACGGGGATTCCATTGGGGGGATATAGAGTGCACAAATGAAAACATCTTGGGTGTTAGAGATAATCACCCTCTCAATTTTGAGCCACATGTGGTTTTTGCCCTTTTTTATAAATTTGATGCAATTCTTAAGCTCTGTTTTAAACCAAATCAGTATGCCTCTGGAGTCTCTGCCGGTCCCTCCCAGTCACTCCCAGTCTCTCTCTCTCTCTCTCTCTCTCTCACTCTCACACTCTCTCTCTCTCTCTCTCACTCTCCCAGTCTCTCTCTCTCTCACACACTCTCTCTCTCTCTCTCACTCCCAGTCTCTCTCTCACTCCCAGTCTCTCGCTTTCTCTCTCTCCCACTCCCACTCTCTCTCTCTCACTCTCTCTCTCACACCCCCACTCTCTCTCGCTCTCTCACACACTCCCAGTCTCTCTCTCTCTCTCTCACTCCCAGTCTCTCTCTCTCACACTCCCGGTCTCTCTCTCTCACACTCCCAGTCTCTCTCTCTCTCTCACACTCCCAGTCTCTCTCTCTCACACACTCCCAGTCTCTCTCTCTCACACACTCCCAGTCTCGCTCTCTCTCTCACACACACACACTCCCACTCTCTCTCTCACACACACTCCCACGCTCTCCCTCTCTCACACTCCCAGTCTCTCTCTCTCACACTCCCAGTCTCTCTCTCTCACACTCCCAGTCTCTCTCTCTCACACTCCCAGTCTCTCTCTCTCTCTCTCACACACACTCTCACTCTCTCTCACTCTCTCTCTCACACACTCCCACTCTCTCTCTCTCTCACTCTCTTTCTCTCTCTCTCACACACTCCCACTCTCTCTCTCTCACACTCCGACTCTCCCTCTCTCTCTCACACACCCACTCTCTCTCTCACACACTCCCACTCTCTCTCTCTCTCTCACACTCCCAGTCTCTCTCTCTCTCTCACTCCCACTCTCTCTCTCTCTCTCTCTCACTCCCACTCCCAGTCGCTCTCTCTCTCTCTCTACGTTCCCAGTCTCTCTCTCTCTCACTCCCAATCTCTCTCTCTCTCTCTATCTCTCTCTCACTCCCAGTCTCTCTCTCTCTCTCTCTCTCTCTCACACACACTCCCAGTCTCTCTCTCTCTCTCTCTCACTCCCAGTCTCTATCGCTCTCTCACTCCCAGTCTCTCTCTCTCTCACACACTCCCAGTGTCTCTCTCTCTCACACACTCCCAGTCTCTCTCTCTCTCTCACTCCCAGTCTCTCTCTCTCTCTCTCTCTCACACACTCCCACTCTCTCTCTCTCTCACACACTCCCACTCTCTCTCTATCTCTCTCACACACTCCCACTCTCTCTCTCTCACACACTCCCACTCTCTCTCTCTCTCTCTCACACTCCCTCTCTCTCTCTCTCACACTCCCACTTTCTCACCCACTCTCTCACTCCCTCTCTCTCTCTCTCACACTCCCCGTCTCTCTCTTTCTCACACACTCCCACTCTCTCTCACACTCCCAGACTCTCTCTCTCTCACACTCCCAGTCCATCTCAATTCAATTCAATTCAATTCAAATCACTTTATTGGCATGACAAGTTACATATTATGTTGCGAAAGCATCAGAAAACGTTCATGTTTGTTCACAAAAATACAGATCTATCCATACAGTGTATAAACAGATATATCCCTGAGTGTATAAATATATATTTTCATATAATTTATATATATTCTTTTCTTATATTTACTGGTTGTCCCTCTGTTTATGGCAAGCTGTAACATAGTGTGCCGCTAGTGTTATGCAATTTCTCTCTTCCCCTAGTAGGTATGGGAGTTTTTGGTCGTCATTCAAATTTCTGAATTCCGGGCATATTTTTGTGAATTTTGTGTAGAAATTCTCCCTTATGCCCTGATATTTTCTACAGGCGGTGAGGAGGTGCATCTCAGTCTCCACCACTCCCTGACTGCAGTGAGAGCATATCCTGCCCTCTCTTGGTAGCCGGGTCTGTCTGTGTCTACCTTTTTCGATCGCCAGTTTATGTTCACTAAGTCTGTACATTGTCAAACTTTTTCTCAGTTTGCTATCCTTTACCATGGTCAGGTAATCAGCCATGTTGTATTGTCTGTTTAGGGCCAAGTAGCAATTGAGTTTGCTTTGCGTTTTTGTTGTTTCTGCCCAATATGACAGATATTTTTCCTTTTGCTTAGCGACGATTGTGTTGAGTCGAATTCTTTGGGTTACGCTGTCACTGTCCTGGGGCTGGTTATTGTTAGTAGTGTTAGTAGTTACTTCACTGAGTCCCAGGACTAGTTGATTGAGGGTATTCTTCTTTATGGTCCTCTCTTGGCATTTCAGGGCTTCGTAATGATAGCATTGGGGATTGCTCATTTCTAGGTATTTCCAAAATTTGGTGGCTCTTTTTTGGATAGTGATTATTAATGGATATTGGCCTAGTTCTGCCCTGCATGCATTGCTTATGGTTTTCCTTTGAGTCCGGAGGATACTTTTACAGAATTCTGCATGTAGGATCTCAATTGGATGTTTGTCCCATTTTGCAAATTCTTGTTGTGTTAGCAGTCCCCACACCTCACTGCCATAGAGTGCAATTGGTTCAATTACTGATTTGAAAATTTTGAGCCAAATGCTAATTGGGATTTCTATTTGGATTGATTTTTTTATGGCATCGAAAGCCCTTCTTGCTTTCTCTTTCAGTTCATTCACAGCCAGATGAAAATTTCCCGTAGAACTGATTTTTAAGCCCAAGTATGTGTAGTTAGTGCTTTGATCAATTTTGGTTGTTCCTAGTGTGAAATTTATTTTGGGTCCCTGATGTCTGGATCTTTGCTGGAACACAAGGACTTTGTTTTTTTGGGGATTTATTGTCAGGGCCCAGGTCTGGCAGAATGACTCCAGCAGATCCAGGTTCTGCTGTAGACACTCCTTAGTTGGTGACAGCAGAACCAGGTCATCTGCATAGAGGAGGAATTTAACCTTGGATTCATATAGGGTGAGGCCGGGTGCTGTAGATTGTTCAAGTAGTTTTGCCAATTCATTTATGTAAATATTAAAGAGTGTCAGTGAGATTGGCGAGCCCTGCATCACCCCCCGCCCCTGTGGGAACTATTTTGTTTGTTTGTCTCCAATTTTAACTGCACATTTGTTGTTTGTATACATTGATTTAATTACATCATATGTTTTTCCCCCTACCCCGCTTTCGATAAATTTCAGGAATAAACCGTCGTGCCAGATGGAATCGAAAGCCTTCTGGAAATCTATAAAGCATGCGTAGATTTTGCTTTTGTTTTGATGAACATGTTTGTCAATTAGGGTCTTTAGGGTGAAGATATGATCTGATGTTCTATAGTTTGGCAGGAATCCAATTTGGCTTTTACTCAAGACATTGTGCTCCTCAAGGAAGTTTATAAGTCTTTTGTTTATGATACTACAGAATACCTTCCCCAGGTTACTGTTTACACAGATGCCTCGATAGTTATTTGGGTTGACGTTGTCCCCACTTTTGTATATGGGCGTTATGAGTCCTTTGTTCCAGATATCAGGGAAGTAACCGACACTCAGAACCAAGTTGAAGAGTTTTAGGATAGCCAGTTTCATTTTATCGTCTGTGTGTTTAATCATCTCGCTTAGTATGCCGTCTGCCCCGCAAGCTTTTTCTGGTCGCAGGTCCTTGAGTTTTTCAAAAAGTTCTTATTCTGTTATTATGGAGTCTAGCGGGTTTTGGTTATCTTTTATGGCCATTTCTAGCTTTTCCAGTTTTTTGCATATTTGGTGTTGCTCTGGCCTTAGTGTGTTTTTCTGGTATAATTTTTCAAAGTGGTTTTCCCATGTGTCTCCATTTTGAATGGCCAATTCGTCGTGTTGTTTTTTGTGTAATGTATTCCAGTTGTCCCAGAAACAATTGGAATCAATGGATTTCTCAATGGAGCTGAGTGTATTCTTAATATATTGCTCTTTTTTGGTTCTGAGTGTGTTTCTGTATTGTGTTAGTGTCTGACAATAAGTAAGGTGCAATTCCTCGTTTTCTGGATGTCTGTGTTTTTGGTTTGATATTTTTCTAAGTTTTTTCCTCCTGTTATGGCAATCTGGGTCAAACCATTTTTCATAGTTTTTTGTTTTGGGTTTGTTCTTGCGAGCTTTCAAGTTTGACCTTGTTGCCAAATTATCAAAAATATTGTTTAGGTTATTCACTGCCCGGTTTACGCCTTCTTTATTGTGAGTGTATATGTTATCCAGAAAGGTGTCCAAGAGAGCTTGAGTTGATTCATTGCTAATTGCTTTCTGGTATTTTTCCGTGTCGTTTTTGGCCCATTTGTACGATTTTTTGGTGTTGTACAGTTTACTGGATTGTGTTTCTGTGTTGTTTGTTTCTGTCTTTTTAAGATACATAGTAATTTGACTGTGATCTGACAGTGTTGTTTGTGGTTTGACTGTGAATGCTCTGAAAGAGGATGGGTCCAAGTCCGTAATCATATAGTCTACGGTGCTGCAGCCAAGAGGTGAGCAGTAGGTCCATCTTCCTAGGAGGTCTCCTATGAATCTACCATTGACAATGTACAGACCCAGGCTTCGACAGAGCTGCAGGAGATGTTTTCCGTTGGTATTTGTCTGCTTGTCGCAGTTATGCCTGTATGGAAGGGAAGGGATATCGAAGTGGTTATTCCCGAATATGTAATTGTTTCCCTGATTATTGGTGAAGTCTGGTTCTTCTCCAGTTCTTGAATTGAGGTCACCACAGATCAATACGTTCCCCAGGGCCTGGTATTGGATAATTTCCCCCTCAATGTTGGAGAAGGTGTCCTCCTTAAAGTACAGGGATTCCATTGGGGGGATATAGAGTGCGCAAATGAAAACATCTTGGGTGTTAGAGATAATCTCCCTCTCAATTTTGAGCCACATGTGTTTTTCGCACTTTTTTATAAATTTGATGTAATTCTTAAGCTCTGTTTTAAACCAAATCAGTATTCCTCCGGAGTCTCTGCCTTGGGTTACTCCTGGTAATTTATTGGAGGGGACCACCAGCTCTGTGTACCCTTGGGGACGGCCAGTGTGTCCTTTTCCTTTATACCAAGTTTCCTGTAAAATGATAATATCTATATCTTTAGTTTCATCTATGAACTCTGGGGTCCTACTCTTCACGTTGAGCACTGAAGAGTGTAGACCTTGGATATTCCAGGTCGAAATATATAAGTATTTCATGTTAAGTTTGATCTTTTACTATGATATGTTAAAGAATGATATGTGTTTGTCGTGTCTAAATGTGGGGAAAAAAATCATCTCAGTTGTCTATAAATGTTAATACTACTTGGTTACAGTTCTTTCTATTAATTAGTCCTTGATTTTTTTCATTTTCTGATCCATAAGGCTGAAGTAGATGCTGCTGCACGTCTGCTTATTGTCTCTTAATGGATTGTCTCTGTCTGAGGTATTGCGTACGTCCTGTGCATCTCTCCCTCTGTCTGGCTGGGAATGGTCCTGTTCCCCTGTGGGACAGGAGTGGTGCAGGTCTGGTATTGTTGTTGTGCTTGGGGATCCTCTCTGGTCCCGGTTGGTGTGGTGGTGGTCTCTGTAGTGGTATGTACCCCGCTGATCTCTGGTGGTCGGGGGGGTGTCCTCTTGGGGTCTGGGTATGGACCCGGTTAAAAGCGACGTCCTTCAGGGCTTTAGCAAAGATCGATATTCATTTCCTGTGGATGTGGACGTGGTCGTAAAGACATTCCTGATCGAGGGTGGGGTGTTGGGCCAGGTGCACGTTGTGCTTTGATTCACAGTCTCTTGCTATGCTGGCATTTATCTCATGAATTGTGTTGCTGTTAAAGTCTGTTCTCGGCAATATTGTGGAAACCGTGATTCTAGTGTTTGGAAATGTATTGCTTGCCTTCCTAATCACTGCTCTGAGCGATGTTGCTACCGCTTTCTGCTGGGCCTTTAGGTCATTTGTGCCCGTGTGTATTATTATGTGTTGGGGGGAGCCTAATCTGTTATTGGTCAGCCATTCCATGGCTCTGTCTGTTGTTGGGCACCAGATCTTTTCTACTTTACTTCTAGGGAAGAGCTTTTTCTCCCATAGAAATTTCCCATTTGAGTCTATGAGTATTACGATGTCAGCCTTGTTTGTGTTTACTGTCTGGTGGCTTTCGCCTGGACTCTCTCTCTCTCTCTCTCTCTCTCACTCCCAGTCTCTCTCTCTCCATCTCTCTCACTCCCAGTCTCTCTCTCTCTCTCACACTTCCAGTCTCTCTCTCTCTCTCACACTTCCAGTCTCTCTCTCTCTCTCTCTCTCACACTCCCAGTCTCTCTCTCTCTTCCCCAATCTCTCTTTCTTTCTCTTCTCCCCCCAGTCTCTCTCTCTCTCTCTCCCCCAGTCTCTCTCTCACCCCGTCTCTCTCTCCTTTCCTCTCTCTCTCTCTCCTTCCCCCTCTCTCTCTCTCCTTCCCCCTCTCTCTCTCCCTCTCTCCTTCCCTCTCTCTCTCTCTCCTTCCCTCTCTCTCTCTCTCTCCTTCCCTTTCTTCTCCTTCCCTCTCTCTGTCTCTCTCCTTCCATCTCTCTCTCTCCTTCCCTCTCTCTCTCTCTCTCCTTCCCTCTCTCTCTCTCCTTCCCTCTCTCTCTCTCTCCTTCCCTCTCTCTCTCTCTCCCTCCCTCTCTCTCTCCTTCCCTCTCTCTCCTTCCCTCTCTCTCTCTCTCCTTCCCTCTCTCTCTCCTTCCCCCTCTCTCTCTCTCCTTCCCTCTCTCTCTTCCCCCCAGTCGCTCCCTCTCTCTCTTCCAACAACAACATGCCCTCAAAAAAGCCTCGGCACCTCCGGGCACCCCCAGCTAGCACTATATATATTACAGACACTTTTAGTTCATTTTAGTTAGTGCTTTTACTTAGCTGTATTTTTGCTTTGTTACAGTGTTGCCGCATGGTGCGGAGTGATACAAGATGTCTGACGCTGCACTGTGCACTGCCGGTGCACAGTGTGCCACATAGCAATAAAGCTACACCATACCAAAGTAGTTCCATTTAACGATGTGATACTATAACAATGTAACATCCCCCTTTCTCAAAAAACTAAAACATGAAATTTAACAATTTAAATTAACAAATATTATATCTAAACTATTATCAACTACAAAGAATCGTGAGTTTTTTTTATTCACGATATCGCTCAGGTGATTGGATGTTGTCCCTCCATCTTGTGGATTTGGTGGTGACCATTCCTCTCTGTGGTGTTTTGGTGTGTTCCGCACTCGTTGTTGTCGCTGTCGCCTTTGGAGTTGGAGTGTGCATGCTCGTGGTTGTTTGATTTGTAGCGCTTGTTTCTGGTGTTGTACTGCTTGTGGTAGCTGGTGTTGTCAATGTTGCTGATGTTGTCTGCTGCTTATCCAGTTCAGGTGAAGGTCTGATGTGGAGTCTGTACTGTCTGTATTGGTTACCAGGTTCAGTCTCTATGAAGTAGGATCTTGGAGTATCAGCTTTTCCAATGACCTTGGCTGGATTCCAGGTTTTCAACACCGGGTCTTGCACATGCACTGATTGTCCATTCAGCAATTCTGGTAGCGTCTTTGCATGTTTATTGTAATGTTTGCTTCCTACGATTTGTGCTTCTGCCAGCTTTTGTCTGAAGTCCTCCTGGTCCTGGGGAGGATGTATTTTTGCTGGTAGTGTCGTCTTAAACTTCCTCCCATTCAGCAATTCCGCAGGTGATTTCATGTCTGCTTTCAGTGGTGTCGATCTGAGTGATAGGAGGGCAAGGTCTTGGTCTTCCCCCATCTCACTACTTTTGATGAGAGTTCTCTTGACAGTCTGGATCTGTCTTTCGATGAACCCATGTCCCCTTGGGAAATGTGGGGATAAGGTTACTATTTTGAACCCATACTTTTCTGCCAGTGCTCTGAATTCACTCGATGTGAACTGGGTTCCATTGTCACAGATTACCTTTTCCGGGATTCCTTGTTCAGCAAACAAGCTCTTTGCAATCCTGGTGGTGGTTGTGGCTCTCAAGTCTTTCATCCTTCTCACAAAAGGAAATTTGGAATAGTAATCTGCCACTATGAAATACCATTCTTGATTTCACATGAAGAGATCTGCCCCAACAGTATGCCATGGTCTTGATGGTATTTCACTAGGTATCATCTCCTCTTTCTGTTGTGCATTTCTGTATTTCTGGCATATCATCATCGGCAACCACTCGAATTTGAGTATGGTATGTCCTTCATCAGTCATCTACTTGTGGGTCTTCAGGTGGCTGTGGAGGCCAATCCGAGATCCACAGACTCTACTACAGTATGGGCATGTAAGACTATTGGTAGTGACTGGAGTATGGGTCTTCTTAAGTTGTTGGCTCTCCTTACGGCGCTGGCGTTTACCCTCAGCGACATGCTGGAGATTCTTTTCATGTAGTGCGGCACCATTGTGGATGCATTTTCTCCAATTGTCTCTGTCCAGTGCGATTTCCTCCCAGTTATTAATATCGATATGGAGCTTTTTAAGGATTACTTTGATGTTATTTTTGTAATGCTTCTTTTGACCACCAGGAGACCTCTGCCCTTCCTTCAACTGGGAGTACAGAACCTGTTTTGGGAGACGTGAGTCTGACATGCAAATGACATGTCCAATCTGTTGAATCCGTGATTCTTAAAGTATGATGTTTTCCCAATAACTAGGCGGAGGCTGTAAATTAACAATCAACAGGTGTTTACTGGAGGAGGGTAGTCTAAAGACTAACAGTACAGAGGCATGCTCAAGGCTTATATACAGGTGTGGTCACTGCCGGTACTACAGTATACAGGAGCTGTAAAAGTAGTTCTCTCTTAAATGTACATACACTACACAATCCATCGGAGTTGATGCTGCATGATGAGCGTAGTGATGCTGTAGATATTGGCCTCTTCAAGTATACTCCAGTTGGTATGCTTGTCCTCCCAGCTGACCCTCAAAATTTTGCGTAGAGAGCGTTGGTGGTATTGCTCTAAGGCTTTGAGATGTCTACTGTACGTAGTCCAGGTTTCAGCTCCATATAAAAGGGTGGGAAGGATGATGACTTTGTATACAAGAATTTTAGTTTGGACTTGGAGGTCATGATTTTCAAAGACTCTCCTCCTCAGTTTAGAAAAGGCTGCACTTGCACAACTCAGGCGGTGATGGATTTCAGAATCAATGTCAGCTTTGGAGGATAAATGGCTACCAAGATATGGAAAGGTGTTGACATTTTCAAGGGTGTTATTATCAATCTTTATAGAGGGAGGAGTTGCAAGCTGATTAGGTGATGGCTGGTGGAGCACCTGGGTTTTCTTTATATTCATGGTGCGGCCCAGAAGTTTGTAGGCTCTGGAAAAAGCATTCAAGGTGTTTTGTAGATCATGCTCGGAAAGAGCTGTGATGGCGTTAACATCTGCATACTGTAACTCCATAATGGTAGTGATGGAGACTTTGCTCTTGGCCTTAAGCCTGTTGAGATTGAAAAGTCAGCCATCAGTACGGTAAAGGATTTGAATTCCGGTGGGCAGATCATTGCCGATGAGATGGAGGATAACTGAGATGAACACTGCAAAAAGGGTTGGAGCAATGATGCAGCCCTGTTTTACTCCTGTCTCAACTGTAAAGGGCTCTGAAATAGAACCACTGCTGCTGAGAACTGCTGCGGACATGTTGTCATGCAGCAGCCTCAGAACTAAGATGAATTTATCGGGTCAACCAAGCTTAGACAAGATATGCCATAAAGTCTGGCGGTGGACGGTGTCAAAAGCTTTAGTTAAGTCTATGAAAGCTATGAACAGTGGTTGCTTTTGTTCACGGCATTTCTCCTGTAATTGACGTGCTGTGAAGATCATATCAGCTGTTCCTCTGGATGGTCGGAAACCACATTGCAACTCCGGAAGCACCTCCTCAGATAACAGCAAAAGTCTGTTAGCAAGGACATGGGCAAGCACTTTTCCTGTGGAAGAAAGAAGGGAGATACCTCGGTAGTTACCACACACCGACTTTTCCCCCTTTTTAAAGATAGTAACAATCAAAGCGTCTCTGAGATCTTGTGGAATTTCTTCCTGCTGCCATATTTTTAGGAGGAAGGCATGTATGTGTGTCAGGAGCTCAGGGCCACCTTTTTTAAGGATTTCTGCTGGAATCCCATCTGAGCTGGCAGCTTTGTTGTTTTTCATGGACCTGATGGCATTCTGCACTTCTACAATGCTTGGGGGTGCCCCCATTTCCTCCCTTTCTGGTCTCTGCGGTAATTGATTGATGGACTCCAGATCTGCGCTACTGTGTCGGTTGAGCAGTTCTTGAAAATACTCCCTCCATCTTGTGTCAATATACCACATGCAGAGACCATCTGTTCGATATTTTTGTACATGCCTATCCAGTATACAGCTGACCTGGCTCTCAGCTTGCATTTCTCCATTCCCATGTGGCCTTCATGTATGAGATGGAGAAGTTGTGTCTGCACCGTCTTCTACTGCAATATCGTCTTTAATCGTCCAGTATTGACGAATTGTCGCCTGTACCTGCTGGATTCTCTCTGGCCACCCCTGTATTACTTGTTGTGTGAGTAGTTGCAACTCCTCATCTTTGCTAGTCTCATCTCTGATTTGACTGAGCTTTGTAGGGGTAACATTCACTAGGTGGTGGATTTTTACTGTTAGGCCCTCCACCTCGTGTTTCTCATATGGTGACAATCGAGACAACGCATCTGCAAGCACCATTTCCTTTCCTGGCTTATATTTAAGCATGAAGTCATAGCTTTGGATCCTTAGAAGTAGTCTTTGCAGTCTTGCAGGCGCTTTTCACAGATTCTTCTTATAGATCTGTTCTAGTGGACGATGGTCACTCTCTATTGTAAATCACCTGCCATATAGGTATGTATGGAATTTCTCACATCCGTACACTACTGCTAATAGTTCTCTTTCTATGTTGGCATATCTCGTCTCGGCTGACGTCAAGGCCTTTGATGCGAAAGCTATCGGCTTTCCTTCCTGCACCAGAGCTGCCCCTAGTCCTCTGGTAGAAGCGTCTACTTGCAGAGTGACTGGTTTTCTTCTGTCATAATATGACAGACTTGTTTCTTTGCACAACAGTTCTTTAAGTTGTTTGAAATTCCTTTCGTGTGATTCAGACCACTGGTATTCAGCGTCTTCTTTCAATAGCTCTCTGAGATTTGTTGTATGTTCCACGGTGGCATAGTGGTTAGCACTGTTGCCTCACAGCGCCAGAGACCCGGGTTCGAATCCGGCCTCGGGTGACTGTCTATGTGGAGTTTGCACATTCTCCCCGTGTTTGCGTGGGTTTCCTCCGGGTGCTCCGGTTTCCTCCCACAGTCCAAAGATGTGCGGGTTAGGTTGATTGGCTATGATAAATTGACCCTTAGTGTTAGGGGGATTGAATGCATGGGGTTACGGGGATAGGGTGAGATATGTGTTGGTGTAGGGGTTACGGGGATCGGGTGGGATATGTGTCAGTGCAGGCTCGATGGGCCGAAATGGCCTCTATCTGCACTGTGGGGTTTCTGTGATTCTGTGATGTGTGGGATGAAAGAACTCATATATTGGACCAAGCCGAGGTAACTCCTCAGCTCTTGTCTTTGGGTGGTTCCATTTCAGCAATCGCCGCAATCTTTTCTGGATTTGGCTTGACTCCCGCTGGTGTATAAATCATACCGAAGGATTGGCATTCCTTGACTTTAACTATGCAGTTATCTGCATTTAACTTGATGCCAGCCTTCCTGGTACTCTCCATGGCCTCATGTAGGTGCATGTCATGGTCTCTTTCATCTGCTCCATAGATCTGAATATCATCAGCTATTCCTATAGCTCCTTCACAGCCTCTGTATGTCTCGTCTATTTTCTGTTGAAAGATATCTTGACTGACCTTTAGCCCGAATGGTAGCCGCAGGAATTTGTAACACCCAAATGGTGTGTTGAATGTTGTCAGTGTTGTTGATTCCTCATCCAACTTCACATTCCAATATCCATTTCTGGCATCTAGTTTTGAGAAAACCTTGGCTCCTGCCAGTGATGGCATAATCTCCTCTAGCGTTGGGGTGGGATAGTGGTCCCTCTTTATCACCTGGTTTAGATCTTTGGGGTCCAAACATATTCTGAGATGCCCGTTTGGCTTTTCTCGTACCACAATTGAGTTTACCCAGTCTGTGGGTTCAGTGACCTTTACGATCACTCCCTTTTCTTCCATCTCCTTTAGCTCTCTTTCATGCTTTGTCTTCAGCTCGATGGGTACTTTTCGTGGAGCATGGATGACAGGCTTTACCTCTGGATCGATGGTGATGTGGTATTGGAAATCTCAGAAACATCCCACTGTATCATCAAAACATTCCGGATACATGTCTATCAAGTCTTTTTTACTCTTGATTTGTGTGCGGTTCTCCAGTGGGATGTTGCTGTCTATCTTCAGTGGCATTTCTGTCAGCTCGTGATGCACTGAGATCAATCTCAACTTCTCGCAGCTGTTTAATCCCAGGATCGCTGGCCCCTCAGTGTCGGTGACATAGAACATGCAGTTGATGTTCTTTCTTTTATGTGTCCCTTTGATAAAGGTTATTCCGAGTTATTTAATCTCACTCCCCCCCGTATGCTGTCAGCATGACATTACTTGCCTTTAAACAACCCTTTTTCGGGTAGCCATCTTCTCTCAGGTTTTCGGGAAAGAACTGCTGGTACAGTCTCAATGGAAGAATGTTGCTCTGAGTCCCTGTGTCCAGCTTCAACTTTAAGTTGATGGTTGTGGGCCGACCTTTGACCTTTTTTTTATTTGGATGATGGTGTGCTATTCTCTCCTCGGAGTATTTTCCGCTCTGGACATCTCGTGAAGCTGTATCTTTATGGTTTCGATGTTTAGTGCATTGTCATGATCATCATCATCCTGCTCATCCATGGCATGGACATTGTGTTTCTTTCTCTGGTTCTGCTGTCCGCCTTTGTTTTTGATGTATGTTCCTTCTTTCTTCGTTCTACACCTCTTTTCCCAGTGGTTTAGTTTGCCACATGCATTGCAGCTTGTTCCATATGCTGGACATTTCCTCTTGTCTGTGTAATCGTGCGGTCTTCCACAATTTCTGCACATGTTTCCCCCGTTGTCATGTGCATGTCTTTGTGTGTTGTACTTTTCTCTCACTGCATCCACTCTGCTGTCCGTCTCAGAAGCCGTCCGCATGTCAGCCATCTGAGAAATCAACGTTTTCATTTGCTGCTTCATGGCTTCATGAGCTCTCGCAGTATCTCTAGCCTCTGTTATTCCGAGCTGTTCTTTTCCTATCAGGGCTTTTTGTATCTCTACATGCGCTGACCCCCATATTAGCTGGTCCACAAGCCTTTCCTCCATTTCCTTAAATTTACACTTGCTGGCTTCATTTCTCAGCCTTGTCAGGAAATTGTCAGCTGTTTCACTGGGTTCCTGTCTTAGACTCTGGAATTTGTATCTGTGTATACGGTGATTGGATTTAGGCTCTAGATGGTTGCTGAATTTATCAAAAATTGTCGCAGGGTTTTCCTTTGCCTCATCAGTCAAACTCCAGCTATTATACAAATCTAGACCTTTTTCTCCTGTCCACAACAGAATGTAACTAACCTTTTCCTCATTGGTAGTACCCTTCAGGAAGCTTTTGAATGTAAGCTCGCATTTCTGTTTGAACTTGCGGAATTCTTCTACTATATCGTCGGCTTCCCAGTGCATGAGGGGTTGCATTTGCACAGTCAGTGCAGCAGCAGCCATCATTTTAGTTCCCCGTACGATTCACTTTCAATTACCGCAGACACCGGCACTCACAATCAGCTCATAAAAGCACTTTTCGTCTTATTTGTAGCTTGTATAGCACAATTTTGTACTCACTTATACCGCTGCCACCATGTTGTGTCTCCTTGTGTTCTTATACTATACTAGCTGGAATGCCTGGTGGTGCCGAGGGTTTTTTAAGGGCATGTTGTTGTTGGAAGAGAGAGAGAGAGCGACTGGGGGGAAGAGAGAGAGCGACTGGGGAGAAGAGAGAGAGCGACTGGGGGGAAGAGAGAGAGCGACTGGGGGGAAGAGAGAGAGCGACTGGGGGGAAGAGAGAGCGACTGGGGGGAAGAGAGAGAGCGACTGGGGGAAGAGAGAGAGCGACTGGGGGGAAGAGAGAGAGCGACTGGGGGGAAGAGAGACAGCGACTGGGGGGAAGTGGGGTAGGGGGAGGGAGAGGGGGATGGGGGGAGGGGGAGGGGAAGGGGGAGGGGTGGAGGGGGGGAGGGGGAGGGGAGGGGGGAAGGGGAGGGGGAGGGGGGAGGGGAATGTGGGGACGGGGAGAGGGGAGGTGGGAGGGGAATGTGGGGAGGGGGAAGGGGGGAGGGGAGGGGAAGGGGGAGGGGGGGTGGAGTGGGAGGGAGGGGGAGGGGGAGGGGAGAGGGGGGGAAGGGGGGTGGAGGGGGTGGGGGTAGGGGGATGGAGGGGCAGGGAGGGTGGAGGGGTGGGGGTAGGGGGCAGGGGGAGGGGGGGAAGGGGGGTTGGAGGGGGAGGGAGTGGGGGGGTGGAGGGGGAGGGGGTGGGGGGAGGGGGAGGGGGTGTGTGGGGGGAAAGGGGGGTGGGAAGGGTGTGGGGGGGAAGGGTGGGTGAAGGAGGGGGGAGGGGGGAAGGGAGGGGGGGAGAAAGGGAGCGGGGAGCCAGCAGACCCTCTCCCCACTGCCGGCAATGGCTCCGCGGAGCTCCGTGCCGCCCCACGCACTGACATGGCCCAGCCTAGCGCAGCGCCCCGGTCAGCGAGAGCCCCGCCCCCCCCACCCTCCCGAGCCCCGCCCCACGCCCTCCCGAGCCCCGGCTTCAAGACCGCCGATTGTGGCTGGGCCTGCGCTGGAGCCAAGCCCTGGGAACGGGCGTGAGCCGGCTTGAGGCTCTGAGAGAGGGCCGGGCCCGGTTGCCGGGGTAACCCTTCCCCCCCTTCCCGCTCTCCCGAGCACTGGCCTCCGAGCCCCGCCCTCCCGAGCCCCGCCCTCCCGAGCACCGGCCCCCCCGCCCGAGCCGCGGGGGCGAAAGAGAGAGAGAGCCGCCGCTCCTCCGGTCGATGTGTTGCGGGCTGATGAGCACCCGATCAGCTGAGCCCGAGCCCCGCGGTGACCGCAGCTCACCTCCTGCTCGGCCCCCTCCCGCCCCGCCAGCCTTTACCAAAATGGCGGCGATGGCTACGCCCAGTCCCGCGCCGCCAGCCTTTACAAAGAAGGCGGCGATCGCGGGGTGGGCCCAACGGGAGGGGCGGTGCCTAGCTCGGGCGTGGCTGGGCAACAGAGTCACAGGCTTCCAGGCCTGCAAAAACAGTGAAAGGTAGGAAAATGATAGAGGTTAGAAAAAAGATTTACAAATTAACTTTTTTTAAAAACAATTTGTGTTTTAAAAGCAACTTTTTTTTTGCTGGAAATCTAGATTTGAAAAGAAACACGCAGAAAGTGGGGGAAAAAAATAAACTTACGAATCAAGATGGCTGACACTCCCTCAGTTCAGAATGATAAGGCCCGCCCACACACGCACCGATTGGTCAACCGTCAGGTCACTGAACTGTAGGATTGGTCAATCGTCACGTCACTCAACTCTAGGATGGCCCGCCCACACACGCAAAGAACCCGCCCCCACTCGATGCTAATGAGCGGATAATGAGCGGAATTTTGAATGTTTTTTGGATACCGTCGGCACAATTTTTGTCTGACCAAAACGTAAATACACCTAGGAGAGTCCCCTAATGATAAGCTTTCTTTTGATATAACATATGTGTAGGTACGCTCTATAACTTTTGATTGTATAGCCGGACAGACAGACAGAAAGACAGACAGAGAGACAGACAGAGAGACAGACAGACAGACAGAGAAATATACTGTTTTATATATATAGACTAGCTGGAGTGCCCGGCGGTGCCGAGGCTTTTTTGAGGGCATGTTGTTGTTGGAAGAGAGAGAGAGAGCGACTGGGGGGAAGAGGGAGAGCGACTGGGGGAAGAGAGAGAGTGACTGGGGGGAAGAGAGAGAGCGACTGGGGGGAAGAGAGAGAGTGACTGGGGGGAAGAGAGAGTGCGACTGGGGGGAAGAGAGAGAGTGACTGGGGGGAAGAGAGAGACTGGGGGGAAGAGAGAGAGCGACTGGGGGGAAGAGAGAGAGCGACTGGGGGGAAGAGAGAGCGACTGGGGGAAGAGAGACAGCGACTGGGGGGAAGAGAGAGCGACTGGGGGAAGAGAGAGAGCGACTGGGGGAAAAGAGAGAGAGAGACTGGGGGGAGAGAGACTGGGGGAGAGAGAGAGAGACTGGGGGAGAGAGAGAGAGACTGGGGGAGAGAGAGAGAGAGACTGAGGGGGAGAGAGAGAGAGAGAGACTGGGGGAGAGAGAGAGAGAGACTGGGGGAGAGAGAGAGAGAGACTGGGGGAGAGAGAGAGAGAGAGAGAGACTGGGGGGAGAGAGAGACTGGGGAGAGAGAGAGGGGGGAGAGAGAGAGAGAGAGGGGGGAGAGAGAGGGGAAGGGAGGGGGCAGAGAGAGAGGGGGGGAGGAAGGGAGGGAGGGGAGGGGGGAGGGGGGAGGAAGGGAGGGAGGGGAGAGGGAGGGGGAGGGAGGGGGGAGGGAGGGAGGGAGGGGGCAGAGAGGGGGAAAGAGAGACGGGGCAGAGAGAGAGGGGGGAGGGAGGGGGCAGAGAGAGAGGGGAGAGGGGGAGGGAGGGGGCAGAGAGAGAGGGGGAGGGAGGGGGCAGAGAGAGAGGGGGAGGGGGAGAGAGGGGGAGGGAGGGGGGAGAGAGGGGGAGGGAGGGGAGAGAGAGAGGGGGGGGAGGGGGGAGAGAGAGGGGGAGGTAGGGGGAGAGAGAGAGGGGGAGGGAGGGGGGAGAGAGAGAGGGGGATGGAGGGGGGAGAGAGAGAGGTGGAGGGAGGGAGAGAGAGAGTGAGGCAGGGGGGAGAGAGAGGGGGAGAGAGGAGAGGGTAAGGCAGGGGGAGAGAGAGGAGGAGAGGGGAGAGGGGGAGGGGGAGAGGGGGGAGGGAGGGGGGAGGGGGAGGGGGGAGAGGGGATGGGGGGAGGAGAGAAAGACAGAGGGAAGGAGAGAGAGAGGGTGGGTAGCACGCGGCCGCAAATGGAGCCAAACCCGGGGAATGGGTGTGAGCCGGCTTGAGGCTGTGAGAGACGGCCGGGCCCGGTTGCCGGGGTAACCCTTCCCCCCCTTCCCGAGCCCCGCCGCCCGCCCTCCCGAGCCCCGCCCTCCCAAGCCGGCTTCAAGACCGCCGATTGTAGCTGGGTCTGCGGTGGAGCCAAGCCCCGGGAACGGGCGTGACCTGGCTTGAGGCTGTGAGAGAGGGCCGGGCCCGGTTGCCGGGGTAACCCTTCCTGTAGTGTATGTAACGTTCCACCTTTAAGAGAACAATTTTAAGGGTTGCACTACTTTATCTTGGCTACTGTATACTGTAATACCGGTGGTGACCACACCGGTATATAAGCGCTGTGTAAGGATTTATTGGGCAGATTCGCCCTGACCTTCGAATAGTAAAGTCCTGTTAAAGTTACTCTTGTAGTCTGCGTATTAATTCGCCATATAACACACAGACTTTACAGTGGCGACGAGTTCGATCTTACCCTGCGGCAGCGATACATCCGAAGCAGTTAACGAGCGTCGAGAAGAGGCATCCGCCCTCGTCGTTCTGCTGAGAGAAGACTCGAGTCTGCAGAGCAAGGAAGAAGGAAGAATTCAGACACGAAGCCTTCCATCAGCAACAGGCAGTGATCGTCCCTTCTGTCACGGTGGTGAGTGAGCCGATCAGCCACGAGAAGCAAGTCGGCCACGTTGACTGTGAGTAGGGGGGAAATAAAAAGAAACGGAGGATAAGGGCGGTGAACTCGACCACGGTCGGGGGAAAGGAGCCGGACAGAAGTCGGGGCCAGAGACGCTGAGACTGGGGCAGCGTAGGGCACGGAAGCCACGGTACAAGCGGGAACGCAGCCGGTGTGAGAGACCGGGCTACAAGCGGGAACGCAGCCGGTGTGAGAGACCGGGCTACAAGCGGGCTGGGAGACGCAACAGCGTCGGGAGACAGCTCGACCGCGACCGGCGAAAAAGGCCGGGCAGCTACCGAGGCTGCGAGGCGCTGCGACCGGGATCGTAAGGCGCGGGAAGAAATAAATAAATAAAACCGCGGAGAACTCAGCCGCAGCCGGGGGAGGAAAGGACCGGACTGCGAGAGGGCTGGGGAGGCGCGATTGAAAGCCGCTGAGGGAGAGACAGAGCCCGAGCGAGCAGGAGAGCTTCAGAATAAACTGAAACCGGTGCGCAGGCTGCGAAACACGAAAGCCAGCGGTCGTCGCCCGAGGGCAAAGCTTACCCCCCCTGCCAGAGGAAGACAATCGCGGGAAACCGCCATCCTCGGAGGCGGGGAAGAAGATAAGCGCGGGAAACCGCCATTTTTGAAAAAAAAAAGTTAAAAAGTAAAGAAAAATTTCGTTGTTGTTCTCAGAAAGATTGTGAAGATGCCTAAGCGTGGTAACATCAACGATTTCGATTCCGATGTGGAAGATTGGGCCACGTACGTAGAACGCATCGAGATATATTGTAAGGTCAATAAGATAGCAAATTATGATAAAGCTCTAACCTTACTAAACTCAATGGGTGCGAAGACATACGGGCTATTGAAGCATCTTCTATCACCAGCTAAACCGGCGGATCAGTCTTTCGCTAATATTGTTGCTGTCCTGAAGGATCATTTGAACCCCACACCGCTGATGTTAGCGGAATGATCTAAATTTTACGTGAGAACGCAACTAAAAGAGGAAAGCAACGCGGAGTACTTGGTTGAACTGCGTAGGCTAGCAAAATACTGTCAGTTTGGGGAAAATCTGACAGAGGCACTGAGAGACAAGTTCGTGTGTGGGATGTCGAAGGAAGAAACACAAAAGCGACTGCTCGAAGAGAACGATCTTACACTTGATAAGGCTGTCCTTATTGCAGCATCGCACGAAGCCGCAGCGAGAGGCACGGCGGAGATGCAGCTGAAGACAACGGTACTCAGCGTGGATCAAATGACTTCGGGTACAACGAAATGTTATCGGTGTGGGAAGACAACACACGACCAGAACCAATGCTGGTTTAAAAACCAGGAATGTAGAAAATGTGGCAAGCTTGGTCACATAGCTAAAGTATGCCGGTCAGGAAAGAAGACCAGCAACAATAAGTCACCGCAGAAGAAGTACAGAAAGGTACATAAGGTGACTGGGAAGAGTTCAGATGAACAGAATTCGGATTCAGACTCCAACAGCAAGGAACTGGGTAGTCTGAGGATTCACAATGTGAGTAAGGAAACTGACCGACAAACTATCTGGGTCACACTACAGATTGCAAAAGTCCAAGTGAAGATGGAAGTGGACACCGGATCGGCGTTGACGGTCATGAATAAGCAAGATTACAAAAAGTTATTCAAGCATATTCCCCTACGGGATACAGAGATAGTATTGCAGACATACACGGGGCATAAAGTATACCCCATCGGAAAGATAAAAGTCAAGGTGAGACACAAGGGCAAAGAACACCAAGGAATGGACATATATGTACTACCCGAGGGAGGTCCACCACTTCTGGGGCGGGAGTGGATCAGGAAAATAAAGATAGACTGGCACTCCCTAAACACAATGACGGTAGATTCCGGAAAGAAAGATGTCAAACCTGAACGATTGTCCAGAATATTGGACGAGGCTAAAGAGGTATTCCAGCAGGGACTGGGAATACTGAGAGGAATTAAGGCAAAAATCAAGATTGCAGAACATGCAAGCCCAAAATTTTTCAAAGCCAGATCGGTACCTTACGCGATACGACCTGCTGTGGAGGCAGAACTGGAAGAGCTTGAACATTCAGGGGTACTGTCTAAGGTGGACTGGAGTGAGTGGGCCACGCCCATTGTTCCCGTCATGAAGCCTTCGTCGAGTAACAAGCCAGGGGGACCGGGAAAGGTCCGCATCTGCGGAGACTTCAAGATCACAGTTAATCCGGTGCTTCACACGGTACAATACCCGCTTCTGCGGATTGAGGATATCTTTGCTTCATTGTCTGGCGGGAAAACACTTCACCAAGATAGACCTGGCGCAAGCATACTTACAGATGGAAGTCGAGGAAGAGTCGCGCCAGTATCTCACAATCAACACGCACAGAGGCTTGTATTGATATAATTGACTGGTTTTTGGAGTGGCTTCGGCTCCAGCAATTTGGCAGAGGGCCATGGAGCAGGTCTTACAGGGTATTCCAAGCACTCAGTGTTACTTGGACGATATCCTGATTACGGGAGAGGACGAGGAGGAACACCTCACAAATTTGAAACTGGTGCTCACCAGGTTGAAGGAATATGGCCTTCGAGCTAACCGCCAGAAATGTGAGTTCTTCCAGAAACGGATCTCGTACTGTGGTCATGTCATTGACCAAGAGGGCCTGCACAAGTCACCTGAAAAGATCGAAGCTGTCGTGAAGGCCCCCGCTCCGGAAAACGTATCACAGTTGAGGTCGTTTCTGGGGTTGATTAACTATTACCATAAGTTTCTGCCAAATCTATCCACGGTGCTGCACCCGCTGAATGCTCTGTTGCGGAAAGAAGTACCATGGAAGTGGAGCGAGGACTGTAAGAAGGCCTTTCGCAAAAGCAAGGCATTGATCACCTCTGAGGAAGTGTTGGCTCACTTCAATCCAACGCTACCTCTTCGTCTAGCTTGTGATGCTTCCCCTTATGGTATTGGAGCAGTACTCTCACACAAGTTGCCAAATGGCTCGGAAAGGCCAGTCGCATTTGCGTCCCGATCATTGACCTCCGCTGAGCGCAATTATGCTCAGATAGATAGGGAGGCTCTCAGCCTTGTGTGGGGAGTAAAGAAATTCAATCATTACCTGCAGGGCAAGAAGTTTACATTGCTGACAGACCACCAGCCGTTGGTATCCATATTCAACCCTAACAAGGCCGTTTCCACTATGACAGCGCAAAGGCTACAGAGGTGGTCCGTGTTACTAGGGGCACACCAATATGACATCGAATACAAAAGGTCCAAACAGCATGGAAATGCTGATGGGTTATCGCGCCTACCGTTGCCAGTGGTAGAAGAGGCGACTACAGTGGACCCAGTGGAGATGTTCCACTCAACCATAGTGGAATGTCTACCAGTAACAAATTCTATGATCGAAAAGGAAACAAGAAATGACCCGACTCTTTCACGAGTCTACGATTTAACGGTGGAGGGATGGCCAGCACATGGCGAACCAATGTTGCCAGCATTTTCGCAAAGAAGAGAACAGCTGTCAGTGTGCCGAGGAACCTTGATGTGTGGATCTAGAGTGGTGATTCCACCCAAACTCCAGCATAAAGTGCTAAAGGAGCTTCACGAGGGGCATCTGGGTGGAGTGAAAATGAAGAACCTAGCCAGAGCGTTTGTGTGGTGGCCAGGTATTGATGGAGACATCGAAGAAATAACCAAGAGCTGTCTAGGATGCCAGAAGGTCCAAAACGCCCCACCACAAGCTCCTCTGCATCCATGGGAGTGGCCCTCATCTCCATGGCAAAGGGTACATATCGACTTTGCTGGTCCATTTATGGACTCAATGTTTTTAATCGCGGTGGATGCACACTCCAAGTGGCCGGAGGTAATAAAGATGTCCTCCACCACCACGGAAAAAACCATCACAGTATTAAGGACCATATTTGCCAGGAATGGGCTGCTGGAACAGATCTGTTCTGATAATGGACCGCAATTTGTGTCCGAAGAATTCAGGAAGTTCTTAAAAAGCAATGGGGTTAAGCACTACACGTCCGCCCCATACCATCCCGCCACCAATGGATTAGCTGAAAGGTTTGTCCAGACCTTCAAGAAGGCCATAAAGGCCATGGGTAATGAAGACATAAATCTACAACGTAAGGTAGATAACTTCTTGTTGGCGTACAGGAATGCAACACATGCGGTCACAAACCAAACTCCCGCCATGATGTTTTTCAATAGAAGACTAAGATGCCGGCTGGATTTGATTAAGCCAAACGTCAGAAGGGACGTAGAGAACCGGCAATTTCAAGGCATGAATGAAAGGCCAACTAGAACCTTCCAGATAGGTCAACAAGTTTTGGCCCGGGACTACCGTACCGAGAAATGGCAGCCTGGAACTATTGGAAAAAGGCTAGGACCGCTGATGTATACCATGGACATTGGTGAAAGCATAATAAGGCACCATGTTGACCAGATCATAGAGTCATCCACAAAGGGCCAACCTACTCCACAACTTTATACGCCTAATGTTGAAGCAGAGATACCCAGAGCATCTACCTCCGATCCGGTAATACTGGAATCAGATGAACCTGACACTGTCCTTCAAGCAGAATCGATCTTGCCAGAAGAACCTACTACACCACCGAAAACTATTACACCACCGAGGCGTTATCCGGACAGAGTCAGGAAGCCTCCAGAGAGACTGAATCTGTGAACTGTTTTACATAAAGTTGTATATATGTTATGATGTTATATTAATGGGAATATATATATACTGTTAACCTAAAAAGGGAGGATTGTAGTGTATGTAACGTTCCACCTTTAAGAGAACTATTTTAAGGGTTGCACTACTTTATCTTGGCTACTGTATACTGTAATACCGGTGGTGACCACACCGGTATATAAGTGCTGTGTAAGGATTTATTGGGCAGATTCGCCCTGACCTTCGAATAGTAAAGTCCTGTTAAAGTTACTCTTGTAGTCTGTGTATTAATTCGCCATATAACACACAGACTTTACACTTCCCCCCCCTCTTCCCGCCCTCCCGAGCTCCGCCCCCCGCCCGAGCCGGCTTCAAGACCGCCGATTCGCTCGCACTCCGGGGCGACGTTGAGACGCGCGCTGACTCCCGCCCCGCCCGCCTTTACTAAGATGGCGGCGATGGCTACGCTCACGTCAGTCCCGTGCCGCCTGCCTTTAGAAAGATGGCGGCAATCGCGGGCCGCTTGTTGAGCGGGACGGGAGGTGCGTAGCTCGGGCGTGGCTGGGCAACAGAGGCCCTGGCTTCGAGGCCTGCCTGCAAAAATGGTGAAAGGTAGGAAAATTATTGAGGTTAGAGAAAAGATTTACAAATTAATTAACTTTTTTTAAAAACAATTTGGCCTAGAAATTCAGTTGGCTGCGCCAGCCGGTAGTGCCTTAGGAGGAGGAGATGTGGGGCGCTAGGCGGCTAGCGGCCGGGTGCAGCGCGATCTGTGCCTCTCCCCAACTTCACTAGAGATTTAGCGGCGGCGCAAAGTCTTTGCGCGCGCTCAGCTGCGCACGCAGATCATGACGTCATTTCCTCGTGCAACGCCCTTTGTGCGCCCCAAACCGGAAATTCAGTCGCGACGCCCCATTGTGCGCCTGGCGCCCCTAGCGACTGGTAGAGTGGAACGGTGCTCAGTCGATGCGGGGTGCGGGGGGCGCAAATTAAAGGGCACTCCTCCTGCACTAGAAAAGGCTGCCATTTCGCAGCACTCCTTCTTGAGAGACGAATCTTTGCAGAGAGACCAAGGTAGAGAGCTTTCTGCTTTGGCTCAACACTCGGACAGGTACTTGTGGCTTCAGGCCACAGCTTTCCACTTGTCTTTGCCTTCATTGACATATCATTGTTTGCTAACATTTTATGGGGGCTGCAATGGGTGCAAACGCTGGCCTTCTCCATTGCATCCAAAGGGCTCACAGACGCCGTGAGAGAGTGGCAGTCCTGGCTAGATGGAGAGGGGGCAACAGGCGTCGGGAACGGAGGCCTTACCCACCCAGGGTATACCGCCAGCAGTTCTCCTATCTCAACATGTCTGACGAGCAGTGTGTTCGGAGGCTGCGATTCCGAAGGGAGGTGGTCACAGAGATCTGCCACCTGCTTGGCGGTGATCTGCAGCCACATCTGAGGAGCAGGACGTCTCTGTCGGTGGCAGTGAAGGTGACGGTGGCTCTCAACTTCTATGCCACCGGCTCCTTCCAATCCGCTACTGGGGACATTGCCAACATCTCCCAGTTCACCGTGCATTGCTGCATCCGCCAGGTGACCAATGCCCTTTTCAAAAGGAGACGTCAGTTCACCTCCTTCTCCATGGCCCTTGCCAAGCAGCAACAGCGTGCAATGGGCTTTGCAGCATTCACGGGCTTCCCCATGGTGCAGGGCGCCATTGACTGCACGCATGTGGCTTTGCGGGCACCTCTGGAGAATTCCGAGGATTACCGCAACCGGAAGGGCTACCATTCGCTCAACGTCCAGCTGGTGTGTGACCACAGGCAGCTCATCCTAGCTGTCAATGCCTGCTTTCCAGGCAGCAGCCATGATGCCTTCATCCTGCGCCAGACTTCTGTGGCAGACATGTTCCAGGCCCAGCCTCACCCACGAGGGTGGCTTCTCGGGGACAAAGGCTATCCTTTGTGTACCTGGCTGATGACCCCGCTCCGTGCGCCCAGCACCCCTGCTGAAGAGGGATACAACGATAGCCATCAAGCGACCAGGAACATCATTGAGCAAACAATCGACGTCCTGAAGCAACGGTTCCGCTGTCTGGATCGTTCCGGTGGAGCCCTACAATATTCGCTGGAGCGAGTCTCCCATTTCGTGGTCGTTTGCTGCATGCTGCACAACCTGGCTATCCGCAGGACTCAGCCACTGCCACCAGAGATTGGAGGACCACCTGAGGAGGAGGAGGAGGAGGAGGAGGAGGACCAGCACAGGAGGGAGGCAGAAAGTGCAAGGGCCGCCCGTCGCCGGCTTATTGAACGTCGGTTCTAGGCCCCCTCTCAGGGAATGGCTTGTGCCAATGTCAGCAGATGAATGTAGCCGCTCCACAAGCCCTCAGCCGAGCAGGGCAACCAGGACTTGACAAAAAAACCATGCACAGTGCAATTTAAGAACATTAATTTATTGCAAACCTCTGCCCTTCCCACATTACAACCTCATGTGGAGAAGCCCCCTCCAAAAACACAAAACTAACAGTCTCGGCCTTACAAAAACTAAAAAAAACACCAGTCTCGGCCTTACAAAAACAAAGAAAGACACCAGTCTCGGCCTTACAAAAACAAAGAAAGACACCAGTCTCGGCCTTACAAAAACAAAGAAAGACACCAGTCTCGGCCTTTCAACAACCACAAACCATTTGTGCAGACCTTCAACTTTTTGCCCTGCGAGGGCGATGCCTTTCGCATCCTTGCCTGGCCCCTGCCCGCCCTGCAGCTCCTCCTCAATGGGAGCCCAGTGGCTGCAGCAAGGCTGGGGGAAGGCTGCTGAGGGTCAGATGGCGAGACGGCAGATGCCCTTGGGGGTCGGCCTGCACCAGCTCTGGCCCTGGAGGGGCCGGCTGCTGACTGCTCCAACTCTGCTTGGGTGGCAGCAGTCTGCCCAGCGGCTCGTGGCAGCTGCAATGGCGGAGTGGCAGTGTCGGCTGCAGGAATGGTGCCAACCTGACAGATCGCAGGTGCTCGCTGGTCGCCTGAGACATTGGCACTCGCACGGGCCAGCACTGCAGCATGCGCAGCAAACAGCTGAAGAACAGACTGCTGATCTGCTGCTGCGTGGCGAGTGCCCTGGCGAGGCCTGGCTGATCCAGCGAGGGTGGCAGCAGTTAGTGCCCATGTGGCCCTGGTCTGTGTCCGCATGACAACAGCCAGTGAATGGACGGCACGACTGAGCACTTGGCTCGAAGCCGCCTGTGCTGCCGCGAAGTCCTGTAGACTCCTGGCTTGTGCTGCACTGAATTGATCCAGACTCCTGGCCTGTGCTGCTCCAAATTGCTGCACACTCCTTGACAAAGACTCAATGGAGTCAGGCATCCTTGCCACTGCAGCCATGAGCTCATTGTGCCTGCGCTCAGCCTGGACGGCCATTTCCTCCAGGAGCCGCACCTCCTCTGCGCTCACCGCCGCAGGACTGGAGGCCGCACTCACCCTCTGGGGAGAAGTCCGCCGAGCTTCCCCACCCCTCCCGCGTTGCTGCAGCCCGCTGGGCCCCGGAGCTTCACTCTCTTCCGACCCTTCCCCCCGGCTCCCCTCCAGGGAAGACGTGTCCCCTTCATCGCCATGGGCTGGCGCGGCTGAGGGTGGCACTGATGGGCCGGCTTCCTCTTCCTCCTCCTCTAATTCGGAAGCGCTGACAGTGGCAGCTTGAGGGCCCGCATCCTCACCTGGCGATTCACCATGTGAAAGCAGGAAGGCACAAGAGTAGCTTTAGAGTGAGGACAGGGCGGCAGCGAGGGAGGCATGAGTGCTGCCATTCACTGCATTGGTCGGACAGAGAGACAGACAGACAGACAGAGAAATATACTGTTTTATATATATAGACTAGCTGGAGTGCCCGGCGGTGCCGAGGCTTTTTTGAGGGCATGTTGTTGTTGGAAGAGAGAGAGAGAGCGACTGGGGGGAAGAGGGAGAGCGACTGGGGGAAGAGAGAGAGTGACTGGGGGGAAGAGAGAGAGCGACTGGGGGGAAGAGAGAGAGTGACTGGGGGGAAGAGAGAGTGCGACTGGGGGGAAGAGAGAGAGTGACTGGGGGGAAGAGAGAGACTGGGGGGAAGAGAGAGAGCGACTGGGGGGGAAGAGAGAGAGCGACTGGGGGGAAGAGAGAGCGACTGGTGGAAGAGAGACAGCGACTGGGGGAAGAGAGAGCGACTGGGGGAAAGAGAGAGAGTGACTGGGGGGAAAGAGAGAGAGAGACTGGGGGGAGAGAGACTGGGAGGAGAGAGAGAGAGACTGGGGGAGAGAGAGCAGAGACTGGGGAGAGAGAGAGAGAGACTGAGGGGGAGAGAGAGAGAGAGAGACTGGGGGAGAGAGAGAGAGAGACTGGGGGGAGAGAGAGGAGAGAGACTGGGGGGAGAGAGAGACTGGGGAGAGAGAGAGGGGGGGAGAGAGAGAGAGAGAGGGGGGAGAGAGAGGGGAAGGGAGGGGGCAGAGAGAGAGGGGGAGGGGGGAGGGGGGAGGGGGGAGAGAGGGGGGGGAGGAAGGGAGGGGAGGGGAGGGGGGAGGGGGGAGGAAGGGAGGGAGGGGAGAGGGAGGGGGAGGGAGGGGGGAGGGAGGGAGGGAGGGGGCAGAGAGGGGGAAAGAGAGACGGGCAGAGAGAGAGGGGGAGGGAGGGGGCAGAGAGAGAGGGGGAGGGAGGGGGCAGAGAGAGAGGGGAGAGGGGGAGGGAGGGGGGCAGAGAGAGAGGGGAGGGAGGGAGGGGGGCAGAGAGAGAGGGGGAGGGGGAGAGAGGGGGAGGGAGGGGGGGAGAGAGGGGGAGGAGGGGGAGAGAGAGAGGGGGGGGGGAGGGGGGAGAGAGAGGGGGAGGTAGGGGGAGAGAGAGAGGGGGAGGGAGGGGGGAGAGATGAGAGGGGGATGGAGGGGGGGAGAGAGAGAGGTGGAGGGAGGGAGAGAGAGAGTGAGGCAGTGGGGAGAGAGGAGGGGGAGAGAGGAGAGGGTAAGGCAGGGGGGGAGAGAGAGGAGGAGAGAGGGGAGAGGGGTGGGGGAGAGGGGGGAGGGAGGGGGGAGGGGGAGGGGGGAGAGGGGGAATGGGGGGAGGAGAGAAAAGACAGAGGGAAGGAGAGAGAGAGGGTGGGTAGCACGCGGCCGCAAATGGAGCCAAACCCGGGGAATGGGTGTGAGCCGGCTTGAGGCTGTGAGAGACGGCCGGGCCCGGTTGCCGGGGTAACCCTTCCCCCCCCTTCCCGAGCCCCGCCGCCCGCCCTCCCGAGCCCCGCCCTCCCAAGCCGGCTTCAAGACCGCCGATTGTAGCTGGGTCTGCGGTGGAGCCAAGCCCCGGGAACGGGCGTGACCTGGCTTGAGGCTGTGAGAGAGGGCCGGGCCCGGTTGCCAGGGGTAACCCTTCCTGTAGTGTATGTAACGTTCCACCTTTAAGAGAACAATTTTAAGGGTTGCACTACTTTATCTTGGCTACTGTATACTGTAATACCGGTGGTGACCACACCGGTATATAAGCGCTGTGTAAGGATTTATTGGGCAGATTCGCCCTGACCTTCGAATAGTAAAGTCCTGTTAAAGTTACTCTTGTAGTCTGCGTATTAATTCGCCATATAACACACAGACTTTACAGTGGCGACGAGTTCGATCTTACCCTGCGGCAGCGATACATCCGAAGCAGTTAACGAGCGTCGAGAAGAGGCATCCGCCCTCGTCGTTCTGCTGAGAGAAGACTCGAGTCTGCAGAGCAAGGAAGAAGGAAGAATTCAGACACGAAGCCTTCCATCAGCAACAGGCAGTGATCGTCCCTTCTGTCACGGTGGTGAGTGAGCCGATCAGCCACGAGAAGCAAGTCGGCCACGTTGACTGTGAGTAGGGGGGAAATAAAAAGAAACGGAGGATAAGGGCGGTGAACTCGACCACGGTCGGGGGAAAGGAGCCGGACAGAAGTCGGGGCCAGAGACGCTGAGACTGGGGCAGCGTAGGGCACGGAAGCCGCGGTACAAGCGGGAACGCAGCCGGTGTGAGAGACCGGGCTACAAGCGGGAACGCAGCCGGTGTGAGAGACCGGGCTACAAGCGGGCTGGGAGACGCAACAGCGTCGGGAGACAGCTCGACCGCGACCGGCGAAAAAGGCCGGGCAGCTACCGAGGCTGCGAGGCGCTGCGACCGGGATCGTAAGGCGCGGGAAGAAATAAATAAATAAAACCGCGGAGAACTCAGCCGCAGCCGGGGGAGGAAAGGACCGGACTGCGAGAGGGCTGGGGAGGCGCGATTGAAAGCCGCTGAGGGAGAGACAGAGCCCGAGCGAGCAGGAGAGCTTCAGAATAAACTGAAACCGGTGCGCAGGCTGCGAAACACGAAAGCCAGCGGTCGTCGCCCGAGGGCAAAGCTTACCCCCCCTGCCAGAGGAAGACAATCGCGGGAAACCGCCATCCTCGGAGGCGGGGAAGAAGATAAGCGCGGGAAACCGCCATTTTTGAAAAAAAAAAGTTAAAAAGTAAAGAAAAATTTCGTTGTTGTTCTCAGAAAGATTGTGAAGATGCCTAAGCGTGGTAACATCAACGATTTCGATTCCGATGTGGAAGATTGGGCCACGTACGTAGAACGCATCGAGATATATTGTAAGGTCAATAAGATAGCAAATTATGATAAAGCTCTAACCTTACTAAACTCAATGGGTGCGAAGACATACGGGCTATTGAAGCATCTTCTATCACCAGCTAAACCGGCGGATCAGTCTTTCGCTAATATTGTTGCTGTCCTGAAGGATCATTTGAACCCCACACCGCTGATGTTAGCGGAATGATCTAAATTTTACGTGAGAACGCAACTAAAAGAGGAAAGCAACGCGGAGTACTTGGTTGAACTGCGTAGGCTAGCAAAATACTGTCAGTTTGGGGAAAATCTGACAGAGGCACTGAGAGACAAGTTCGTGTGTGGGATGTCGAAGGAAGAAACACAAAAGCGACTGCTCGAAGAGAACGATCTTACACTTGATAAGGCTGTCCTTATTGCAGCATCGCACGAAGCCGCAGCGAGAGGCACGGCGGAGATGCAGCTGAAGACAACGGTACTCAGCGTGGATCAAATGACTTCGGGTACAACGAAATGTTATCGGTGTGGGAAGACAACACACGACCAGAACCAATGCTGGTTTAAAAACCAGGAATGTAGAAAATGTGGCAAGCTTGGTCACATAGCTAAAGTATGCCGGTCAGGAAAGAAGACCAGCAACAATAAGTCACCGCAGAAGAAGTACAGAAAGGTACATAAGGTGACTGGGAAGAGTTCAGATGAACAGAATTCGGATTCAGACTCCAACAGCAAGGAACTGGGTAGTCTGAGGATTCACAATGTGAGTAAGGAAACTGACCGACAAACTATCTGGGTCACACTACAGATTGCAAAAGTCCAAGTGAAGATGGAAGTGGACACCGGATCGGCGTTGACGGTCATGAATAAGCAAGATTACAAAAAGTTATTCAAGCATATTCCCCTACGGGATACAGAGATAGTATTGCAGACATACACGGGGCATAAAGTATACCCCATCGGAAAGATAAAAGTCAAGGTGAGACACAAGGGCAAAGAACACCAAGGAATGGACATATATGTACTACCCGAGGGAGGTCCACCACTTCTGGGGCGGGAGTGGATCAGGAAAATAAAGATAGACTGGCACTCCCTAAACACAATGACGGTAGATTCCGGAAAGAAAGATGTCAAACCTGAACGATTGTCCAGAATATTGGACGAGGCTAAAGAGGTATTCCAGCAGGGACTGGGAATACTGAGAGGAATTAAGGCAAAAATCAAGATTGCAGAACATGCAAGCCCAAAATTTTTCAAAGCCAGATCGGTACCTTACGCGATACGACCTGCTGTGGAGGCAGAACTGGAAGAGCTTGAACATTCAGGGGTACTGTCTAAGGTGGACTGGAGTGAGTGGGCCACGCCCATTGTTCCCGTCATGAAGCCTTCGTCGAGTAACAAGCCAGGGGGACCGGGAAAGGTCCGCATCTGCGGAGACTTCAAGATCACAGTTAATCCGGTGCTTCACACGGTACAATACCCGCTTCTGCGGATTGAGGATATCTTTGCTTCATTGTCTGGCGGGAAAACACTTCACCAAGATAGACCTGGCGCAAGCATACTTACAGATGGAAGTCGAGGAAGAGTCGCGCCAGTATCTCACAATCAACACGCACAGAGGCTTGTATTGATATAATTGACTGGTTTTTGGAGTGGCTTCGGCTCCAGCAATTTGGCAGAGGGCCATGGAGCAGGTCTTACAGGGTATTCCAAGCACTCAGTGTTACTTGGACGATATCCTGATTACGGGAGAGGACGAGGAGGAACACCTCACAAATTTGAAACTGGTGCTCACCAGGTTGAAGGAATATGGCCTTCGAGCTAACCGCCAGAAATGTGAGTTCTTCCAGAAACGGATCTCGTACTGTGGTCATGTCATTGACCAAGAGGGCCTGCACAAGTCACCTGAAAAGATCGAAGCTGTCGTGAAGGCCCCCGCTCCGGAAAACGTATCACAGTTGAGGTCGTTTCTGGGGTTGATTAACTATTACCATAAGTTTCTGCCAAATCTATCCACGGTGCTGCACCCGCTGAATGCTCTGTTGCGGAAAGAAGTACCATGGAAGTGGAGCGAGGACTGTAAGAAGGCCTTTCGCAAAAGCAAGGCATTGATCACCTCTGAGGAAGTGTTGGCTCACTTCAATCCAACGCTACCTCTTCGTCTAGCTTGTGATGCTTCCCCTTATGGTATTGGAGCAGTACTCTCACACAAGTTGCCAAATGGCTCGGAAAGGCCAGTCGCATTTGCGTCCCGATCATTGACCTCCGCTGAGCGCAATTATGCTCAGATAGATAGGGAGGCTCTCAGCCTTGTGTGGGGA